>NW_024732440.1:14099325-14112413 GCF_018991925.1 Homarus americanus | reverse complement strand
TAGAGCTCTAGAGGTGAGAGTCATCACCACCACCTGTAGAGCTATAGAGGTGAAGGTCCTCACCATCACCTGTAGAGCTCTAGAGGTGAAGATCATCACCACCACCTGTAGAGCTCTAGAGGTGAAGATCATCACCATCACCTGTAGAGCTCTAGAGGTGAAGGTCCTCACCACCACCTGTAGAGCTCTAGAGGTGAGAGTCATCACCACCACCTGTAGAGCTCTAGAGGTGAGAGTCATCACCACCACCTGTAGAGCTATAGAGGTGAAGGTCCTCACCACCACCTGCAGAGCTCTAGAGGTGAAGGTCCTCACCACCACCTGTAGAGCTCTAGAGGTGAAGGTCCTCACCACCACCTGTAGAGCTCTAGAGGTGAGATTCATCACCACCACCTGTAGAGCTCTAGAGGTGAGAGTCATCACCACCACCTGTAGAGCTATAGAGGTGAAGGTCCTCACCACCACCTGCAGAGCTCTAGAGGTGAAGATCATCACCACCACCTGTAGAGCTATAGAGGTGAAGGTCCTCACCACCACCTGTAGAGCTCTAGAGGTGAGAGTCATCACCACCACCTGTAGAGCTCTAGAGGTGAAGGTCCTCTACCACCTGCAGAGCTCTGGGGTGAAAGATCATCCACCACCTGTAGAGCTCTAGAGGTGAAGATCATCACCACCACCTGTAGAGCTATAGAGGTGAAGGTCCTCACCACCACCTGTAGAGCTCTAGAGGTGAGAGTCATCACCACCACCTGTAGAGCTCTAGAGGTGAAGGTCCTCACCACCACCTGTAGAGCTCTAGAGGTGAAGGTCCTCACCACCACCTGCAGAGCTCTAGAGGTGAAGATCATCACCACCACCTGTAGAGCTCTAGAGGTGAAGATCATCACCATCACCTGTAGAGCTCTAGAGGTGAAGATCATTACCACCACCTGTAGAGCTCTAGAGGTGAAGATCATCACCACCACCTGTAGAGCTCTAGAGGTGAAGATCATCACCACCACCTGTAGAGCTCTAGAGGTGAAGATCATCACCACCACCTGCAGAGCTCTAGAGGTGAAGATCATCACCACCACCTGTAGAGCTCTAGAGGTGAAGATCATCACCATCACCTGTAGAGCTCTAGAGGTGAAGATCATTACCACCACCTGTAGAGCTCTAGAGGTAAAGATTATCACCACCACCTGTAGAGCTCTAGAGGTGAAGATCATCACCATCACCTGTAGAGCTCTAGAGGTGAAGGTCCTCACCACCACCTGTAGCCAGAGGCTCTGGTGAGATCAGGTCACCACCACCTGTAGAGCTCTAGAGGTGAAGATCATCACCACCACCTGTAGAGCTATAGAGGTGAAGGTCCTCACCACCACCTGCTCTAGAGGTGAGCTCACCACCACCTGTAGAGGTGAAGATCCTCACCACCACCTGTAGAGCTCTAGAGGTGAGAGTCATCACCACCACCTGTAGAGCTCTAGAGGTGAGTCATCACCACCACCTGTAGAGCTATAGAGGTGAAGGTCCTCACCACCACCTGCAGAGCTCTAGAGGTGAAGATCATCACCACCACCTGTAGAGCTCTAGAGGTGAAGATCATCACCACCACCTGTAGAGCTATAGAGGTGAAGGTCCTCACCACCACCTGTAGAGCTCTAGAGGTGAGAGTCATCACCACCACCTGTAGAGCTCTAGAGGTGAGAGTCATCACCACCACCTGTAGAGCTCTAGAGGTGAGAGTCATCACCACCACCTGTAGAGCTATAGAGGTGAAGGTCCTCACCATCACCTGTAGAGCTCTAGAGGTGAAGGTCCTCACCACCACCTGTAGAGCTCTACAGGTGAAGGTCGTCACCACCACCTGTAGAGCTCTAGAGGTGAGTGTCATCACCACCACCTGTCTCTTGAACGTGACAGGACCTTGACTTGAATGTGTTCACTAGTATGTAGACACAGTAAAAAAAAAAGTATCCGTAATGAACCATAAATCACCTGATGTGTTCATATTCAGTTATGCCATCAACTATATACACGGCAGGATATGTCGTTAACAACATATATGTGAGGACACCCTGAGGCAAGGACCAGAGCTGCCACCATAATACAGGAGCAACACACGTATTCCACTATCCTTCGTCCGTGGTGTCATATTGTTTCGTACATAACGTACTGTACTTTTTTTTACTGTGTGTACTCCCATTAACATACAGTACATTAAATAATATTTGACTGGGCCGTGAATGCAGCGTGCCTGGACTGTGACCGTCACTATAGTGTGAAGAGTCCCATAACATGCAAGACTTAATACCCCAGTAAAAGGTTCGGTAAAGGTCATCCACGTTCACACCAGACTCAGTTGACATGAGTTTATTTCCTTAGTTACTTAAAGGTGATAAAGGTAAGTAAAAGTTGAGTCAATATACGTTTTCTCCCCTCTTATTTAATAACCTCATAGAAGAAGGAAATAAAGAGGAAGAATGGCGTAAAACAAGTGAGGAAGGTGACAGGACAAGAAGGAGAGATAGACCCACACTCTCAGCAGTACTTACCATTCTCAATGCTCCACAGACCTTCGAGTCGATTCACTGTCCATACTTATGTTGGAAAAAATACTCTAGGTGTCCAAAAAATTGCAAAGTACACTGAACTCTTAGCAATCTTTATTCTTTTAAATAAAACATTAGTACACAAATACAGTTCTTTAAAATACATGTTTATAGTTTGTATGCAAACACTATTCTGCTACATAAATATCCGAGTTAATCACCAATTTAGTTTCCACTTAAAAATATCTATGTTCACATTAGTTAAAGTGGTTAAAATGGTAATACACTTATTATAATCTCCAATAACTTGGAGTACCACATTATTGAGGTATAATCCAGGCATTCTGTTTAAGGCCTACTTAATTCATATGGAAGTTTCAGGCTTCAGCTGCTATTGTCTTCTTCCTGGATATACTCACTCAGTATTCCTAAACTTACGAAACATAAATGACATGTTTATATATATATATATATATATATATATATATATATATATATATATATATATATATATATATATATATATATATATATATATATATACTGGTAAAATCACCCGGCTTCGCACGGGTTGGGAACATTAGGTATATACTGTATAACCTATACTGTCACAGTTTGTCCTCTAGACACGGGTAACCACCTCCTACCATCGCCGTGGTGATATCTCAGTCGGGGAAGATTTTTGGTTCTTGCCGGGACCACCCGGGAGTCCATAGTCAATAGTAATGCCAAGCTGCACAACCTTGGGACCCACGTGATATGTGTATACAGTTGAAGTCTCTAACTGCTTCTGTTTTGGAGTTACAGCTGGAACAGACAGACAGACAGACAGACACACTCACAGACAGGAATGTCCTTTAATTATTATAGATATATTAAACGTTAATACCAACGCTCTGCTTGTGCACATAAAACACTGATAAGTCTTTCATCTTTATGTACATGTTTTATTATTTCTTTACACCCAACAGTTCTTTTTATTACTATTCGACCATAACACACTCCCTCCACGGTGCTAGGATTATTCAGTCCTGAAAATTTGGTCCTCAAGATTGGTCCTGGAAAGCTGGGCCCCGAAAAATTGTGTCCCAGAAAAATTGGGTCCTGAAAATTAGTCCCTGAAAAATTGGGTCCCTAGAGAAATTGGTGAGTAAATGTTATGGAGAGAACTATCGCCTGAAGGTTTACTGTACTTAGTTTGGCTAAGTTGCTGTTATTAATGGTGAGGGAAATGTACTCGTATAATGTATAATTGTGCGACTGCAGTGAATAACCTAACCAAACTAAACCAAACCCAATTACCTAGGAAAGGAATTTTCGGAGATTAAATTTTCCAGGGACCAATTTTCTGGACCCCATCCGCCCCACCTCACAACCAACTTTCTGTGTAACACCACAAGTTCTCTACTAAACGACTACAAAAATATTTACATTCTTATATGCAGTTATTTTATCATTGTTGTAATGTGGTTTATATTGATATCTTCATCAATTTATCATACATTTTTGTCATTCAGTGAATGTATAAATTTTCTTCATACTGAATAATCGTATTTTACTTTGAACGAGTAGAATAAATTACTGTTACTCGGGGTTTGATTGTCACGATTTAACACAAGTGGTTGTGGTGGGAACCCTTCTCCTCACTGCCCACGTTCCCACTCACCAGGGATAATAAAAAAAGCCTCACTATGACACATCTTACCGTTACCCTCCCCACCCTCCCTCTCAGTCGCTACTTCCTCGTTTACTCTAAAAAATCTTCCCCGAAAAAGAAGAATCCGTTTCAGTAATAAATTATTATACATATACGATGACAACTCTGCCAAAAACATCTGAGAGGAATCATCTGGCAATGTGCACATAACTCCCTCATATACACCATCTGATCATGTGTACGTAACCCACTCATGTAGTATTGTACACCATCTGTTAGTGTGCACATAACCCACCATATATACATCACTCTGGTCATGTGCACATAACCCACACACATTTACCATCTGCATCAACCAAGACAAGAGTCCAATGAATAAAAGCAGAGCTGAATTTTCGCGCATGGATACACACACACACACACACACACACACACACACACACCTCATGCTATGATTGAATAAAAATATTTCCTACCACCTGTACATAAAACATAACTAATACAAAACTGGTCATATTTAGAGATCAGAAAATTATATACAATTTTCTCCACGACAAATTAAACTGCATCATATACATTCTACCTTAACTTATCCTAATCTTAAACCTGTTCCCTTGGGTCAGAAACCGTAACCCCAATTCATCCATAAAACTATAGCATAAGCCCTCTGCTCAATGCCTTATAGAGGTTTATGTACACACGATCAAAAAGTATCTGTACATATTGGATCCGATGATTTCCTAAATGATCAATACACCTATGATAAATAACAATTATAATAAAGACAATAATAATAATAATAATAATAATAATAATAATAATAATAATAATAATAATAATAATAATAATAATAATAATAATAATAATAATAATAATAATAATAATAATAATAATAATAATAACAATAATAATAATAATAATAATAAAAAGCCACAAATAAATACAAAAGAAAAAATAAAAATAATGTAAAGAGTGAGAAACGCTATGTGTATGTTGTGTTGTCAAAGTAAGAGAAACAATTGAGACCCTGCAATTGTGTGTAAATGAGGCAGAAAGTTAGATCAGCAACCTGGGACTTGGTCACAATTTTTGTGATGCCATATGGCAGCAGGGTCTTCCATGAGACAACACTTTATGCTTCCAATATCTTCCCAGGTTGTAGTACCTCCATGTTTGGTAGCTGCCTACTATCTATTACCTCTGTCCCTTACAATACAAATACGATAGATTAAATACGTAAGAACTATTGTGATTCCTTGGTGCAAACTGACCCGAAGCCTTGAGTTGCGAAGTTCGAGTGAACAGACTATATTCTAAGAGGGGAGTGGAAGGGAGTTTAAATCTGGCACAATGCCGTTTTTGTGAAACGTAAGTATGAAGATAGCTTGTGTAATGTGTCTTTGAGATAAAAATTCAATTTGTCATGCCAACTCTGAACTTCTTTGCTGTACAGTCGGTGCTTGTTATGGGTCAACGCTGAGAATCAGAGACACACTATAAACGACTCTTGTACACATACATACACCAAGAGCAGCAATGTGACCAACATGAGATCCTGTGTCCTGTTTATTCTTTGCCTTGATCACCCTCAGCCAAAACGACATACAAAATTAAGGACCAAACTAACACAAACACCGCCAGGGCGAGCAATCAACAATGCCTGACGTTCCCTTATACAGTAACGCTCTGTTGAGGCTCACCTATAAACCCAACATACCCACCTGCACCTACATGTAATATCCTTTATTATATTTCCTACGCCTATATCGAGGTACCTGAATCATAATTGTAAAATAATTGTCTGATACCTGTATTATTATTCCTCAACATCCGTATATCAACTCCCAGCACATTAAATAAGTTAATCAAGACGTCATCTTCATGTCTGAGGGTTGGTGACCACGGTCCTCAATGCCAAACGTCGTCGGACTCTCTATGCTAATATCCCCAATGGCATCCCTTCATTCCTTATAATATAACCAAATTATCTTATTTGTTCTGGAAATATACATATATGAAGTAATATCACAACTGCACAGTGCATACATTTCTCGGAGCAGGATGCAGTACCATCAAAATAGTTTTTAGTGATAAGATGATCCACGTGTGAGACGACCATCCTGTTTAATCCTGTGGTTGGCAACATCCTGCATGATATGTGTCTGGGTCTTGATTTTCAATGACTCCAACGATGAATGTCCCTCGTAAGGTTATAAGAATATACAACGAACTACCTGACTTAGCTTAACCAAACAAAAAAACGCCGAAAAAACAAACATCAAAGTTATCACCAAGACTCTCCCTTAACTGGAAAGGATCATTTAGCACCAGTTACGAGACCAAATAATCTCAGAGATTCTTACAGTTACGAGAATATTAAAGTCATGGCACAATCTTCGAGTTGGCAGTGAAACCGCGTGAGCAGACCATGACACATTGACACAGTGAGTCTACAAAGATCACACAATACAAAGTTGACACGTAATATCTTGGATCACATGAAGATTAAACACCTCGGCTTATTTCACCTTTAGATTAGACACCCAGCCCATTTCACCTAAATATCAATCGCCCCAGCTTATATTACCTAAGCATTAAACACCCCTGCTTATTTTACCTGAAGATTAGGCGCATCCATTTATTTCACCTTTATATTTTTCACCCTAGATTATTTCACCTAAAGATATTTTACCTGAAAATTAACCACCTTAATGCTACCTAGATAGGGTTAGCTTAGGTTATCAAGTAAGGTGAGGTGAGGTTAAGTTAGATTAGGTTGGTTTATCTTCTGTTGAGCCATTAACAAAGCTTAAACACACACCACCTCAACACCCAACAATGCTTATAATGTATACAGCCTTAACAACATCAACCTAGAGAAGTCGACTTGTGAAAGAGACCTAGGGGTACTTATAAGCCCGGACCTACGGCCTAGAAAACAGTGCGTTAATGTTCGAAATAAGGCAAACAGAGTATTGGGTTTTATATCTAGAAGTGTAAGTAACAAGAGTGCAGAGGTCTTATTGCAACTATATCTTGCGCTAGTTAGGCCGCACCTCGATTATGCGGTTCAGTTCTGGTGCCCTTATTATAGAATGGATATAAATTCACTAGAGTCGGTGCAGCGAAGAATGACAAAAATGATTCCGGGACTTAGAAACCTTCCATATCAGGATAGGTTAAAGAAACTTAACTTGCATTCCCTAGAAAGACGAAGAGTGCGGGGAGATATGATAGAAGTATTTAAGTGGGTGAAAGGAATCAATAAAGGGGATATAGATAAAGTTCTTATAATATCCGAGCAGGATAGGACTCGGAGCAACGGATTCAAGTTGGATAAGTTTAGGTTTAGGAGGGAGATAGGAAGAAACTGGTTCACAAATAGGGTGGTGGACGAGTGGAAAGCTTAGCAACTTTGTAGTAAGTGCGGGAACTCTGGAAAGTTTCAAAAGGAGGCTAGATAGATTCATGGATGATAGAGTGGTAGTAACTCTCGACAGGAGCTGCCATGCACAGGCCAACCGGCCTATTGCAGACTCCTTATGTTCTTATGTTAATAGCATCATACCAGACTACATCTAAGGGACACATTACACCCAGCCTGCAAGAAGCGCTTGGCTCCTCTGTCTGACCACCAGCTTCTAGAAACTCGGCTTACATATTACTGTCGGGAATTTCTTGTTATTGTATTTATTACTATTATTACTATCAGGAATTTCTTGGAATTGTATTTATTACTATCGGGAATTTCTTGGAATCTTATTTATTACTGACGGGGCTGTTGGCGTTATCTTTAATAATCTTTCTGAGTTTTAAGAATGTCAGTGTATTCAACAAGGTAAAACGTTTACGTTTATTAATGTCTGATAATTAATTTTTATGATTTATCAGTACTCAGCGTTCTTTACTGAAATAACTTGATCGTTTGCAAGTTCGACAGATGTATTCTACCATTTTACAAATTGTAATAACCTTCATATTAATGCCTTTCTTCTTTTACTGGTGACGTGTTTTGAGTGAACCATACAGTATGTGGGCACTGGTGGGTCATCAGGCAGCTCAGCACCAGGACTGTTCAACATCCACTTGGTGCTCTCAACCTCACGATGTCTAATCCAGCATATCTGAAGGTTTTCGGTCAGCTTGGGCAATCATGGGAGGTTCCTCACCAACTTTATGAAAAGATCCAGTATTTTACGTGTGAGTAGGTAGTAGGCAGCTACCAAACAGAGAGGTACTAGGTAGTAGGCAGCTACCAAACAGGGAGGTACTAGGTAGTAGGCAGCTACCAAACAGGGAGGTACTATCGCCTGGGAAATTATTGGCATCACGAAAATTGTGACCAAGTCCCAGGTTGCTAATCTGACTTTCTGCCTCATTTACACACAATTGCAGGGTCTCAATTGTTTCTCTTACTACTAACAACACAACATACATATATTGTTTCTCACTCTTGATCTTTTTTTTATTTTTGTATTTCATCATAGTTCTTCATTATTATTATTATTATTATTATTATTATTATTATTATTATTATTATTAGTGTTATTATTGTTATCATTATTTTTTTATTATTTTTTATTATAAATTTTATTTATTATGAATTATTATCATTATTTTTTATTATTATTATTATTATTACAGTGTTATTGTTTTTATTTTTTTTATTATAAATTTTATTTACAATCAATTATTATTATTATTTTTAATATTGTTATTATTATTATTATTACATTTTTGCCCCCCAGGCCCCGATGTGGGTCAATGACCTGTGCCCGGGTGGGCTAATCCCTGCAAAAAAAAAAAAATAATAAATTAAAATATATATACAAACGGTACAATACAGCAAGTCCACCTATCTCCCACACCCTAACCAGGTTAATGAGCTGCAGATATCAAATGCTCTGTGCCAACCGGAGTGAAATGGAATCTAGCGAATTCCCACCATGTAAAGATTTCCTATCCAAGCATATTCCTCATGCAAACTACCAGGCTGTGATCAGGCGTTGCCTTCAGTGTGAACCATTCGTGCCAAAATCATGGTTGTTTGCCCGAAAGGCTCTCCAGATCCAAATGCTGTTTTGGAGGTTTTAATCTGTATATGAACACGAGAGTATGTTGTTAGCTTGTACTGTCTTGCAAATGATATGAAGTCCACTGACATGTGCACGCTATAAATGTGTATAAGCCAGAGGACCGAGGAGAAGGCTGTCTGATGACGACGATGATGACTTATAGATTATTTCCATCAGTCACTAACATGTTTTTGTTTTGTTTTTAAACATGACTGGCATTTTGTTGAGCACATTCATAAATCTTCCTGTCACCTGCTCGATATTACCATAATGCTATTACTTTCGAACTTTCATACATTTCTTAGACACACACACACACACACACACACACACACACACACACACACACACACACACACACACACACACACACACACATCGCACTGTAACATTACAATGATTAAGAAATGCTGTTCATATGAAATATATATACACACATGTGCCGTGGAACTAACAGTAAACGAAGCTGAAAAAACTTAAGTATCATATACCTGTTGTTTTGTAGTTTGTATATATAAATAGCATACAGTACACAAATAAGCCCTACGTGTAATGATGTGCAGTAGAAAGAACAATGTATATTAACCTACAATGTCATGTTAACTTTTAAGTATGCTTAATATTAACGACAAAAGGTTTTTTGTACATAAAACTTGTGTCCCAGTGCCACATGTTATATTATGAACCATATAATTTTCTTACTTCAGGTATACCTGAGCAAGAGCAATGGCAAGTGAGTTTATACAAGACAACTTAAAAAGAGTTTTGGGATTTGAAAACTAAAGCTGTAGAACTTTCCGACAGAGTAATTATCTTCAACCCTGATGCTTAATCCTCACAGACACAAAATTTATATAAAAGGGAGGCACTGATCACGCATCAAATACCGTATTATTAGTTGAAACAAAGTTGTCAGCAGTATCTACTATATATAGATATTTTGGGGAGATAACATTGTCCTAAAACGACTTCGTTTTGACCCCACAAAGTCATCAAATGTCAAATATGAGGTCACCAAATGAAAGGTCATATTTGATTTTATGTAATTACACCACAACAGCTGATGGTATGCACGTGTGGTGTAGTTGTAAGCATTTTATATCAAAATACTAAGTAAAAAAATATTTGTTGAAAACGACAACACAGGTGCCACTCCACCGCGACACCACCTGAAAACAGTATCTACCTGCTGTACTTAGTGTATTGTACTTACCTTTCAAAAATACCCATGAGACTTTGCCACCAGAGCTGGTGCCGAAAATTTATTTGGGGTGTTAGTCCACGGACTATATCGGAATACCTTGGAATCCCGCTCTGTGCTGACGGGGTGTAACATCTACAGGTGACAGCACTTTAGTGAAGGCGAGGTACTGGTTGGTACCCGAGGCCTGTAATACGAAATTTGGTAATGAATGGCCACTTAGTGAAACAAGAGTCCCATAGCCCTAGAAGTCTCGTTAGGGGTAACGTGGATACAACACACTGAAATCTAAACCTTGGCACTGAACACCAACCGCCTTGTCTTCCCCAAGTAAAAGTCACTCACCCATCACTCTGAAATTACACGCCTCTCCCCAATATGGTGAATCACTCATAATAAAACCTTCCCAATGACCACCCCCATGGGTTACAAACACCTCAACCTACACACAATGATCGCCACCTCATGACCTGCTTCATATCACCACCTCATGACCTGTTCCACATCACCACCTCATGAGCTGTTCCACATCACCACCTCATGAGTTGTTCCACATCACCACCTCATGAGCTGTTTCACATCACCACTTCATAAGCTGTTCCACATCACCACCTCATAAGCTATTCCACATCACCACCTCATGAGCTGTTTCACATCACCACTTCATAAGCTGTTCCCCATCACCACCTCATGAGCTGTTCCCCATCACCACCTCATGAGCTGTTCCCCATCACCACCTCATGAGCTGTTCCCCATCACCACCTCATGAGCTGTTCCACATCACAACCTCATGAGCTGTTCCCCATCACCACCTCATGAGCTGTTCCCCATCACCACCTCATGAGCTGTTCCACATCACAACCTCATGAGCTGTTCCACATCACCACCTCATGAGCTGTTCCACATCACCACCTCATGAGCTGTTCCCCATCACCACCTCATGAGCTGTTCCCCATCACCACCTCATGAGCTGTTCCACATCATCACCTCATAGGATACACTCCACCTCCTTCTTGAGCTCCTCCTCACTACCAGTAATCCTCTGAACATGGGGGCCAGCAAAACCTCATAAACTAGCACCAAGGATCGCCAACTCCATCAGTTCCTTAGGCTGGTTCTTCGGTATGTTGTCGGAGAGTGTTGTGGGGTACTTGTAAGCGTAGAAGCCTTGCCTGTTGTAGCTAACAGAAGCATTGTTCTTCTTGCGCTCGTCCCGGTTGTGATAGTCCTCGGGTTCCTGGTCACCGATGCTGATGTTTTCCTTGGCGCGCCGCAGACTATTCGCCACGCAGCCCTGCGGTGGGAGGTGCCAATAAGGTGAGATTTTAAGTCGATGAGTGTAGACAATAACAGATAGTGAGTAGTTCCAGTGGAATGATGTGTGTGTGTGTGTGTGTGTGTGTGTGTGTGTGTGTGTGTAAAATAACCCATACACCAATGTAATCTAATACACAACACAGTACAACAGGTAGCCACACAACACAGTACAACAGGTAGCCATACAACACAGCACAGTACAACAGGTAGCCACACAACACAGTACAACAGGTAGCCATACAACACAACACAGTACAACAGGTAGCCATACAACACAACACAGTACAACAGGTAGCCATACAACACAGCACAGTACAACAGGTAGCCATACAACACAGTACAACAGGTAGCCATACAACACAACACAGTACAACAGGTAGCCACACACAACAGTACAACAGGGTAGCCACACAACCAGCACAACAGGTAGCCACACAACAGTACAACAGGTAGCCACACAACACAGTACAACAGGTAGCCACACAACACAGTACAACAGGTAGCCACACAACACAGTACAACAGGTAGCCATACAACACAGCACAGTAACAGGTAGCCATACAACACAGTACAACAGGCAGCCATACAACACAGTACAACAGGTAGCCACAACACAGTACAACAGGTAGCCATACAACACAGTACAACAGGTAGCAGGTAGCACACAACACAGTACAAATAGGTAGCCACACAACACAGTACAACAGTAGCCACACAACACAGTACAACAGGTAGCCCACAACACAGCACAGTACAACAGGTAGCCATACAACACAGTACAACAGGTAGCCATACAACACAGTACAACAGGTAACCATACAACACAGTACAACAGGTAGCCAACAACACAGTACAACAGGTAGCCATACAACACAGTACAACAGGTAGCCATACAACACAGTACAACAGGTAGCCATACAACACAGTACAACAGGTAGCCATACAACACAGTACAACAGGTAGCCATACAACACAGTACAACAGGTAGCCATACAACACAGTACAACAGGTAGCCATACAACACAGTACAACAGGTAGCCATACAACACAGTACACAACCAACAGGTAACCATACAACACAGTACAACAGGTAGCCATACAGCACAGTACAACAGGTAGCCATACAACACAGTACAACAGGTAGCCATACAACACAGTACAACAGGTAACCATACAACACAGTACAACAGGTAGCCATACAACACAGTACAACAGGTAGCCATACAACACAGTACAACAGGTAGCCATACAACACAGTACAACAGGTAGCCATACAACACAGTACAACAGGTAGCCATACAACA
>NW_024732440.1:13748694-14099225 GCF_018991925.1 Homarus americanus | reverse complement strand
AGGTAGCCATACAACACAACACAGTACAACAGGTAGCCAAACAACACAACACAGTACAACAGGTAGCCATACAACACAACACAGTACAACAGGTAGCCATACAACACAACACAGTACAACAGGTAGCCATACAACACAACACAGTACAACAGGTAACCACACAACACAACACAGTACAACAGGTAGCCACACAACACAATACAACAGGTAGCCAAACAACACAATACAACAGGTAGCCATACAACATAAAACAAGGTGCAGGCAGGCGGGCAGGTGGGCAGGCGGGCAGGTGGGCAGGCAGAAAAGAATGAATTTACCCACACAGATCTGGTTCAGAAGGTTCTCGGAGAAACACAGGTATATCCAGGGGTTGGCGCAGGAGGGCAGCGATGGGAGGAGCAGTATAATCACGCTCATCGGGTGGTAGGTGGACCCTGCTGAGGACACACCAGTGTTAATACTCAGGTCAGCAGCAGCAGAGATAAAGTGTTCAAAGTAGCAGCAGGTCGCAAGGGAAGAAGGAGGAGAGGAGGGAAGGAAGAAAAGGAGGGAAGGAAGAAAAGGAGGGTAGGTGGAGGAAGGGAGTGCGTGGTCTTACCCATTAATCTTCTTGTCATGTCAATAGAACAAATAAGCCACATTTTTTCTAACATCACCTCCGTGTTTGCTACGGTATACTGGATACACGTTTCCAATCATGACCCATCATTGCTAGATGTATGACTTATCATTTATCAGTTCTCTCTCCTTTACTCCGACTTTTGCCTCAGGGCGAAACAAAGAGAGAGAGGGAGAAGGGGGGAGGGTGGGGGGTGTACCAACAACTAATGACGACACCAGACGACTTTTGTTCCATCAAGGATAATGTGTTATGGAGATGTTCTTCATTAACATCTTTCTAATAACTTTGTAATACTGTAGTAGTACCACCAAGTAACGCCGTTGAATTGTCATTAAAATGCTAAACAGAAACAAGCGAAGGAAAATAAACTGACTGTGTCCGACAAATATCACACTTAAGAGTATAACGTGTGTTGCCAGCCAAATGACCTTGAGAACACTGCTGCCTCACCTTGACTACTGACTGACCAGAAATTTTCAGAATCGACTCACGGAAGGCCAGCAGTTTGAAGCGTTTGGGAAGGAAGCTCATTAGCTCGACACCATGAATTCTTAAACTGGGCAAATAAATATGTTCCAGACACTTGAATTTCGGTATGGGTTTAAATCCAGGGGTTATATATTAGCACGACAATGATTCTTTAGTCCACTGATACACTCCAAACGTTGTCGTCTTCTTCACACACACACACACACACACACACACACACACACACACACACACACACACACACACACACACACACACACACACACACACACACACACACACACACACACACACACACACACACACACACACACACACACACACACACACACACACACACACACACACACACACACACACACACACACACACACACACACACACACACACACACACACACACACACACACACACACACACACACACACACACACACACACACACACACACACACACACACACACACACACACACACACACACACACACACACAACACACACACACACACACACACACACACACACACACACACACACACACACACACACACACACACACACACACACACACACACACACACACACACAGGTTCCAGAGACAATATGGTACACACTCATACTTCTGACCGAGTGCATCCATTTCACTGAATCTCGTTGAAAGGAAATATTATGGTCATATTTCCTCCTATGAACTTCACCATATTAAATTTTTCAAAATCTACGGGAAAACAAATTATTTTACGTCGAGAATCAGGAAATATGAGCACTATCCAGTATATACAATTGATTTCACCGCCGGAATAATAATAAAAAAATACATGTAAACCGCTCATTCTGACATTGGTTCAAGTACAGATAAATCCAACATCAAAAGCTTAAATCAAATTCCCGGGATTAATAAAATATCTGTGGAACTGCCAGGACCGAAAATAAC
Source organism: Homarus americanus (assembly GCF_018991925.1). Taxonomy (NCBI): domain Eukaryota; kingdom Metazoa; phylum Arthropoda; class Malacostraca; order Decapoda; family Nephropidae; genus Homarus; species Homarus americanus. The sequence continues at coordinate 14,097,180 of NW_024732440.1, read as the reverse complement.
AAGAGAAATTGCTGTTAAATGATACTGTACGTTCTCATGGGCAACCACCCTGCCTTAACCCTCACACGACCCAACACTATTACAACAGATGGCGCTATTATACGTGAAATATAACGTTCACTCACAGGTAACGATTGGCCATCTTGCTGCAGATGTGGCCAATATTATCCCGACCATATCACTTATCCAGGGGTGAGGAATAGAGTGAGAACGATTAAAGTGAGAGAGGGGAGAGATAAGAAATTGAGAATGAGTTGGGATAGAGAGAATGAAGAATGGGGTGAGAGAGAAAGAATTAAGAATGAGGTGAGAGAGAGGTGAGTGAACAGAGAATGGTGAGAGAGAGAGAGAGAGAGTGAAATGGGTTGGACAAGGAGAGGAGGGGTGCCTGGTTGAAACTACACTCTAAACAACTCAGCCTAACCTAACCACATCAAACCAAATCTTAATCTAACCGAACCAAGACAAACAAATTAACTCTGAAGAATAAAACATTATCTTCTTAACTTTGGTGATGATGATAATGGTAACAATGACGATATAGTAATAGTGTTGATGGTAAATGATGATGATGGTGATTGTGATGATTAGAGCCCTGATATTCAAACAAGAGACCTGAGTGCTATTGATTTATAATTTCCTATTTCGTGTTAATATTCCTATTTTGACTATTTCCATTTATTAATATCACTCCGCTATAAGAGGAACTCCAAAGTGTTTGTTTTTATCAACATTTAGCTCCATATAAATCAGTGTGGCTGAATCGGCGTTAGGCGTCAATATATGTTTATTTTTGTCACGGTCCGCTGCGTGAATTGACGGAAAGAAACTCGACAAGTTTAATTATGCCACGCTACTATGGCGACAGTCGCGCTCCCACAGGTGAGTCAAGTAGTACGGGAAATATTTTGAGCGACAAAGCCTAAAATGAGTTCTTCTTTTTCTTCTTCAAAGCAAAAACTGAGAAATATTGTTAGGAGGGTTTGGGGACAATGTATTTTCTACAGACGGGGATATTATTGTTTAAAAAAAAGGTGAACAACGAGAAGGTATTTATTCCCAAACTTTAGAAATTTCTAAATTTAAAACTCCTGCAGAGCTTCAATTATGAGAATTCAAGACCGAATTACTTACCATTACGTGTAACCCATAATTGATCTACTTACATTTTATACACCGAGAAGAGACAAAGAATAAATAACACAAATTATTTTGTCTACCAATAGAAGCACTCATTGTTTTGTTCACAGATTTTCTGAAAGGAATTGAAGTTTCTGTTTTGAGAATGACTATAATTATTGTCAATAAAACAGCAACACTTTCTTACAGCAGGAAGTGTACAGGTTGAGAGACTTCGAAAACAAATTTGTTGTGTTGTTCACCTCTATATATAATCAATGTCCCTCTGCCAGCCCAGACACCCGAGGACCGAACAAGGAAACACCAGAAGGAAGTGACTGGTGAGTGACAACACGAGTGACTGGTGAGTGACAACACGAGTGACTGGTGAGTGATAACACGAGTGACTGGTGAGTGACACATATGAACAGTGACTCGTGAGTGACAACACGAGTGACAACACAACAGTGACTGATGGTAGAGGAAGGGGGTGTGACAGCCACCATTATGCACTCTCTCTCTCTCTCTCTCTCTCTCTCTCTCTCTCTCTCTCTCTCTCTCGCCAAATAATTCTACCACATAATATATGTTTAGATATTCAGTAAACATACTCCCAAATTGAAAGATATTGACTTCACTCTCAAACATCCACAGACTAAAACAAAACTCAGTGTGAGTTGCATTATATCATAACGAGTATGTCAGAGGTAAAGGCTCACCAAACCTCAGTATACTGGTTCAACACACCTCAGTATACTGACCTTATGAAGGTTCAACACACCTCAGTATACTGACCTTATGAAGGTTCAACACATCTGAGTATATTGACCTTATGAAGGTTCAATACACCTCAGTATACTGACCTTATGAAGGTTCAACACACCTCAGTATACTGACCTTATGAAGGCTCAACACACCTCAGTATACTGACCTTATGAAGGTTCAACACACCTCAGTATACTGACCTCATGAAGGTTCAACACACCTCAGTATACTGACCTTATGAAGGCTCAACACACCTCAGTATACTGACCTTATGAAGGTTCAACACACCTCAGTATACTGACCTTATGAAGGTTCACCACACCTCAGTATACTGACCTCATGAAGGTTCAACACACCTCAGTATACTGACCTTATGAAAGCTCAACACACCTCAGTATACTGACCTTATGAAGGTTCAACACACCTCAGTATACTGACCTTATGAAGTGTAATGAGTGATTGTCAGACCCAACCTTACAGCCCAGAATTATGCCGCATATAACAGCAAGAGCACTGCAGACCTCGTGGTACCACCACATTCCGGGTTGACACACCTCAGGTCGACCCAAGGGACTTGACCTCGCCCGCTAATGACGTGAGCCGGGTGACCTGCAACCGCACCTAGCCAAGACACCTGGCCAGGACCACACCTGCACACAGCTATCGAGATCAAACCAGTTTAGTGTTAATTGTTAGAGGTCAGAAGCCGGCTGGGCCGACCCCATATAAAGGCCCTACAGTCCCGTCCACGAACATTATCATTATCATTATCATTCTGATTCTGGTCATACTGATTCTCATTCTGGTTGCTGTCATCCCCCTCCCGTTCGGGTCGTCACTCGGTTCACTAAGCAGAGTCACGCACGTCCCCTCCCCAGGTCGGGAGGGAGACCTCCCGACCAGACCACGGCATCGCCAGCTAAGCAGACTCTCCCATAGGAGGCAGCCCAGCCAGCACTCACTGGGCCTACGTCAGGGTACACGTGAGTCTTGTCAGAACGTCCTAGGGTGAGTTACCTACTGTGGGAAGTGTATTCATTCAGGTGTGTCCGAGAGTCAGTGTCAAGTAACGTAAAGCATAATGTGTTAGTACCCCGATATAATAGTGATATTAATGTGTCCATGTCATTGAGTGAAGTAATAAATAGTTGTATCAAGAGGTGTTTAACAAGTTGTCCCTTTAAGAAGTGATATATGTGTATTGACATACGAGATAAGATAAGCGTAGTGACGCTGTGCAAATAACATCCAGGCCAAGCTACCAAGTTTCCTATCTTTACATTCCTACTCTCTATACTTCCTACCTATATATGAAATTCTCTTCTTGTGAGATTCGTCTCATTACAGAAGGTTCAACACACCTCAGTATACTGACCTTATGAAGGCTCAACACACCTCAGTATACTGACCTTATGAAGGTTCACCACACCTCAGTATACTGACCTCATGAAGGTTCAACACACCTCAGTATACTGACCTTATGAAGGCTCAACACACCTCAGTATACTGACCTCATGAAGGTTCAACACATCTGAGTATACTGACCTTATGAAGGTTCAACACACCTCAGTATACTGACCTCATGAAGGTTCAACACATCTGAGTATCTGAGTATATTGACCTTATGAAGGTTCAACACACATCAGTATACTTACCTTATGAAGGTTCAACACATCTGAGTATATTGACCTTATGAAGGTTCAACACACCTCAGTATACTTACCTTATGAAGGTTCAACACACCTCAGTATACTGACCTTATGAAGGTTCACCACACCTCAGTATACTGACCTTATGAAGGTTCAACACACCTCAGTATACTGACCTTATGAAGGTTCAACACATCTGAGTATACTGACCTTATGAAGGTTCAACACATCTGAGTATATTGACCTTATGAAGGTTCAACACACCTCAGTATACTGACCTTATGAAGGTTCAACAAATCTGAGTATATTGACCTTATGAAGGTTCAACACACCTCAGTATACTGACCTTATGAAGGTTCAACACACCTCAGTATACTGACCTTATGAAGGTTCAACACATCTGAGTATATTGACCTTATGAAGGTTCAACACATCTGAGTATACTGACCTTATGAAGGTTCACCACACCTCAGTATACTGACCTTATGAAGGTTCAACACACCTCAGTATACTGACCTTATGAAGGCTCAACACACCTCAGTATACTGACCTTATGAAGGCTCAACACCCCAGTATACTGACCTTATGAAGGCTCAACACACCTCAGTATACTGACCTTATGAAGGCTCAACACACCTCAGTATACTGACCTTATGAAGGCTCAACACACCTCAGTATACTGACCTTATGAAGGTTCAACACACCTCAGTATACTGACCTTATGAAGGCTCAACACACCTCAGTATACTGACCTTATGAAGGCTCAACACACCTCAGTATACTGACCTTATGAAGGTTCACCACAGCTCAGTATACTGACCTTATGAAGGTTCAACACACCTCAGTATACTGACCTTATGAAGGCTCAACACACCTCAGTATACTGACCTTATGAAGGTTCACCACACCTCAGTATACTGACCTTATGAAGGCTCAACACACCTCAGTATACTGACCTCATGAAGGTTCACCAAACCTCAGTATACTGACCTCATGAAGGTTCAACAAGTCAGTGTACTGACATGAAGGTTCAACACACCTGAGTATACTGACCTGGTGGCGAGGTAGAGAAGGCGTGGTAAAGCTGTGTAACGGAGAAGGGGGCGTGGCAGACGATGAAGAAGAAGGTGATGACAAGGGTGAGCTTGATGGTCTTCATCTTGGCCAGAGACAGAGGCTGGGGCACGTTAGGGAAGCTGTGTACCACCAGGGGTACGCGGCCCACACGGAGGGTGTTGAATGACCCTGCTGACACAGTCGACGGACCCCATCCATCAGAAGGTTCGCAGGAGGTGTCGTCATCCACACAACACAGCTTGCGGAGCATCATGATCCTGAGGGGCACGTAGCCTCGTCTGTACCGAGAGTACCGCCACACCTTCATCGTGATGCAGGTGTAGCAGTACACAGTCACCAGCATGGGGCCGAAGAAGGCCGCACACACGAAGTACACCACGTAGGCCTTGATGCCCCACGCGTCGTGAAAGTCTGCCCAGCAGTTAAATTCACCAGACTCCAACCTTTTCCTGGAGAACACAAAGGCCTGGGGCAGTGCCAGGATGGCTGACACGACCCACACCACACGTACCATCTGCGGCGACGACCACAGGCTGCTTCCCGACCGCCACGAGATGGCCCGATACCTGTCCAGGGCCAGACAGGTAAGCAGCAGCGGTGACAAGTACAAAGGCATCACCTGCATGAATTTGACACTTTTGCAGAGCCAGTTGGGGCCGCGGAAGTAGTAGGTTAGCTCCCAGGCCAGCTGAGACAGCACGTTGAAGAGCCCAACCATGAGGTCGGCGAGGCAGATGTGCATCATGAAGAAATAGGTGCGGGACATGGGCCGCATGAAGGAGGACCTGATGAGGGCGGCCAGCACCAGGCTGTTGGACACCAAGATGAGCACCAGCAACAGGGCCAGCACTGTCACCTCCACGCTGGCCAGAGATTCATCCCTTACAGAGACCTGGGCGATTCCCCTCACCAACACACACTCACTCCCGTTCTCTACGGTCTCGTTCCCCATACACTCCGTCCAGTTGAGACGTGGCGAGATTTTCTCAATTTCAACATTGAAAACTTCATCTTCAGCCATTGGACTTCTTCAACAGATACCTGCAATATACTGCCACTTGCACTACAGTACCCGGAAACAATTAGTGACCAGCAGTACATCTAATGTTTTTATGAAGGTAAATCACCACACACACTATCTACTATACTTCCAGGTGTATTTGACAAGGGTCCTTCATAACAGCCACCGGGTGTATGAGTGACGAGAGAAGGCGGTGCCTAGCACGTGTTGTGAGAGGCAGCAGCGGTGAGAGTGAGGAGCCGACCTGCTGCGTTGTGGAAGGGTTGGCGGTGAGAGCGAGAGTGAGGGAGGTGCCTGTGAGGGGTAGAGGCGAGCCTGAGGTCTTGAGGCAGAGTGACACACCGCGCCAGACACCCAGCCAGGGAGGGGCAACCAGCTTAGGTCGCACACACGGAAGACAAGTGAGAGGGGAATAATAGGAAAGAAACAAAGATAGAGAGCAACAGAAAGAGACACATACTGAGAAAGGAGAAATGGAGGTCATGACAGGGGGCCGAGTTTAACCACCATCACCACCTGTGTTGCCTCATTCCTGGCCGACACATTCTACCCTGGCACTGTGTGGTTTTATCACATTAACTACGCATCACCAATTGATTTTTCTTCTATCAAAAAAAAAGGACATTAGCTATGAGCCGCGATCTGACCGCTTAAGCTGGTGGAGCCGGCAGTTGCCATGGGCAATGTTGGCCAACTCCACCCACCCCCTCCTCCCCACCAAAAGTGACAATTTCGTTTCGGAAAGTAGTGTTTAAAGCCAGTGAATTCAGCACTAGACAGTACCAGCTAGAGCCGTGACCCACCAATGTGGTACCGACCAGGCAGTTTTAATCAGTCCACCCAGGGAACAACCGTGGGTCGGCTTTACACCTGACCACGAGATAACACAACACCACTCAGCAGAGTGCGAGTTACTGAGACTCCACACTACCCACACCACCGGTGAGGGTCTTTCATATCAACACCTACGGACGAGCTACTGCACCACGTGTTTTACGCGACCTCACACAGTAGGGCAAGAGACCAGCCCCGGCCATCAACTGTTAATTATAATTTGTATGTTCATTTCATGTTCCCTTTAGTAATGAAACCTTTTGGTAAACAACCCTTTGCATGTACTAAGTCATTTCTGTCCAATGTATATTTTCAGCCTTCAGGCTGCTGAACTTTTTAAATAAACCGATGATAATAATTATTATTATTATTATTATTATTATTATTATTATAATTTATTGCACACACACACATAGTTGGTATTTGTTGAATAATCATACGTCTACACACCCAAACTTACTTAATTACAAGTTATGAATCAATGTTTCACAATTCTCTCTTTTATGTTTGTTTTTATAATAATGCGACAATTTGTGTTTTTATCACAGGATGGACAACACGTTGTAAGTTTTGAGGATCATGATAGACTAGTAGTTCTCAACCTTGTTTGCCCCATGCACCCCTTTCACCATATGTCAGAATGTCATTCCCCCTCCTTTCCAAGATTGTCTGCCTCAAAAAGTGCATTCCAAATAAATACTGAAAATCCTTTATTTTTTTCATATTAGTACATATACAATTACAATTTTACATGGATTATTTTTATAGTGGAGTTTTACAAATTAAATGCCAATTGAAAATGTTGATGGATTTATAAAACTTGAATAAAAGTAAAATAGTTTTTTTTTTATTTATAATGAATTACTTAACAGACCAAACTGAAGCATAATGCAATAAACAAAAAGTTCAATAGAATACCAGGATATTGTAAATTTGTAATTAATTTTATTCGGATGAAGATTACAGTCAATGAGAAAACTGTGATTGTTTTTTCTTCGCCAATTCTGGGATACGCGGAGGAGTGTTTGAAAGGGCACAACGCAGGTCATTTTCTACCTCTAATCTACTACGTTGCTTCGTTTTAATTTGCAACAGAGTTGAAAAGCCTGACTCACAAAGATATGTCGACACAAACGGAAGCAATGCACGGATAGCTCTTTCTGCCACTTTTGGGTAGGAATCGCACATCAAGGGCCAAAATTCTGTGATTGATTTCTCATCGAACATATCTCTTGCTCCCGAATCAGTTTCCCCCCCTGAAAATCTGAATTCCCCCCCTGGGGGGAATTCCCCCCTGGTTGAGAACACCTGTGATAGAGAGTTCAGTCTGCCTCACAGCCTGTCTCCTGCTACTCATTAATAATTTTTCCCTCATTCTATATGTCACTTTACCCTTCCAGAATGTCCCAAACTAGATAACTCCACATAACCTAACCACACTTCACCTCACCTAACCTAACCACACCTCACCTAACATAACCTAATCATACTTCACCTAACCTAACCATACTTCTCTTCACCTCTCCTAAGCACACTTCACTTAAACTAACCTCACCTGACCCAACCACACTCCACCTAACCTAACCATTCTATACTTCACCTCACCACATTTCACCTAACCTAACCACAATTCATTTAACCTAACCACACCACCTAACATAACCAAACTCCACCTAACCTAGCCTAACTTAACCTAACATAACCAAACTTAACCTAACAGAAGCAAACCTAACCTAACCTCACCTGACTCAACCACACACCACTTAACCTAACCTAACCTAACCATACACCATCTAACGTAACCTCACTTCATTTCACCTAACCTAATCTAAAGGAAAAAGACTATGACGTCAACAATTTTGAAAACCGTCTCATATAAACATTAGAAGGAACATTGTAACTTCATATTTTGTCTGTGTGTGTACATACTACGTACTGTGTTCACTAGTACTGTAAACCTTCCCTCACCTGATTATAATCAGGTGAGGTAATTCTAATTAGAATTAGAATTACGATTACATGAATAAAAATTATTTATATTACAAATACAATTATGAATACACCATAATCGAAATCAATTACCTGTACAAGATTATGATTTTTACCAGCCCTATGTCTGCCACGCACGCACTCACACAAACTACCTGGACACCTGCTCCCCCAACTCCCGCCACACTTCACTGTATATCGAACCATTGTCTTGTGTTGCACCTGAGCCTCCACTGACCCATTCCTTAGCGCAGTCTTCAATCCTTGTAGACTAATTCACCCTCTAACCTTTGATTAGAATTACGGTGGTATAGCCTCTATACCGGAGAGTATCAGAGTATTTGAGGCACCATTAAGTTTGCCAGTTCCGTTTGTCCACTCTCATGGACCCAAATTTCAAGATCAAAAGGCTTTTTAAACCCTTTCACAATGTAGGAATAAACCTCGTAGTTCTTGGTTCAGGTGAAGGTCAAGGTTTTACCTCGGATCTTGTTTTGCGCCGCAAGTTAGTTAGTCGAGTTCTCAACTCATATATTAGTTTGTAAATTCACTGCAGGAACTTCTCTGTGCCGTAGCTTCTGGGAGCCAGTTATTTGCATTCTCACATCTCCAGGTTGGCGTGGAGGAGGGGGAGGGAGAATGGGGAAATAGACACAGGAGCCTTTGTGAAAAATCAAGTGAGGTAGTTGGTGAAGTTGGGGGCAACTTATGTATGAGAAGCAATAGTTATGCGTTCCCTTGATGAAGAACGATGCGTTCACATAAGAAAGCAGTGTAGAACTGAGAGAGATGAGCTCTCCTCTCTGACCAGTGTAGAACTACCTACTCTAGGGGTGAAAGCCAGCAAATTATCACAACACTTATGTGTTTGGGGGTGGGGCAGGGTGGAGGATGGTTGGAGGGTAGGATGGGGTGCATGAGGTTGGGATGGCATGGAGGGTGTGAGGGGAGAGGTAGTGTGGGGATGGTGGGAGGGAAAGCATGGGGGTGTGGTGTGGGAGGGGTAGGATGGAGGTTGTGAGAGAGAGGGGTAGGAAGGGGGAAGGGGTAAGATGGAGGGTATGAAGAAGAGGGGTAGGGATGGAGGGTGTGAGGAGGAGGGGTAGGAAGGGGGAAGGTAAGATGGAGGGCTTGAAGAAGAGGGGTAGGATGGAGGTTGTGGGAGAGAGGGGGTAGGAGAGAGGATGGCAGCGACGTAAATAACATCAGGAAACGGAGAAGAGTGAGGACATGGAGGGGGTGAGAGAGGTTGGGAGGGGAAGAAATAGGGAAAGGACGTGGTAGGAGAGAGGGGGGGTGAGAAGGAGCAAGGGAGGTGATAGAAGGAAAGGCGGTAGTAGTAGTAGAGGAAGGAAGGGGAACGGGACGACGTAGGAGGGGGAAGGAAGGCGTTGGAGGAGGAAGGGAGCGTAGGGGAGGGGGGGGGTGGTAAGGGGAAGGGAAGTGGTTGGAGAAAGGGAGGTGGTAGTAAGAGGTTAGAGGGGAAGGGATGCGGTAAGAGGGGGTAATGAGGTGATAGGAAGGGGAATGGAGGTGATAAGAATAGAGGAAGGAGAGAGAGAAAGGGGGGTAGGAAAGGAAGTGAATTGAAACATTTTATTTAGCCAGAAAAACACAGATACAGAGAGGATAATAATAACAATATTAACATGGCTGAGCCAGTTGAGAACCTGAGCTGTCTTAGTGGCACCTGATATATACTATACATTTATCTCAAGGAAGTATTATGTAACATTTAATATCATCTGGAATAGTACAATAGCATGGTAGTAATAAGTACATCTCATAATGTTACCACGGTTATCAATTTATTTATTTTATTATTATTATTTATTTATTTATTTTATTTATTTTGTATTTACTATATATATATATATATATATATATATATATATATATATATATATATATATATATATATATATATATATATATATATATATATATATATATATATATATATTTTTTTTTTTACAGTGGAATTGAAAAACATAAGTATAATGGGGGAGCAGTACAACCTGGGTTGTACAGTAATAAGATTGAACAAGAGGACAGAGCTGTCAGGATTATGTCTAGTTGGCAATTATGTTTTGTACAATGGTAGTTACTTATTTATTTACATGATGATTTCCGATAAAACGGTTTTGATGGTACAATAAAAGCAGGTACTGTAAATGTAGTAGGTGTTACAAGAAATATTAATACTTCGAGAATAGATATTTTTTTAGAGATGATTTATGTGGTAGGCAAGAGGGAGAGGGGTGGGTGGGACGTGGGTTAGGGGAGGTGGTGGGCACTGCAGGTGGGAGAGGCAGTGATCAGGGGAGCCAATCAGTGGTAACTCTGAGTGTGTGGTGAGGACATCTAAGTGTGTGGTGAGGACATCTAAGTGTGTGTGGTGAGGACATCTAAGTGTGTGGTGAGGACATCTAAGTGTGTGGTGAGGACATCTAAGTGTGTGGTGAGGACATCTAAGTGTGTGGTGAGGACATCTAAGTGTGTGGAGAGGACATCTAAGTGTGTGGTGAGGACATCTAAGTGTGTGGTGAGGACATCTAAGTGTGTGGTGAGGACATTTCTGCCATACAGGAGAATAACACGACAACAACACAATCGCAGGTCAGTCAACAAACACGTAAAACAGTGCGTTAATGTTCGAAATAAGGCAAACAGAGTATTGGGTTTTATATCTAGAAGTGTAAGTAACAAGAATGCAGAGGTCTTATTGCAACTATATCTTGCGCTAGTTAGGCCGCACCTCGATTATGCGGTTCAGTTCTGGTGCCCCTATTATAGAATGGATATAAATTCACTAGAGTCGGTGCAGCGGAGAATGACAAAAATGATTCAGGGACTTAGAAACCTTCCATATCAGGATAAGTTAAAGAAACTTAACTTGCATTCCCTAGAAAGACGAAGAGTGCGGGGAGACATGATAGAAGTATTCAAGTGGGTGAAAGGAATCAATAAAGGGGATATAGATAAAGTTCTTATAATATCCGAGCAGGATAGGACTCGGAGCAACGGATTCAAGTTGGATAAGTTTAGGTTTAGGAGGGAGATAGGAAGAAACTGGTTCACAAATAGGGTGGTAGACGAGTGGAACAAGCTTAGCAACTTTGTAGTAAGTGCGGGAACTCTGGAAAGTTTCAAAAGGAGGCTAGATAGATTCATGGATGATAGAGAGTGGTAGTAACTCTCGACAGGAGCTGCCATGCACAGGCCAACCGGCCTATTGCAGACTCCTTATTTTCTTATGTTCTTATGTTCTTCTTATGTAAGTCTGAATAACACCTGACTTAACCACTGAGTAAATACCTGACTTAACCACAAAGTAAACACCTGACTTAACCACTGAGTAAATACCTGACTTAACCACAAAGTAAACACCTGACTTAACCACTGAGTAAATACCGGACTTAAGCAGTGAGGAAAAATCACCTTGACCTCAATGAGACATAGGCGATGTAATATAACCAGGTGCTGAAGGACGCTAGAGCTAACAGACGTAGGTGATCACAGACGCCGGAATTGACAGAAGTTGAAACTAACAAACGTTGGTGCTAACGGGCAATAATACTGACAGGAGTTGACAGAGCGGCAAATACACGTTCCTCGCGGCAGAAACACGAGACGGAAAGAAAAAACAAATAATAATAATTTTCACTATATTAGGTGATCGAGAAAAGTAATATCTTCTCTCCTGTTGTAAGCTTATAACTTGCAAATAACACCTACATAAACATAAACAAACAAATACATAAACAAACAGATAAATAACACAAATACATAAACAAACAGATAAATAAATAAATAAATAAACACATAGATAAATAAATAAATAAATAAATAAATCAAGATTGATCAGATAAGATAAACCAACATACTAACAAACATCAAAAATTACAAACAAAATCAAAGTTAAGGCGTGTGTGTGTGTGTGTGTGTGTGTGTGTGTGTGTGTGTGTGTGTGGTATAAGTAACAAAAAAAAAAAGACGAGAGTGAGTAAACTTTATACACCCACTTCAATTTCACGGTGGAACAACAAAATAATAATATCCTCAGTATAATATTTCTGCACTAACAACATCCGCGTTTGTCATCAATAAACGCAATACAAACGAGGCTGCAACCCTTATAGAGAGGCAAGGACGAGATGTTTGTGTGGTGATGGTGATGGTAAAGACTCGTGGAACAGAACAACAGAAATATACCAATGGTTAAACAGTATACACTCCCCCTGAAGGTTTTGATGAGATGGTTCTCGTGACGGACAAATCACAATTGTTGTGTGTGTGTGTGTGAGTATGTGTGTGTAATAATACTCATCTGGCTTTGTTATACATGCAATCTTGTGTGTGTGTGTGTGCGTGTGTGTATGTCCAGGAACACTATATCATGGCGGCTCAAAACTGTGGCCGCTGCATCATCTAGACTCGCCCAGCGTACTTGCCTCTGTTTACCCTGCGTGGCTGCATGCTAAGATTGAGTACGCAGAGGAATCACTTAGGTATGTAAAGCAGCAAGAGTACAGGTGATAATAAACAGTCCGTGCCACTACCTTCCCTCCCCCTCCCTCCCTCACAGTAGCAGTCAACAAGTGAGGTCTCTCCTTTGTGTTCTTCTCTACCGTTGTATATTTCCCGAACAACTTATTCCTTTCTCCCTCGCCTATTTTAATTTTTTTTCTATCTCCTTTGTTTCAAATGTGTGGAGGAAGTGGAAAAAAAAGGCAATAGCTATTTGTTGTATTGAGTCAATATTTTTATTCGAAATACACACACACACACACACACACACACACACACTATGCATCACACACACACACACACACACACACACACACACACACACACACACACACACACACACACACACACACACACACACACACACTATGCATCTATAATAGAAACACAAAGACTCGTTCAGAATCACGTACATAAAAATATGAGCCCTAACTAAAGCTCACACACACACAATTTCTTCCATCCTTAAAAAAAAATATTAGTTTCATCTGACTATGACTTGGCTCGTCACCAGTACACTATAAAATGGAAAAAAAAATTAGGTTGAGGGTTCACTGAGACGTTACCATTAGAATAAAAAAAAAATAAAAAATAAAATTAATAACGATGATGACGACCACACGACCTGACCAAGCCGATGATTAGAGAGGAGAGAGGATTAATAATATGTAGGTTTGTGGCGAGGCGTTTGTGCTAACACCTGCCCGGGGTGTTTGGTGTCGGGGATGAACGTGTGAAGTCCCACCAACATAACAATGTGGAGGAAAGGGATGGGAGAGGGAAGGGGAGGGGCAGGGAAGGGTAGGAGGGGAGGGGATGGTAGGAGATGGTAGGAGGAGGAATGGGAGAATAGGAGGGGGAAGGGGAGGGTAGGAAGGGGAGGGTAGGAAGGGGAGAGGGGATGGTGCTGATGACATTATTATGTTATTACAGTACTGCGTATCAACAAATAAGGTACATTGAGGTCACAAGGCGTATCAACAAATAAGGTACATTGAGGTCACAAGGTAATTAATTACATTGATCCATTAAGTAATAAAAATCATATCAGATATAGAACACTCTGTAATAGGGAGGTGGGGACGCGGGGGGGGGCTTCTTTTGTGCCCTCCTCCTCCTCCTCCTCCCCTACCCTCCCTCCCTCCGTCACGCCCACAACCATTCACAGTTTGTTGATGAAGGAGGAAAACATGTACTCGATGCCTATTAACTCAGACAGCTGATGAACCCTCACTCAAAACAACATTACTGTAGCCAAATTTTTCACTACATCCTCCCGCCTCCACATCCTATTCCCTTCTCCCTCCCATCCTCATATTCCTCCCCACTCGTATAACAACGTGTAGGTCTTTGTGTTAAGTCTTTCTCTCCTCTCCTCCTACCACCCCACTCTTTCTCCCCTCTCTCTCCCATCCCTCTTTCCCCCTCTTACTCTCCCCCATCTCTCTCCCGCCCTTCCCCCGACAACCCCCCCTCTGCTGCCCGTCCCTCTCCCTACCCACTCTTTCTCCCCTCCCCTTCCCACCCCTCTCTTCTGCCCCACCTCAACCTCCCATCCCACTCCCGCTCCTCCCATCCCTCTCTTCCTCCCCTCCGCCTACCACCCCCCTCACCACACATAAACACATGTAACCTTGATCCTCCTCCCTCTGAACATTTTAATCTCAGGACCCGGAAAGAGGCCTGTAGATGCGTACTAATACCATGCGTTAGGTTAGGTATGGTTAGGATAAATTTATCGAATATACTGAACAGTATATACATCAGAAGACTAGGTATTTGACAGGTACAATTCATATCAGTTACCCACAACCCACTGCATAACTCCAACACGAAACATCATCTTTAACTCGGAATAAGAAAAAAATGCTAATTTGAAAAGGTATAAATAACTCTACTTGTTGATTCATCACTAGTCTTCCAGCTCAAAGGTCCAGATGGTGAAAAGTCGCAAACAAACACCGTAGGTTCTAGCGACCCACCCTCGGGGAGAACCTTGGAAGGCTATATTATAATAGTCTAGCCTCCGCCAGTCCGTCAATACTACCTTCAAGAGTGTAGTACACGCCCATCACCTCTCCATGGACTCAAAAGTCGTATTCAAAATGTTGGTCTGAATGTATGTTATGACAGGTTCTTGCTCCAGCTCCAGGATAAGGCAGGGAGGGCGGGTTGGTACTTCACTTTTATGACACGTGTGACAGTTATTATAAAGTCCCATAATATGAGATATGGGGGTGTGGGAATGGAAGAGGGATGTGGGGATGGAAAGGGGGATGTAGGGATGGAAGAGGGATGGAAAGGGAATGTGGGGATGGGGGCGGGGGATGGGGAAGGGGCGGGGATGGGGAAGGGGGCGGTGGGGATGGGGAAGGGGGCGGTGGGGATGGGAAGGGGGGCGATGCGGATGGGAAGGGGTCGGTGGAGGTACAGCACGTGTTATTGAGCACGCTGCATCTCTCTTTAGTTAACTGCTCGTTGATCATAGTGGTCAGCGTCAAAGTTAAGAGGGAAGGTTGTAGCTAGGTGTGGTCAAGTAGGGGCGCCCACAATCAGCAGTCAGCAACATGATCCGCCACCATACCTGACGTGGACATTTGAAACAATTCTCTCAACACCGTTCTGGTACAAACTTTATCTCTAAACAAGCAGCCTCATTTTTTAAAGAGTTGAGGAATACTGCCTGTCTGGGTATACGAGGTTACATAATGTACTGCAGGTGAATACTAGACCAAGGAATGCGGTCAGAAAATCCGCTTTGCATAAATCAACGTCCTGCTCAATGAAGAGATATGTGTTGAGTCCTCTGGGGAGCTGTTTACTGTGCTGTGGTTTACCTTGCTCTTATATTATCATGTTTACGTGCACTGTACTTTATCCTGTTATTTGAATATCAGAATCTGAAATTATATGTCCACAAGTCTTAGCTCTATTCACCAGGGAAGTAAAACGGTGGTTATTTTTTATTGGACTGCGTAGCGGCCTCTGTAATCAGGAAAGCAGTGTGCCTGAGGACTGCATAAATCAACAAGCTCATCAGCAACTGTGGAAGAAACAGGTTTCTCTCCCAATTTTCGAAGGCTTCAACAATTTACCTCAAGGACATCCAGTGGTCATACCTCAAAGGTTCTCCGTTTCCAATCACGTCACAGAAGCGTTTGAAAACTGTTTG
Organism: Homarus americanus; assembly: GCF_018991925.1. Lineage (NCBI taxonomy): Eukaryota > Metazoa > Arthropoda > Malacostraca > Decapoda > Nephropidae > Homarus > Homarus americanus. The sequence continues at coordinate 14,081,024 of NW_024732440.1, read as the reverse complement.
CAGCAGGTCTTCGGTCAGCCCACCACTGACAGTGCATTAATGACCCAGTCTTCAGGCAGTCGTCTGTCTCTCACCACTACTAGTATCAACTTTCATGTTTCACTCTAGAGTGAAACATGACGGATTAGAGTGAAACAAGGCAGATTAGAGTGAACCATGATAGTTTAGAGCAAACATGAAGGTATGGAGTGAAACATGACAACCCAGAGTGAAACATGATAGTCCAAAGTGAAACATGACAGTCCAGAGTGAAACATAACAGATTAGAGTGAATCATGAGTCTAGACTCAAGAAGTCTATTATAGACCGGCCTGTTTCACTATAGACTATCGTGATTCACTCTAGACCGTCGTGTTTCACTCTAGACTGCTACGTTTCTATCTAGATCATCATTCTTCATTCTAGATTCACATGTTTCACTCTAATCTATCATAATTAACTCTAGAATGACATGTTCCAAGCTAGTCTGTCATGTTTAATCCCAGACAGTCATGTTTCACTCTAATCTGTCATGTTTCACTCTGGACTGCCATGTTTCACTCTAGAGTCTAGATTGAAACATAAAATTCTAAAGTGAAACATGACAAATTGGAGTGAATCATGATAGCTTAAGAGATAAACATGACGGTCTAGAGTGAATCATGTTTCAGTCTAAACTCAAGTTTCACTCATATATACCAAACAGTTTTAATGTTATAAACAAAACACGAATATTGGGGGTGTGCTCGGAAGGGTAGGGGTCGGGGTGGGGGGGGTGTGGGGGTGGGGGGGTCGGGGTGGGGGGGTCTGAGTGGGGGGTCTGGGTGGGGAGGTCTGGGGGTCTGGGTGGGAGGTCTTGGGGGGGCCTGGGTGGTGGGGGGCCTGTGGTGGGGGGTCTGGGTGGTGGGGGTCTGGGTGGGGAGGTCTGGGTGGGAGGTTTGGGTGGGGGGTCTGGGTGGTGGGGGGTCTGTGGGGTGGTTCTGGGTGGGGTCTGGGTGGGGAGGTCTGGGTGGGGGACTGGGTGGTGGGGGGTCTGGGGGGGTAAATCACTCAAAATATCGACAGCTGACTTTGTCCTTGAAACGCGCCAACAAATCTTTAATTCGATCCAACGTCTGAAGTGATAAATTGTTGCAAGTCATGGTTCTCCTACCGTACAGTCCACGATACTTTGTTGACCTTGAAGCAGGATCAGGTGTCACGTGAGTCTTAATCCAGTTTTCCCTGGGTCAATTTCTCACGGTTATATATTCACGAAAAAGTAACGCCGGTGGGATGGAGTGGTAAAGGATGCCCACGACAAATGCATAAATAAATGAATACATGATGGATTAAATTGAGTCTCATATATCACCCACAAAAACTCGCTTGTGGGTGGGCAAGTGTGTGGGTGGTGAGTGGGTGGATGGGGAGGGAGGGTGGGGGAATGGATACTCGTTTGACCACCCCCATCCATCCTCCCCACCATCCCTAACATTCTTTGGGGGGGGGGGTATAAACATCCCCCAAGAACCTGTTCGTCGGAGGTGAGGAAATAACAAAAGCCTTAAGGGGTGGGACTCTGACTTCGCCAAATAGTCATTCTTCCTCCAGCCAAAAACGTACGGCAGTATATATATATATATATATATATATATATATATATATATATATATATATATATATATATATATATATATATATATATATATATATATATATATATATATATATGTAAATAAATCACTGTAGATGCGCGTGATTCAAGTATATGCTGATAACCACAAGGAAATATGAAAACACGAAGTTCCCAAACGCTTTCGTGTAATTCACATCTTCAGGGGTGAATACAGACTAAAGAGTAATACTTGCCAATGCTAATATATACAGTACAGTAGAGGAGAGTGAGATCAAGTCGCTAGGGGGCAGCAGGTGTCCACAATGTTCCGGTCATAAGGCAGTGAGCCAACCCTTACTAATCTTCTTAATAAAAAAAAATTGACTCTGCCATCTCAAAGCACAGCAGCTGTCCGTAGTGTGTCAGCTGGCGGGATGAACACAACACCGACACAAGGCTTTCTCTTCCAATAAATGAATTACTGTACTGTTATATTTCATCAAGATGGCGTCATATTTAGTGAAGGCATCATGAATAACAGCTGAATATTATATTATATGGGAGTAATAATGCTCCATCTTCAACCCCCGACGGATAATTACCACGGGCAGTGATTAAGTGTAGCACCTCAATATGCAGGGAAGAGTGAGAAATTGACTGTATGTTGCAGTAACAAAAGGTCAAGACACCAACCTCTGTTAATATTCACGCGCCGGCTCTATCAACAAGCCAGGCCTGAGGCCTCTCATCAACATTCATTATGTTTAGTAAAGGTTAGAAAGGAATGAATGTCTAATAGTCAGAATACATCAACCAGATTACACCACTGTTCTGAAGTCCGAGGCGAGTGTCTACGTGTAAGCGTCCAACATGAAGGAGGAGTCGGAACAAACTTGACCACATTTATTGGTTATCAAGAACACACTGATAACCAACAGTAAATGAACGCGGTAACCTTAATGCAATAATACATGTAGATACACTGGTCTTACCGTAATTTTCAGTCAACAAGTCAAGTTTTATCACCACTGACTTAGAATTACTGCATTTATCATAAGAGGCGGCAACCATCCAGATTGTAAAATGCCCCCAAAGGTTCTCCGAACACATCAGCATATTTATGCACAAAGCCCCAGGGACATCCACCAGCAAGCCTTCCAGCTGTACTGTACATATTGACAAACTTTAATTAACAACATTTTAGCCTCGGTCCCTTCAATCCAAGATGTCTGCCACATCGGCCATGTTGAATAAGAGAAATAAACAAGACTCATGTGAAGTCTCATCAAAACCCAAGTAAACTTTTCATTATTCTTATTTACTATTTATAGCTTTCTAACCAATCCCTTAGCACAATATCTAACCAGTAGATGAAACCAATCACACACGTTACTTATTAAGGTAAACGAGTGTAAAGAACAAGTATCACTCTATTTCCTCTCCCCCACTCTATCTCTCCTTCCCCCAACCCTCCTTGCCTTATCATCTTCCCCTTCCCCTTACCTTACCACCTCCCCTTGCCTCACCCTTCTCACCTCACCTTGCCCCCTTGCCTTTAAGGAGAGTTAAATACTCCAATTTACAATCTAGACAGCCAACCACCAGATGCTTATTATGGTTTGTTTAAATATCTGAGTGATGTTCAAAGTGAAAACTGATGAAAATGATGCAAAACGCTTCTTATGTCAACGCCTGCCTGACCTAGCACTTTTTTTTTCTTGGTCATTGTCTTCCTGTAATTAAATTTAAATCTAGGCTAGATATATTTATTTCAGAGTCCAGACACGACAGTCGGTAACAAATAAATTAATGCATCTCTCTGAATTCAATATAATCTGTCAAAACAATGATTTTTTATTTTTTTATTTCATCTTCGAAAATTTGTCCGATTTTCTCTGATTTGTCTGTGAGTAGAACGCAGATCGCAGGCATTTCTGTCAGTGGGTCCTTTACCTTACCCTCCCTACCTTCCCTTACATCCTCTTACCGTCTCCTCACCATCTCTCACCTCCCCACCCCCTCCCCTGGTACAGTGAACACAGCAGTAAAACATCCCTAGAATTTAACCCAAAGAATCACATCACAAAGTAGTTTCTCATAATCAATTAATCAAGGAACAACAGCTGTAGTAAAGACACGAGACATGATACAAGCACAGGTACAGACGCAAGCACAGAAACAGACGCAAGCACAGGTACAGACGCAAGCACAGAAACAGACGCAAGCACAGGTGCAGACGCAAGCACAGGTACAGACGCAAGCACAGAAACAGACGCAAGCACAGGTACAGACGCAAGCACAGATACAGATGCAAGCACACATACAGAAACAAGCACAGATACAGACGCAAGTACAAGTACAGACGCAAGCAAAGGTACAAACGCAAGCACAGGTACAGATGCAAGCACGGGTACGGACGCAAGCAAAGGTACAGGTGGAAGTAAAGTTACAAGTACAGGTAAAGAAACAAACGCAGGTACAGGAACCGGTCCAAATACTGAGACTTCAAAGTGAAAAGTGAACATCCCCAGATAAATGTGCACTTATGACGTCACACCATCAGTAAACAGATACTGTAGAATAAAAACCTAAAGAAATCGATTGAAATATAGATAAATACGAAATTTTATCCATGAAAAAAATAATTACTGACAAATCCCTAATCTTTAAAAATATTGTACATATATTTCAGAAAAAAATAATAAAATAATAAAAATGTAAATTATCTTCAAATTATGATTAAAAACTTTTATAATTTAAAAAAAAATAATATAAAACTTTTTTTAATTGATAATGAAAAACAATCTATCATTGGGCCAATTAGTCAATAAAACTAATTCCATAATAAATAAAAAAAGAAAAACATTGTCAATAAAGAATAAATTATTGAAAACGTCGACCAACTGAACATAAACACAAGACATTCTCTAAAATAAATCAATCTATTTTCTCCAAAGTTTTTTTCCTTCATTACAAGAAAAAATATAACAATTAGCCATTACAAAATACAAGTATTTTTTTTCTCAATAAAAATCTCACAGTTAACGTAACAAAGTAACAATTACATAACCATGATATAGGACTTGATCCACTGAACATAACCATGACATAGGACTTAATCCACTGAACATAACCATGATATAGGACTTAATCCACTGAACATAACCATGATAAAGGACTTAATCCACTGAACATAACCATGATATAGGACTTAATCCACTGAACATAACCATGATATAGGACTTAATCCACTGAACATAACCATGATATAGGACTTAATCCACTGAACATAACCATGATAAAGGACTTGATCCACTGAACATAACCATGACATAGGACTTAATCCACTGAACATAACCATGATATAGGACTTAATCCACTGAACATAACCATGATAAAGGACTTGATCCACTGAACATAACCATGACATAGGACTTAAACCACTGAACATAACCATGATATAGGACTTAATCCACTGAACATAACCATGATATAGGACTTAATCCACTGAACATAACCATGATATAGGACTTAATCCACTGAACATAACCTCTTAAAATCTGATTCTTTTTAGGCTAAGGCTCCATTAACCCTTGAAGGAGTTGTGTCGCACTTACCGTTTCTTCTGGCGATTTTATTCAGCCGAGAGAAACCCATTCCCACTCGATGGATCCATGTCCCTTTCACTACCCGCTTCTTCCTGGCTTCTTTTCACTACCCGCTTCTTCCTGGCTTCCTTTCACTACCCCCTTCTTCCTGGCTTCCTTTCACTACCCCCTTCTTCCTGGCTTCCTTTCACTACCCCCTTCTTCCTGGCTTCCTTTCACTACCTCCTTCACACCGATGAATAAAGTGAAGACCTGCTATTAACTCCTATACATCATCATCCCGTCCGCCAGTCTGGGTTCACGGCCTGACAGAACTCTACAACGTACTTCATGTGTTTCCTTATAGTGCTGTAAGTTAAGAGTGTAGAAGTGCAGAATCTCTCTCTACCTTAGGTTTTAAACGTCTGTTGGTGTACGACACCTTTAATGTTAAAGCGTAGTAATACATTAATAATAACATCCTCATATTGACAATAATCTACACAATGTTTTATAATTTATGTCAGAAGTCAGTAGATTGAGATTGTTGTTTAATTAAATATGTGTGGAAAGTTAGGTATATTTCTACCAAGATTTCCTTTCCTTCAGTTAATGTACCGAGTTATGCGGCTTTAAAAGTCTTGGGGTGAAGCCCTTTCATGTACAAAGTCCCGACTCAGAAAACAATGTAAAGAGAATGACACCATTGTTCCTCCTGAGGCTTACCCATCACTGGCCAAGACAGTTTACCTATAGCAACTAACATCCTGTCAGAGACTTCACCATAAAGAGAGAGAAATACAATACATAAAACATGACCATCAAGATCAAATAAAACACAACACCAACCTGCGGGACCAGACACACAACACTGATTTATATAAGAAGTAAAATACCTCATACCTGTCCTGATGCCCATGATACACACACACCTTACCGCTGCCCCACATCAAGGTTTCTCTCTCAACTGTTCCCTTCACCGGCTACACGACACCAACACCATCTGCCTCTGGGGGGCTCCTGGCATTAGGTAATGATGAAGTGACTTGCCGACTTTAAACTACTGACACATATTTGGTTGTCCTCGCAAGCTGTCATAATTCACAACCGCATGAGTGGTACTGTTGAAGGCTCGACCACCACATCTGTAATTATTCTGAGTTTTGGTTCTTTTCTTTTCATTACCATCTGTTCAAATGTCTCTCTCTCTCTCCACGACTACAGCAACCCAATATAAACTTAATTTGGAACATAAAAATATTGACGGTAACTAAACACCTGATGACGTATTTCCCGGGTGTGTTATCTCAGTAAAACTTTGTGGTATGTTGTCTCCGGTGACGCTTTGTGGTAAAGTCTAGTGGTCAAAGCCAGAAAGTGGACGGGTACTTTTTTTCAAATGGATTATATGTAAAAAGTAACAAAATGATGGTTGTGGTAATTTTTTTCATTGGCAGGATTATTTTCTGTGGCCATGAGTGACCGTCCATAGCGTTATTAGCGACTGACTAATACAAACATTGAGTCCATTATTGATAGATAAAACATCCATTTTTTATAGCAGCAGAAGACATCTAAAAGAGAAAACATTTGTGATTTGCCCAGAATTATGTTTGTAAAAAAAAATCATAATAATGCCATTCTTGATAAACTATTCTTCAAATTTACACTTTAGAAACTGTATTTTTCTGATTCCTACTGCACTTATTAACAGTTATATATTAAACTTTTTTACAACAGGTTGTTCATTCAGATGGTTATATGCCAATGCTAGCGGAAACAAAGGAGATAACTGTGATTAATAACTGTGGTACCATATGAAATATAAACTTTGATGATTGTCTAGTTGAACGACGTTACCAGATGTGAAGATGTGGTGGGCATTACTAACTATACCACTATACCTCTTATCAAAGATCAATAATGGTGTTTTCTTACCAATTACAGACGGGTGTGGAGAATACAACAATGTAAGTTGAAGTTGAAGTTTAATCTAGTTATTAGTTGGAGTCTGTTTGTGATGAAATTCACACTCTGACATAAATTCCCGGTGAAAAGAAAGATACTGCCTACAATATCAATGGAATGGCGATGCTCCAGTCTTTAAATGAATCACTGTTCAAGACTTTTGATGAACTGACAAAAATCCTGTATACCCTTGAAGACGATTAACTTGGAGTTGACAGTCACAGTCGTTTTGACAGACAGAACGACAACGCAGAGGTGCTGGTGGGATCACACCCACTAGTCAAGTAAACGGCTCACGCAATGTCCCAAATTACCGTCTTTTCTTGAAAGGACCAGTTAACAATGCCGCCTCTGTCAGTCATTCTGTCGCCACCAAGGCCATGTCTCAACTTAGAATGAGTAAATCCATCATTCTTGCAAGGAGGAGGTCTGGTGATGTCTTTTCTCTATACATGAAGAAGCAGACACTCGTGTTGTGCTGAATGCCATTGACTTTGCAAAACCCACCACAGGACATTTATAGTGAGTTTTTGTCACGCCAAATCAATCCAAGCCAAGAGAATAGCGTACACATCAGTAACTATAGGGGGAGGCACTACCGATAGACCAATCACGATCAGTACACCACACGCGTGACTCCCAGGCACATAATAACAAGGGACAAAGGCCAGGCACACCCATATGAGTAATAATAGGGAGGCGCCACCGACCGGCTTACTACGATGAGTACAACAGAACCCGTGGGAACCATACTGAGGCCCGAGACCCGGGTCGGGAGGAGAACCCGTCTCTCCAGGCCGAGAGTTAAAGAGTTTCCAGCTGCTGAGCCTCCCACAGAGTGACCCATAAGGTGAATTGAATTACTTTGGTAGGAAGTGTATCCATGTCATGTTTATGTCTAGGTGTCAAAGGTTCATTCAGTTAACTAATAAATAACTTGTAACTAGCAAATAGTGTTAGAAGATTCCCCCGAAGATCACATTTATTGATAAACTATTGAGCTACGCTACCAACTTTCCTTACTTTGCAATCCCTCCCACCATAACTCTCACTATATCTTCATAATGGTGCCAATGATATTGTCACGTATTAAGATAGCCTCACTCATAGCTGCCGAAGGTTCCAGTAGCGGATGCAGGCCTCCCCTTGGAAGGGCGCTCAAAACCCCTCCCTCTCTTTCCTCTGCATATCACGTGATCGTCGTGGTGGGAAGATTCGACCAATCATTTATTAGGAAAGAAATGTGACGTCAATCACAAGCCACGCCCATACGAGGTGATATAAATTCCGCACAGAGCCCAAGAACTTCGTTACTTCACTCCCTCACCTCCAAAACTTACTTTAAAAACCCAAACAGTATTCAGCTGAGTGGTCATCTCTACTAGGCTACAACATCTCCATTGGGTCTACCTTCGAGTCCTCCGTGTGTCCAACCTACATAGCTCATCCGTAATGCTAAGTCCTTTAATATTTCTTTCATTCGTCTTGTATAAACCTTAGTTATCCTAGTGTGAAATAAGTGATCTCTAAGTGCTCCCCTAACTTTGTGGTGACGAGATAAACGAGCCTTACATTCATTAGTAGGTAGTAGGCAGCTATCAAATAGGGAGGTACTACCACCTGGGAAGATATTGGAAGCGTAAAGTGTTGTCTAATGGTAGATCCTGCTGCCATATGGCATCACAAAAATTTTGACCAAGTCCCAGGTTGCTGAGTTGACTTTCTGCCTCATTTACACATAATTGCTGGGTCTCAATTGTTTCTCTTACTTTGACAACACAACATACATATAGCGTTTCTCACTATTAATCTTTTTTTTTATTTATGATCCTTCATTATTATTATTATTATTATTATTATTATTATTATTATTATTATTATTATTATTATTATTATTATTATTATTATTATTATTTATTTCGCCTTCAGGCTCTGATGTGGGTCATTCACCTGTGCCCTGGTGGGCTAATCCCGTAAAAAAGCAAAAACATACTATTTTATTCATATGACCGTTGCTAATACAAGTGGATCTTACCATAACAGAAATGACTCATTATTTTACTAATGTTGTTCTTGGTGCCAATACGCAGAAAACCACATTCTATCATTCTTACAAGTTCACTTAATTTGGATCTGTACTTGTGTGAGTTCATTATGATTATTTGTAGGCAAATAATGTTTTGGGGGTATAATAAGAAAACTGCCATTGTTCGCTTTACCTGCCCTCTACCATACTAAAGTGATAACTGTTTAATTGAATGCCATTACCTTGTTTACACTTTGCCTTGTCTACGATGTTGAAACTTCTGGTTGACAATCTTGCCTAAAGTGTTCGTTGGAAGTGCTGTAACAAACCACCGTATTGTTAACTAGAAGTTTTAATAACCAGTAACAGTATCCATTACAATGGTGTCAGAGGGACCCATTGCGATGGTGTCAAAAGCAGTCATTAAATATTCTAATTATTTTACTGCATTACTACAGCAAGGGCTTCTCTCTCCTGAAGTACATATATATGCTGTGCACTAAGGAAAATCCATTACACGAGAGCGGTACATACCTGTGCATACTATCGTGGAAAAGCTTGGCAAACGGGTGTCGATGTGCCTCCCTGCTGTAGATATGCTAAAACAAATATCTGTGCAGGTGGGGGTCGATATGCTCTGAAATTTTACGTGTGACTAGTGACAGCCCTCATATACCAAAACTTATCGTCCATGGTTTCATATTGTTTCCCACAAAGTATGCACAGATAGTTGTTCTAGCTACTTTACATGCCCTCGCTGATTGTGACAGTACCAGTGCATTTTTCAAAACTGGGAAATGTACTGCGTTCAGAACTCTGCCTAAACACATTGACATGGTGTCAGAGATCTCTGAATTTGGCTTGTCACTCACCAAGCAGATCGTATAATGTTGCAAAAATGTTTGTGCCCACCTGTATGGGCCAACAGGAAGCGGTGCAACACGCCAGATGAACTGAGATATATAGTCGCTTCCACAACAGACAGGCAAGCAGCTATATATGTTACCCCCAACGTAAGATGCTTTTAAGAAACACTTCTCCAGCGACGTGCTACAGACATCAGTCTTGTGTCAAAATCACAAAGCGAAACCAGAGGTAGCAGATCCTGTAGGTCATGGCTGGATAAAGACTAGAGAGATTTGTAAAACCTTAGGTTTGATCAAGAATATGCACCAGTATAGGCTCGTAACCTCACTCACCTGTACCGTAACGATAAGAAGACTGTCTGTCTCAAGGAAATGTTCTTGTCTGCTGGCAGGTCTGCCTTACATTGAACAATATGATCGTGATACATGAAGATGTCCAAACAGCCCACAAGATTGTTAAGATTCTGATTCTGCTGATGGTGACAGTGAAGTCTCTGTGTTGTCTCTGTGCTGTGTATGAAAAAATGTGATGTGCAGTAGCTCAAAAAGTATCTGAAAAATATTGTTCATGACAATATGACACATCGGACGTATGTTTTGGGGACCAGGCGTAAAGGTGGTAGCCCTGCTTGCCACAATGTTTGCCATGTAATATATAAGACGTTTCCTACCGTTTCTCAATAACGTGTTTCATATGAATATAATTAATATGGTTATATTAACAGGGAATGACAGTCTAAAAAGACATTATCCATGTTAGACACATACAATAAACAATATGTGCGTGGTAATGCTTAAATGTTCCTCTGCGCAACAACAACAAAATACAAATGTTGACTGTATCCATACATAGCATTTGGTATGCATACGTGTATTAGATATCAGGGTATGTTATATTAATAGGTAAGGTAAACAGTAATGGCATCTCACATTTATTGAAGTAATATTTGGTGTAACCATCTCCCACGTCCCCAACACTATTCATGCGTCGAGGCATGTTGTCCCTCCGGGCTACGCAGGTGTTCACATACCTACAAGGCGCTACCGATGACCGTAGCGCGACTACTGTACGATGGCAGTTGTGTGGGAAGTCTTTATTCAAGGCAGCCCAGACATTTCGAAAGAGTTCATTTTAGGGGATTTGGATGGGTGTGGCACCCTGCAGTTACGCGCCCACTCCTCCCACTACCCACAACATGACCGGCGTCGAATTGAAAATAGACACATATACAGTGGTCGGCAACAGCATTCGATCTAGGAACAAAGTCAATATAACGTATGAAATAGCAAACTATATTATGTAATATGAAGGCTTGGATAAACTAAACCTGACGCACAAATGTAATTACCGAGAATACTACTGTTGAACGAGGGGGGTGACCATTCACTGACAGAAAACAAGCCGCAAAAACAAAGAAAACATTAGTCATATACAGTAGAGAGTAGTAGACATAATTCCGTTAGATTGTAAAACGCAAGAGTTAAAAATACGAAAGTAATTCGTATTATGACAATGATAGACATGATACAGTATGACAACGTAATATCTGACATTAGAGGGTTGTGTAGGCCTATCATCTCTAATAGGTGCCACATGCTTCAACAATTTTCATTATAGTTGAACTTTATTTTGGTAAGAGATAGAGGATGTGCTTGACAGATACACTGTACCTAGTGCTTGGTTGCCACTAAACAAAACCTGCTGCTGTGGGGGCGTCGGTAGAGAACGTTTTCTCATCATAGAAAACGACCTCCTCCCAGAAGCTAACCGGTTTGTCGGCTTACTCCAGCGCGTATTTATGGCGGTGACCTTGGGTTTCACTGCAGGTCTCCGCCCGTGCAGCCCCATAATATGGTGTGTTGTCAATAGTTTGATGGCTGCATCGTAAACCAAGGTCATTGTCAATAGTGGAAGCACTGGTGAATGGTCGGTTACGGATTGCAGCTGCAATGGCCTGCACCAGGGATGGATAGACGGGCGCATTATTATGAATATGATTATCTATATGCAGTATATATAATAAACGCTGGTGTATAACAAACTGATATGCATTCACTAAAGTACTGCATTGGGAACCTGGTCTTGTTGTGCTGTTGTGCAGTGAGGGTGGCTAATCCTACGTAGGTTGCCCGTGGTGCCAAAATCTTCATATCGACGTATCCATAATGCCACTGTATTGTAGGACACGCCTGTACGCCTCGCAATTTCTGCCTTGCCATCACCTTCATTGTAAAGGGCAATTATCGCTCGACGCATACTCTGTGTCGCCTAGCGAAGCACCGGACACCTTACCTGAGACCCCTCAAACATTCATAATGATAAGGGCGTATTTTCGGATGCTGAGACATACAGGATTCAGATTGCAAAGATTATCACGTTTATTAACCAGTGGCATTGTTACGAACACGATATTAATGAAATATAGCCCAGGCTGGGGCCTCTACATATGGTGTCCGTTTACGACGGGGTTGCTTCTGTGACCCAATGAATGACGGATGTATACCCAGGAAGTTGTCAAACACATTTATTTAAAATAACAATACCATGAAAATAACACATCAGTGTGCAGAAATTCCACTTGATAATATTTCATTTTTTATTTTTTATTTCAATAAAGATTAATACCTATATGTTGTCTACCGGACAACCTCGGGCTTTGTTTTGGGCAGAGGTGCACCGCGTTTAGTAACCAATCTTCATTATGTGAATGCAGATATTTTTTCTAATTTCTGGAGTTTCTTTAAGTTGGAAAACACCAATAACACGTTACTGTCCGCTGTATTATGTGGACATAAAACACTGCTTCTTTCGCCAATACCTGCATGGGGCACGACTATGTGTGCCGATGTATGGGGAAAACGTAATTTATATGAGTTTGTTGTGTGCGAGAATACAATATTAAATCATCTCACAGAATAAATGATCTGAGGGTATTGAAAAGATATTATTTCCAATAGCATCGCAGAAGTCATATATAGTAAAATGATTAAATGGTGAAAAAAATTAATCGGCTATGGAAATTGTCTCAGATTCCGAGGCATTATAATAACATAAGAACATAAAAGAATAGAGGAAACTGAAGTGGGCCTATTGGCCCATACTATAGGCAGCCCAGTTTACACCCAACCCCTATCGCTCATATATCCGTCCTATATTTGAAGTTACCCAACGCGTTCGAATTAATGACGATGTTTGGTAACTTGTTCCACTCATCCACTACTCTATTTCCAAACCATTGTTTACCTATTACACACCTAAGTCTAAATTTGTCTAATTTAAAACCATTGTTACGGGTTCGCTCCTGATTGGATAGTTAAGTACCTTTGTTATATCACCATTGTTTGACCCTGACTTCCATTTATACGCCTCGATCATATCGCCCCTCACTCTTTGTCTCTGGAGGATGTACAAATACAGATACTTTAATCTGTGTCTATACTCAAGGTTCCTAATGCCCGGGATTAGTCTTGTCATCCTCCTGTGTAAGCTTTCTAAGGATTCGACATCCATTCTGTAGTACGGTAACCAAAACTAATCTGTATAATCCAAGTAAGGTCTCACAAGCGCACGATATATTTTTAGGATAACCTCGCTGGTCTTGTAACTAACACTCATTTGTAAGAACCCAAGTACTTTGTTAGCCTTGTTACGAGCAAATACGCATTGTTGTCTTGGTTAGGGTGACGGCTGGAGGAAGAGGGAGACGGTTGGAGGGGGAGGGTGACGGCTGGAGGGGGAGGGTGACGGTTGGAGGGGGAGGGTGACGGCTGGAGGGGGAGGGTGACGGTTGGAGGGGGAGGGTGACGGCTGGAGGGGGAGGGTGACTGACTGGAGGAGGTGACGAAGGAGGGGAGGTGATGGGGGGAGGGGTGACGGCTGAGGGGAGGGTGACGGCTGAGGGGAGGGTGACGGTTGGAGGGGGGGTGGGCTGAGGGGAGGGTGACGGAAGGAGGGGGAGGGTGACGGTTGGAGGGGGCAGGTAATCCCTGCATGGTGTGAGGTAGGGTGTGGCTATTGTGATTGGTCTTGTAGTCATATTGATTTGAATAGCAAGAGTGTCAGAGATAAAGTCAGATTGGATTTTTGGATGTTATAACCAATTATTTTCATTTCCTCAGATGCCTTTTGGCCGTGTGAGTCTATGGGTATAATATTTGGCTGGATACTCTAAATTTGTTGGTTCTCCAGTTGTATTTTCTCTGTCTTACGTAATGTGTTCATTGTTGGTTTGTTTTTGGCTTTATAGATGTCCTCTCTCTACGTCCATTCATCATCCTGTTAGTCTTCAGTTGGCTTGTTTTTTGGATGTACTTTGTGAAATCGATCCGTATTTGTTTAATGACATCGTGGTCGTATTTCCATTTCATCGTGCCTTGAGTTGTGACGGACGGCTGAGGGGAGGGTAACGGCTGAGGGGAGGGTAACAGCTGAGGGGAGGGTAACGGCTGAGCTGAAAGGAGGGTAACAGCTGAGGGGAGGGTAACGGCTGAGGGGAGGTGGAAAAGGAGGGAGACGACTTGGGGGAGAGGTTGGGGAGAGGGGTGTAACAAGCAGGTGGGGGTGTAACAGCAGGTGGGGGTGTAACAGCAGGGGGTGTAACAGCAGGGGGAGGGGGAGGATAACGGCAGGGGGGGAGGATAACGGGAGGGGGAGGGAGACGACTGTGGGCAGAGAGGGAGAGAATGCCTCCCAAGACCAGCATCCGCCAGTAGGGTCGGCGGAATATGAAATAAGGCCCTCAAAACACCCATATATGGAATACGGTAGGCTGTCTAGTGCCTGTGTGCCGACAGACAATAACTAAGCCTTGACACACTATTGGCTTAGCCAACCCACAGCAAGGCGGTCAGCCCGCCCTCTCCTACCTCCTCCTAAATTTATTCAATTTCCGAACTATAACTTCCTTCCTCCACCTCTAATCTTCTTTCACCTCTCCTTTCTCTACAAAAAAAAAGAGTATGGATGGAGGGAGGAGGGTGACTGCTGGGGGGAGGGTGACGGCTGTGGGGGAGGGGAAGGGGAGGGTGACGACGGCATTGGGGAGGGGAAGGGACACGACTGGGGGGAAAAAGGGAGGGTAGCGGTTGAGGGGAGGGAGAAGGTGATGGCTGGGGAGAGTAGGCAGTGTTACTCCTGTTCTCTCACCTACCACATGATACGCCAGATAACCTTGATACACGAGGCCGCTTTCTCTCTCTCCGACCCCATCTTAATTCCTTATCTCTCAATTTCTCTGCTCATTCCCGTCTTTCAACCCGTCTGATTTAAATTCCTTGTCAGTCTTCTCCCTCCCCCACTGTACATCTCTCCTTGTTTGTCAATCTGCACCTTAATTTACTCTCTCTCTCTCTCTCTCTCTCTCTCTATCTCTCTCTCTCTCTCTCTCTCATATCCTGTACGATGTACCTTCCACCCATAAATACATGCAGGCAAGTCAGCCAGCGCCCGCGTGTGTGTGTGTATCTGCCCCTCATTGATATGTTTACTGGTACCGAGTGTGGATCAAGGCCATGCTGTGGGAGGGAGACAGGGGATTACCTGCATCTACCTACTGTACCTGCCTCCGTTTTTGTCTACTCAAGAATTTATTTATTTTTTTTTATGGCGGCAAGTTGAAGGTAAAGAGAAGTTGGTCGGCAATCCCTTCATTATGTTTTCATGTTGTGTCGTACATTCCTTCGCTTAATTTCGTACGGTTCTTTGGGTGTCCTTGGGCTGCATGTTGTACCTGTGTGTGCATATATATATATATATATATATATATATATATATATATATATATATATATATATATATATATATATATATATATATATATATATATATATATATATATATGTGTGTGTGTGTGTGTGTGTGTGTGTGTGTGTGTGTCGTAAGCCCCCAACTTGAGAAAGTGGTGGCGACGTTACTGTGATCGCATTTATTATTCAGTTCTTTACTCCTCTCTTGGACCGGTCGACGAGGAGGGTGACCACGATAAAACTCGCCACGGCGACTACACTAAACATCTCATCACGTCCGGCTCATGCTGACGTGTAACCCACATAGATACATAAAGAAAGAGAGAGAGAGAGAGAGAGAGAGAGAGAGAGAGAGAGAGAGAGAGAGAGAGAAACAGACTCCGCGGTTTTGCTTTCTTTTTCGAATACTTACATGGGAAATATCTTTACCCAGTCTTCTCTGCATCCACACTCCTCACAGCACCCCTCCCCTTATTATTTCCCCTCGCCCCATCCATCCCTCTACCATTACTTCATCCATCCCTCCACCACCACTTCATTCATCCCTCTACCATCACTTCATCCATCCCTCTACCCTCGCTTCATCTATCCTTCTACCCTCGCTTCATCCATCCCTCTACCCTCACTTCATCCATCCTTCTACCCTCACTTCACCCATCCCTCTACCCTAGTATCATCCACCTGGACCACCTGTACCTGGGCAATGCAGTCCTCAAACGTGAACAGAACACCAAATTCCTCGGGGTTGTTATTAATGATAAACTAAACTGGAGAAACCACATACTGTACAAGCCATTCACAGCAAAATCGTGTTTACCAACACTTGATAAACTGTCATATAGAATGGGGGATCTCTGGCTCCAATAAAACACAACCCGAGCTATTTGCTATATTGAAAATTTTAAAATTTGAGGATATTAACACATACTATTGCGCCCTATTTGTTATATATATATATATATATATATATATATATATATATATATATATATATATATATATATATATATATATATATATATATATATATATATATATATATATATATATATATATATGTGATGCACAAAGTTGCGCTTGTACTCAGGGTGAGCACAGACTAGTCTGTGCTCACCCTGAAGATCACTCCTACAGTGATTTACTTGCATATATATATATATATATATATATATATATATATATATATATATATATATATATATATATATATACGTACATACATACATACATACATACATACATACATACACACATACATATATATATATATATATATATATATATATATATATATATATATATATATATATATATATATATATATATACTATATATATATACTGTATATATATATATATACTGTATATAAACCGCTAATTATTATTATTTATTATTACACACACACACACACACACACACACACACACACACACACACACACACACACACACACACACACACACACACACACACACACACACACACACACACACACACACACACACACACACACACCACACACACACACACACACACACACACACACACACACACACACACACAAAATCCTCATTTCCAACAAACGATCAAAGTGCGAGCTCTTGAACCCTCAGACAGACCATCTACACTGACGGCTCTATTAACACTGTCTGCGGGAGAGCTGGAAGTGGTGTCATTGTGACTCAGCCTAACGGTAATGTAATAGAGGAAGGAGTTAGAATAAATAACTGGGCATCCACTCTACAAACTGAACTAATTGCCATACTCACTGTCCTGAAACTTGTCAAAGAAGACACTGCCAATAATCTCATCACCACTGACCCCTTAACCTCTTGGTACCCTCAACTGGAGCCAGGTACAATTATTTTCTCCATGGATACTTTTTTCCAAAACCAATTAATTTTACCCGACAAATTATTATTTTTTATCCCTGAGATAAATGTACTTTTATTGCACCTGTCCTTCATATCTTCTCTTTCTTTTACTCTTCTTTTAGTCCCTTTCCTTTCTTCCTCCCCAAATTACCCCGTACTCCTTCCCTTCCTCCCCCACCACCACAACCCCCAACCTTCCCCCCACCACCACCCTCCCCTCCCCCCACCACCACCCCAACCTTTCCCCACCACCTCACCTCCCTCCCTCCCCTTACTCTCTCACCTCCTCCTCCACTCACCACCACCACCATCTCATCCTCATAACTCTCTCTCGAACATCACAAAAATCAACAATACTTGGAAGAAAACTTATGGATGTTGATCATTATCTTGTTTTTCAACTTGACTCAAACTTCTCCAAATTCACAAGTTTCTTCTATAAGTTAACGAGGATTACGATTAACTTATAAACTCCTCTAAGTTTAAGTTTCAACAGTCGATTTTATTTTATTTTCGCTCGTACTCGTACCTGTAGTAATTAGAGATTCTTATCATTCATTATCTCTGAGCAGGTAATACAGGTGTGTCCTGCTAGAGATGCTTCCCTGCCACAACCCTGTCGCCTCACACACACACACACACACACACACACGTCACCACCAGGCTCTCCCATCATACACATCACCGCTGCTTCCTGGCTATCCGAGCCGTTATTATGGAGTATTAATAGAACAGTCTCAAATATAAAAACTTTAGTGAAGACAGGAGTCGAGGCGGCATATACAGTCCACCCACATCTTTGTCAGGACAGAAGTTCTCCTCAGCACACACAAATGCTGCGGTCACGCTTACAGAGGTATGGTATAAACACTAAGGTAATAAAAGTATATATAGCAAAATATAAAAGTATACAACAGAATATAAAAGTATACAATCATGCTTAAAGGGTCTAAACTAAAATCCAAAATATACAATAAGAATATATACAAGAGTTAAAACCATTAAAGGAATAAAAAGAAAATGAACAAGAGACAAACAAGCTGACAAAAAATGAGAGAGAGAGAGAGAGAGAGAGAGAGAGAGAGAGAGAGAAGTGTTAATAATCTTACTAGAGCTTTAAACTACACGGTAAATAAAACTCTGACAAAACACACATGACATACAGCAACTGCCAAACACAACACCCACAACGCGACTCTAATACAAGAGTACACAGGAAAATACACCGCTCATTACCGTGTTACTTGATGACTGGCTCTCTCGGCACGATGCTTTATAGTACACGGTGACGAGGGAGCAAGGGGTTGGAGGCAGGGGGGAGACAGAGGGAGGAAGGAGGGAGGCGGAAGGAGGAAGGGGCAGACAAGAATGAAGGAGGAGGAAGAGAGAAGGAAGGAGACGAAGGGAGGGGGGGAGACAGGGATGAAGGTGGTGGGAGAAGGAAGGAGGGAGGGAGGAGAAAGACGGGGAGGGGTGGTAGGGAAAGCCGCTAAAATGCACAGGCAGGCAGAGCTACGACGTCTGGCCAGGGTTGTGAAACTGTGTCCATGATAAGGTTGGTCACGCTCCTCTCAGTGCTTCCTCATGGCCGACAACCGTGGCTTGTGCAAGACAGGGATGTGTGGATACCTACCATGGTATGTGTAATTATCTTCCATAATGCATGTAGATTCCTACACGAATTCAAACAAATCACACACACACACACAACTTTTCCAACACAAGAAACCACTATTGCACACTTACACTATTCACTATTACTATTACTTTCCTTGATTGAAACATTTTATTTAGCCAGAAAAACACAGATACAGAGCGGATAATAATAACAATATTAACATGGCTGAGCCAGTTGAGAACCTGAGCTCTCTTTGAGGCATCTGATATATACTATACATTTATCTCAAAGAAGTATTATGTAACATTTAGTATCATCTGGAATAGTACAATAGCATGGTGGTAATAAGAACATCTCATAATGTTACCACGGTTATCACTTCAATATTTATTTATTATTTTTTCTTTTTATATATATATATATATATATATATATATATATATATATATATATCATTAGTCCAATACAGCACGCGGACTTCTACATACAATCAACACCTCAATCCGCCAGGATTCGAACCCACGGCCCACGACTTTGACCGGGGAACGCTAACCGCTGGACCACCAGGATACTAAAAGCAATTCCAGACTTTGTTATATTTCACACAAAGCCTGTTCAACGAGCTTAAGGCGCCGTGAACCCGGTCACAGTCATGGGATCGTGGGCCGTGGGTTCGAATCCTGGCGGGTTGAGGTGTTTATATATATATATATATATATATATATATATATATATATAAATTAGACTGGAATTTAAGAACATAAGTATTGTCATTCGAAATCGAAAATTACAATCACTCAGCGATGACAAATTGATATGAGTTTTTACTGGTGTCACTTTCGTTGGTGAGCTTTGAGGTGGCTAGAGAGGCCGATACAGTAGTGGCAGGGTCGTCTGCAAATGTTACACGAGGGTGGGGGTACATATAGTGCGGGAGGGGCGATGGCAGCGCTTGGTGTGGGGGTCCATGTAGTGCGTTACAGTGTGGTGACCAACCACTGCCCCGCTGCCTTGTAGATTAACCTTGATAGCTATAAGGCTACGGGAGTGAATCCCAAACGAAAAAACTGCAGTGGAGCCCCAAATCAGGCAGACATGCCAAAAGACATCCAGTAAGACCCCAACGTCAGAAGAGGTGATCAACACGGGAACCCAACGTCTCCACCGGTGGATGAAGGCAATACAAGATGGACAGGCTACTAAGGCAAAACCCAACAAACTGGGCTATCGGAAGCCCATTGCAACTCTCCCTCTCCCCAGTTGTTGCAGCTACTTGTACCAATAGATCCGGAAAAGGAAGGGATAAGATGTGTGGTTGCCGTATGCGCTCCTGCGTCGCCACATAAATCAACTCATGTGCAGCCATCATCCAGCTCGCCATACCTTCCATCATCATCAGAACCCCTCAAAAGTCCTATGGCGACAGAAGAATGGCGATGATGAAAGGAGTCTCTAGTCTGGGCGCCATAGATAAGATGGTTGTTTATGCACTGGGATCTAGGCAGCAGTGCAATACGGTCCTGTCTGTGAGACTGAACAGCCCATTCCAGGAGCCTCTCTGCTCACCCCACATGGAGAGGGAGCTAGAAAAGGTGCCTTAAACATAGCCTGCCTAAAAAAAATATATATATATAAAAAATATATATAAAAAACCTGACAGTGCAACCGCACTTAGTATGGTCATCCTAACGCAGTCGAAAAAATCACAGATCAAAGAAAAATAAATTTTACAACTTCTTATGGTTCCTCCATGGAATGTCAGGACCCTTCTGGATATTGTAAAAAAATGAGCGTCCTGAAAAAAAGAACCGCCCTTGTGGTAAAAGAGCTGTCTAACATCGACAAAGCCGCCCTAGTGAGCCCCGGCTCCCAGACAAGGGTCGAATCACAGAACATGGGTCCAGCTATACCTTCTTCTGGAAGGGTAAGCCTACATAGGCTAACTGAAATTCCTGTTGAGGGTCACACAAACGCCTGAATTATTCATGCCATGCTTTCTTTTTCAGTGCATACACTAACATTGGATGCAGAGGATGACATGTGTGTTGAACACAACGTCACTATCACCAACAACTTGTTTAGGCAGGCCGACAAGTTCAAGGGATCTTGGCAACACCCACGATATTTTCACCATCCGAGCCATGCGTACACAACCACCACTGTGACACAGATAACAAGTTCATCAGAGCCAAAGTCTTCCTTCACGTAGCCCCAAAATGGCAAAGGGACCAAGCCTCCAGCAGAAGTTTTAACACCAAATAACTGAAGGATCAAGCGATAGAACATGCTTTCAGAGAGCACCTCGACGATGGGCTGATAAACAACCCAACAACAAAACACCTTAGTCCAAGTGCGGAATGGGGTATCCTCAATACTGTCATCTTAAAAATCTGCGATGAGACCCTAGGCCAGATCGAAAGAAAACACCAGGATTGGTTGGATGAAATTAACCAGAAAATCAATGTACCTGTACTCGTTAATGTTAAACGTGCTACCCTCACTGACTGGCAGAACAACCCTCAGTCTTCGGTCAAAGCTGATACCTTCCGCCAGAAGCAAGAAATGGCTCAGCGCAAACTTCGCAATCTAAAGGACGAATGGTGGAAAAATAAAGCGTGTGAAATGCAAAAAAAAACAAAACAAAATAAACTTGTGGATCCACACAATATGCAAGAATTTTTCAATTCCACTAAAGCAATATATGGCCCAACTACTCATGGCACGGCCCCCCTCCGCTCATTCGACGGTAATTTTCGAATTAAAGAAGAAGGCATCCTTCAGCGCTGAAAAGAGCACCACCATTCCCTGTTCAACCGAAACACCGATGTGGATGTCCTAACTACCCAGCAGGTCCCTCAGCATCCAGAGCTGACCCATTTCAGCTATCCTCCATCCCTGGATGAGGTAGCTACTGCCATCAAACAGATGAAAATAACAAAGCCACAGGACCTGATGGAATCCCATCCGAGGGGTGTAGAGCAGAAGGACCCCTGCTTACCAGCCGTCTCCACTCTCCCCTGGAGAATATATGGAAGGAGGAGGAAATTCCCAAGATCTTAAAGACGCCTCCATCGTCACTATTGAGTGTTGGCAAAAACCATTGTTTAAAAAATATTTTTTTAAACTTTTATTTTCTATTTTATTTATTTATTTGTTTATTTATTTTTTTTTTTTTTTTGGGGGGGGGGGGTTGTGATGCTATGATGTTGCTTGTAATAAGTTATAAGTATTTTTAGCCCCTAATAAAACTTTTTAATATGCTATTAATCATACACATTACACTCGGGATGATTTAGCAATCATTTACTGTATACCCTTTTCCACCCATAATGGCCAAATTTGAAAATCATAAACTTTGATCATTCATCCAGATTTATCGTAAATGCTTAAAGGCAAATACTAAGTTTAAGTTTATCTTAATGCATGGAAAAGACTATTCTTCTCTTACAGTCGAAAGTTTTAAAGAATTCAATTAATTACACAGAGAGAGAGAGAGAGAGAGAGAGAGAGAGAGGAGCAGTGGCAACTTGGTTCCCCTGGACCCGTATAGTACGTGATCTGAACACATTAAAAACAGACTAAGAACCCAACCATAAACAGAAGCAGTCACCAGTTATACTGAACAGTGGTAACTTAGCTCCCTTATAATCAGGATTTAAGATCTGTTCAGCCCTATAAGAAAGCTTATCACCACTTTCACCAGTGTATAATAGTTCACATCCATGTAAATATTGAACAACCACGGGGACAACGCATCCCTCTCTAACACCCGTATTTATTTCAAATGTTTCACTTTCTTTCTAATTTACTCTTACTGTTGTCCTGATGTTCTCATGGAATGCTCTTACTGCATTTAATCGATTTGTTTCCACCCTGTGGACACATACTGTACACTTCTAATGCCTCTCACAATGATGTTCTGTTCACCCTATCATAAGCTTTAACACATATACTATAAACCATTACAACCATCTGTAAGTAATGAAAAGAAATCAGTAAAACAAATAAAAACCGTATTAAAGACACCAAAAAAAGAATAGATTAAAAAAAAATCATGGCTTTAAACCATTTGATTTTAACCACTGGTTTAAATCGGCCAATCCTGTTAATGTTTAAAAGAACAAGGGAAACTGGTCAGACTATGGCAACTACCGTGGGATCTCGTTGCTGTCCAAAGCTGGCAAGCTATCGCCCGAGTCCTCCTCCTAAAGTCCTAAATAGACTTCTTCCTGACGCGGAAAACTTCCTCACACAATCTCAATGTGGCTTTACATCATCATGTGGCACCACTGACATGATCTTTGCTGCCCTCCAGATACAGGAAAATTGCAGAGAACAGCGTCGTGACTTATACCTGGCCTTCATCGACCTCGCGAAGGCCTTCGACTCGGTCAACAGGAAAGCCTTCAAGCGGACTCTCAGTCGTTTTGGTTACCCACCAAAATTTATCGACTTTGTGAGACAACTCCACAATGGCATGAACGGCAGTGTCTTGCACATTGGCACCCAGTCCGAGTTCTCCCCTACCCAAACGGGGGGCAAAACAAGGATGTGTACTGACATCAACTCTCTTTTCCATTTTCGTGGCTGCCTTCCTTACTCGTGCCAGTGCCAATTTAGCCGGCGGGGTGGACATCCACTACTGAATGAAGGGACTTTTCAACCTTTTCAACATAAGACGACTCCAGGCAGGAACAAAGATGTCGGCTGCTTCCATCACTGAACTTCAGTATGCAGATGACCTCACCCGCGTCTCTCACACTGGATGCGACCCACAGGAAATGCTGAACACCTGTGTTTTTTAAAGTCACCAAACGAATGGTAAACGTAACGCTGACGGGCAACGGAAAAGGTATAAGCACAGTCTTAAAACAAACCTGGAAAAGTGCCAAATCGACCCCCTCACCTGGGAGACGATCACTGAACACCATTACGCTTGGAGGAGCACCACACGAGAATTTGTCAATAATTTTGAGTTAACCCGACTACATACCAAGGCAGACAAGCACCAGCGACAGAAAGATGCTGCCACCCCCCTCCTCCACGCGTGCAACATCTGTGGACGGCCTTGCCGGTCCCGTATCGGCCTCTCGAGTCACCTCAGAGCTCACCAACGAAAGTGACATCTTTACTAACTCATATCATTGTATCATACCTGGATGATCGTCATACTTAATTCCTAATGCCGACAAAGAAGTGTGTGTATGTATGTGTGGTTACCGCGGCCACTTTCTTACGAGATTTTTTAGATGCGGAGAACCCTAAGGTACGATTTCTTTTTACTGCGAAAATCTTACCTAACGTTAATCTAACCTAATCGTACGTAAACCAAACCAAACATAACCTACCTTAATCTAACCTAACTTAAACTACCCTGACGCTACCCTAACCTTACCTACCTTAACCTAACCTGACTCCCTTCTCCAGTAGTGTTAGGTTAGGTTCATCATCAGGTGAAAATATATTAAAAGGTGGGTTAGCGAATTGTCAGGCGATACATATTGCCGTTGTGGTAAATGACTCGGTATAAGCCAACACAACATTTATTAAGTCCTCACCTCAACTACAAGGTCTTGGAGGGAAAAAATAATAGACAGAGACTTAACTGAACTTTCAAGTAAGAGTATCAAGGCCAGACTCCCTCATTAGGTGGCTATATGTACGGGGGGAAAACGAATAAAAGCGAACACTTCAGATAACTGCACAATGCGAGATGTGGTCTAGGTAGGTGGGTATTGGTGTTGACAGTGGGTAGGTGGGTGGGTGGGTGGTAACAGGGAGTGATGTTGGAGGGGACGATGGTCAAGTGAGCGGGTGGGTAGAACCAACGGGTCACGGGGGAAAGGCGAGACAAACAGACAGAGTTCTGTGACTGGCCAACACAACACAACCTACGCCACTCCCCGCCAGAGAACACCTTCTTATCTCAGGTGTAAAGAGGGTGGCGCCAGTGTGGAGAAAAACTCCTCAGCTCACCGGACGACACCAGGTGCTCTTAAACGACGTTGGTTCAGTGAAAAAATCACTGTAGGAGTTCAAATTTCCCATGATATTGTTGTTGTTATTATTTTGTTCAGCTTGTTTGTATGGAGATGTTGATAGTGTGTCTGTGTCTATATGAGACCCCAATAGTGTGTCTACAGTATATGTATTTATAGATTAATTTGTCTACATCTGTGTGCTCTGTAGAAATTAATAGTGTGTACATAGGACTAAAAATCATCGGAGTCACGTCAGCTGTGAACCTTCAAGATGACCTATAAACTGTGTACCTGTCCAAAAATTCACCCGCGTGGGGAGATACTCGCCCGCCCTCTACACCACCCAGGTGAACTTTTACTACCAAGGACCACCGTAAAGGTTCCCCGGCCAGGAACATGACGCACTACTACTACTACTTTGCTGTCACTCGGAATCGAGTATGACAATCATCCAGCTATGAGACAATGATATAGGTTATTAGGAATGTCAACTTCGTTGGTGAGCTCTGAAGTGATTGGAGAGGACGATACGGGACCGTCAGGGTCGTCCACAGATGCTGCAACGCTGTATCCATACCGGAACACTCAGCATGTAAACTTTGTGATAAACCTTTAATACAATTGAACACTATATTATTGAATGTGACACTGTCAAAGACTTCAGGCCACCTGGCTTATTGTATCATGAACTTTGTAATCACTATATTGAATCAGGTGTGCTTGGGGACATTCTTGCTGTTTATCCCAAATTTGCTAGCCCACACTGATTAGTCTTCAATTAGAATATGACGTCCAATGTATATGAACCACTGTCTTGCATGGCAGCGAACAGTGACATCACCCACATGACTCTGACCTATATATACTGCGAATGAATATGATGCATTTCTTTGCGTACGTACCTCTGTCCTGCATGGCAGTGAACAGTGACATCACCCAATGTCTTTGTGTATGAACCTCTGTCCTGTGTGGCAGTGAGAAGTGATACCACCCTCAGTGTCAAGACCTGACTGAATTACTCAAAATAGGAAAACTGTACTCCAAGCTTTGTCAATAAATTTGTTAAACTAAAAACACGTGTGGAGGGCTACATCTAATCCGGCGTTGGCGCTTATCTGCCTCGGTATGCAGTCGGGTTAATTCGAAAGTATTGACACCTTCTCGTATGGTGCTCCTCCAAGCGTTTCAGTGTGGAGCAATCGTCCCCCAGGTGAGGGGGTCGATTTGGCACTTTTTTAGGTTTGTCTTAAGACTATCCTATACTTTTTCAGTTCCCCGCCAGCATTACGTTTACTATTCATTAGGTTACTGGAAAATAGCTGCTTTGGCAGTCGACTGTCGTATGCGGTTAACATGACCAGTCCAACATGGATAACCTCATAGTCCCTACAGTTGGTGTCAGCGAGAATACTGACATTTGTTCTCTTGTCTTCCCAGCGAACTCAGAGGATGGACCGTAGACTACGTAGGGTGAAAGATTTCAAGTGCCTCGAGATGCCTCGTGTATGTAACCCATGTCTCGCTGCCATACGAGTATAGCAGGTTGGAGAGGACCACTGTACGATATACGTGCAACTTTGTAGATAATTTCACCTCCCTACAGCTGAAGACACGGGTAAGAAGTTTGCCAAAGGCTTGAGATCCACATCCGATTCGATATTGAATCTCTTTATCGATGTCCGCGGTGGTGGACAGGTGGAAGCCGAGATACTGAAAGTGGGTAACATTAGAAGGGGAAGTACCGTTAAGCTGGATGGATGGTGGAGGTGTGATAGCTATTTTGGTATCACATTAAATGTTTTAATTAAGTTTTGGAACTCTTTAAGTGGCTCGGATTGATGTAAACACTTATACCTGTTTTCCTGGTTCCTGGTTTTATTGTAGAAGCAGCTACTGTATATACACAGATATAATCTGAGAGAATAAATTATGAATTTTCTCCAGGAAAGTGTTGTGAATACACTTTCAGGTAACTCTTGAGTTACATGTCTCTTCCCTGTTCAAGTGGCAAGGATCTACTGCCTTTCTCTCTCTCTGTCTGAGAGCAAAGAGTGGGACCGAGCTAGCTGTTTTCATTAATCAGCTGACCTGCACTCGACCTCTGAGAGTGTTGAATAACTTGGTGAACAAGCTGGTGTTATTCGTTAGGGTGAATATTTATATAAAACGAAGGTGCTGTTACAGAGGTAAAGTTGAACCAAGGGCAGGCTGAAAGAGAATCGGAGTCTTACGTACATTCACCCCAAGACTTAAATGTGCTTACGCATCTGGGTAGGTGTTCAGGATCTCCTTTAAGTCGCATTCAGTGCGAGCGACAAGGGTGAGGTCGTCTGCATACTGAAGTTCAGTAATTGAAGCTGCCAACAACTTTGTTCCTGCCTGGAGTCGTCTTATGTTGAAAAGACCCTTCATCCGGAACTGGATGTCCACCCCTCCAGTTAAATTGGCACTGGCACGAGTAAGGAAGGCAGCCAAGAAAATGGAAGAGAGAGTTTGGACCAGTACACATCCTTGTTTTACCCCCATTTGGATGGGGAAGAACTCAGCCTGGGTGCCATTGTGCAGGACACTGCCGTTCATGCCATCGTGCAGTTGCCTTACAATGGCGATGAATTTTGGTGGGCAGCCAGATGGCTTCCCTGTTTACCGAGCCAAAGGCCATGATTAAGCCGATGAAGGCCATGTACGGGTCACAACGCTGTTCTCTGCACTTTTCCTGAATCTGGCGGGCAGCAAAGATCATGTCAGTGATGCCACGTGATGGTCTAAAGCCACATTGACATTCTGAGAGGAAGTTTTCCACCTCAGGAAGAAGTCTGTTTAGGAGGAGTCGGGCGATAATCTTGCCAGCTACGGACAGCAGCGAGATCCCGCGGTAGTTGCCACAGTCTGACTGGCCTCCCTTGTACTTATATTCTCCAGGAGAGAGTGGAAACAGAAGGTAAGCAGAGGTCCTCTTGTTTTATACACCTCGGCTGGGATTCCATCAGGCCCTGAGGCTTTGTTATATTTCATCTGTTTGATGTCAGTAGCTACCGCATCCAAGGATGGAGGATAGCTGAGGTGGATCACCTCTGGATGCTGAGGGACCTGCTGGGTAGTCAGGACATCCACATCGGTGTTTCGATTGAGCAGTAAATGGTAGTGACCTTTGCAGTGCTGAAGGATGCCTTCTTCATCTTTAATTAGGGAGTTATCGTCGGATGAGCAGAGGGGAGCTGCACCAGGAGTGATTGGCCCATAAAATATTTTAGTGGAATTGAAAAATTCCCGCATCTTGTGTTAATGTCCAAGTTTTTGCATTTCTTTAGATTGCGAAGTTCGCTCTGGGCTGCCAGTTTCTTCTTGCAGAAGGTATCAGCTTTGGTTTGAGACTGAGGGTAAATTGTTCTGCCAGTCAATTAAAGTAGCATGTTTTTCATTGATGAATACGTTGATTTCTGGATCATTTTCATCAAACCAGTCTTGGTGTATTCTTTCGATCTGACCGAGGGTCTCTCTGCAGGTCTTTGTCATGACAGTGTCGAGAATACCCCATTAGGCACTGAAATTTAAGCTGTTTGTTGTCGGGTTGCTTATCAACCCATGTTCGAGCTCCTGTCGCAAAGCATGTGCTACCGCTGGATCCTCCAGACGCTTAGTGTTAAAAGCTCCACTGGAGGCTTGTTGCCTTCGCCGTTTTCTGGCGACGTAAAATGAGAGCTTGGTTTTGATGAGCCGATGATCAGTGTCACAGTGGCCTGAGCTACACATAGTTCGGGTGATGAGGACATCTCGGTGATCTCTTCCTCTGACAATAATTTAGTCAATGAGATGCCAGTGTTTGGATCGTGGGTGTTGCCACGAACCCTTGAACTTGTCTGCCTGCTTAAACAAGGTATTGGTGATAGTGAGGTTGTGTGCAGCACACTTGCTGAAGAGTAGGCCGTTGAGATTTGCCTAGTCCATTTCCCCCTATAATTCCCGACCAAATGTCAGCATCTCTGCCAACTCTGGCATTGAAGTTACCTAGGAGTAAAACCTTAACTTCTCTGGGTATAGAGGTTATCACTCTGTCAAGGTTGGCATAAAAGGCCACCTTGATATCATCCTCTGCATCCAGTGTTGGGGCGTATGCACTGATGAAGGAGTGACACAGGTGATTCAGTGGGACTCGGAGCGTCATGAGGCACTGATTGATCCCAACAGGCCTTTCAGTTAACCTATGTAGGATGCATTGGCGGATGGCAAAGCCAAATCCATAAATGCGGTTTCTCTCCGCTGCAGGCTTACCCTTCGAAAAGAAGGTATAGCCAGACCCCCGTTTTGTGAGTCGACCCTCGTCTGGGAACCGGGACTCACTGATGGCTGCTATGTAGATGTTATACCTAGCCAGCTCTTTTGCCACAAGTGCAGTTCTTCTTTCAGGACACTTTTTGTTCCAGTATCCAGAAAGGTCCTGATATTCCATGCAGCAACCATAAGAGGTTGTATAGTTCGTCTTTCTTTGGATCTGTGATTCTGGTTGTGTTTTCGGCTGCATAAGAATGACCTTACTGGGTGCGGTTACCCAGACAGATTGGTTCTGTAGGCAGTCTTATGTTGAGGGCACATTTTCTAGCCCCCTCCACATGTGGGGTGAGCAGAGTGGGTCCTTGAAAGGGCTGCGCAGTCGTATAGACAGGACCGGATTGCACTGCTGCATAGATCCCAGTGCATAAATGACCATCTTATATATGCCGCTCAGGGGCAGAGTTGTGACTAGAGACTCCCGGCAGTCATCTCTGCCTATCCCCGTCGCCACTCGTCCATGGCCATAGGAATTTTGGGGGTATAGGGGTTTTGATAATGATGAGAAGTATGATGAGCTGGATGATGGCTGCGCATGAGTTGATTTATGTGGTAAAGTGGTAAGGCAGGAATGCAGGCTGCAACCAGACGTCTTGGCTCTCCCTTTTCCTGATCCAGTGGTGCAAGATTGCAACAACTGGGGAGAGGGAGAGTTACAATGGACTGGCGATAGCCCAGTTTTGTTGGGTTTTGCCTTAGTAGCCTGTCCATCATGCATTGCTTTCATCCGCCGGTGTAGTTGTTGGGCTCCCATATTGGTCACCTCTTCCGCCTATACTGCCGTTGGGGTCTTGTTGGAGCTCTGTAAGCATGTCTGCCTGATGCGGGGCTTCACCACAGATTTTTCGATCAGGGTTTACTCCCGTAGCCTTATACCTACCAAGGTTAATCCGCAAGGGGCAGTGGTTGGTAGGTGTCAGGACGTGTACATATGCCAGTAGGTCTATGCGCCGTCCCTCTGGGGCCCACTGCTTCTCCGATATCCCCTGCTGGTCTAGCCTGGGCCCATGAGGCACCTAGTTACCGTGTGTTGCCACGAAGAGGCACAGCAGGAGTCTCCATGGTGAAGAGGCTGTTTACTGGCAGGGGAGGAATTATGCAATTTGCTTCCCTGTTCGCCACGAGAACTAGCCAGCGGCGGTAGCTGAAAGCGAGAGGAAGCAAGCAGTGCTTGCACCTTAAGACTAACATAATGCTGCCACGCAAGACGCATTACACCATCCTGTGCACACGCGCACGCGCGCACACACACACACACACACACACACACACACACACACACACACACAGAAAATAATGTATGAAAGAAAAATTTGAACTGAGTGTTATAGTTAAGAGGCTCTCAGGTAAGTTAGAGGAGGGGAGAGGAGGAACGGGGGTACCTCTAATGTCAACAACTTGTCCATATTATTTGTCATGTGAGCAAGGATGTCAACAGCGGGTGAGCAAGGTCAACCCCCCCCCCCCCACTCCCTCCTCTTGGGAGTTTTTCAAAGTTCTTTAACTCCAGACAATAGAGAGGCAAATTAGTGTTGAGTGAAGTCTGGGTCTTAATTTAATATCGCTGCCGTAACTGAATAACATCCTTCTCTCTCAGAGGCATGGAAGGGAAACATATTCCTACGAGAGAGAGATTTAATGTGTTAAGAGGAGGAAGTCATTAGCACTCTGGGGGATGCCAGACTGCCTGGCGAGCTTGCCAAGTATGAGCCCGGCCTGGGAGGGAGGTAAAAAGCAAACATTGTCTGTGTGTGTGATTATACTCGTATATATCATCTTCTCATCATTACTCTTAATAGGAGCTTAACTCATCAATGATTATCAAAGAACAAGGTGTGCGGATCATGCGTGTAATAGAGGGTTTGCCTCCTGTCCTCATTATCGCTTGATGACCAACTGCGTTATTGATGGCGATCGAGCACCAAGCAACACCCATCTGCCAGTATACAAGATAAAAATCTGACGTTCTCCCAAAAAAACCTCATCACAATATTTTCTTTCTTACTCATATTCATAAAAATAGATCTTAGTACCTTTTCATACATGCTTCTAACATAGGTATTGTTTTTCTCGTGATATTCAAACTCGCCACAACGTTTTAGCAGAACCTTAGCAAAAAAAAAACGTCAGAAGGGATGACAAGGGGGGGGGGGGTGTTGCCGGATTCATTGTGAAGATGCTTGCTGCATTACAACCATTCACATTCACCCACAACACGTAAACGGTAATCAAAGTATAAAGGATGCTTATCAAATGTTATGCCAGCTAACCACTTCTAGCCCCAAGACACGTTAGATACATGCCTTAAGCCACCACTGCATAACAAACACACACACACACACAAGATACGACCCCTCAGGCATACCAACATACCGGTGACCTGTTTCGTCTGATGTAGATTTCATAGTCTTTCTAGTTCAACCTCTTAATGCCCGAATGGCCTTATCTCTCTCACACACACACACACACACACACACACACACACACACACACACAAGATACGACCCCTCAGGCATACCAACATACCGGTGACCTGTTTCGTCTGATGTAGATTTCATAGTCTTTCTAGTTCAACCTCTTAATGCCCGAATGGCCTTATCTCTCACACACACACACACACACACACACACACACACTACTACTACTACTACTACTACTACTACTACTACTTTGCTGTCACTCAGAATCGAGTATGACGACCATCCAGCTATGATACAATGATATGAGTTATTAGGGATGTCACCTTCATTGGTGAGTTTTGAGGTGACTAAAGAGGCAGATACGGGACCGACAGAGTTGTTCACAGTTGTTGCACATATGGAGGGCTACATGGAGTGCCGGAGAGGCGGCAGTGTCTTTCCGGCGTTGGCGCTTGTCTGCCTCGGTTTGCAGTTGGGCTAACTCGAAAGTATTGACACCTTTTCATGTGGTGCTCCTCCAAGCGTTACGATGTGGAGTGATCGTCTCTCAGGAGAGGGGGTCGATTTGGCACTTTTTCATGTTTGTCTTAAGACTGTCCTTATACCTTTACATTTGCCCGCCAGCATTATGTTTACTATTCGTTAGGTGACTGTAAAGTAGCTGCTTTGGCAGTCTACTGTCGTCCATGCGGGTAACATGGCCAGTCCAGCGTAGTTGTTCATGGATAATGGTAGCCTCGTTGCTCCTGCAGTTGGTGTCTGAGAGAATACAGGCATTTGTTAGCACACACACCCACACACGCCCACACCCACACACGCCCACACCCACACGCATACACACGCACACACATCCCCACACACACCCGCACACGCACACAGTAGGGCAACCGTTCCTCTGGTTCGGGTACACACATGGGTAAGAATGCGTCCCAGTTCTCATGATACCATACGCTGTCTGTAATTCCCGAGCGAGCACCGAGGCATCCGTTCAATGGCCGGCCCCCTGGTTCTCCTCTGCGTATAGGTGACCCCCTATCGGGTAAAACTGGTTACGGGACAACTAAAGTAACCTGATAGAAAAAGATCGTCACTGTGAGCTTAGAATCACACACACACACACACACACACACACACCAGCTATATAAAATTTGCTACGCTTCACAATAAACCACCAACAGGTAAAGTTCACTTGCTGCTCTACGCCTGTTACTGCCGTGTGTGTGTGTGTGTGTGTGTTTGAGACAGCCTTCAATCCTACACACACACTCAACCTTCTCTTTTCGTTTACACCTTAACACAACAGCTGCCCCGTCATCTTAACACCACAGTTGCCCCGTTATCTTAAAACCACAGCTGCCCCGTCACCTTAACACAACAACTGCCCCCGTCACTTTACTCGACAGCAGCGTTAAAAAGGACAGAGTGACTATCGGTTTAAAACCTTAAGTACACGTAATGAAAAATGGGAAAACGGAAATATTTTAATTCGAAATTTAGGCAAAGAATGGCACTGTACACATACCCGAAATGATGACCAATGTAAATTCCCGAACAGAAATAAAAAGAGAGAGGATGAAAAAGTGGGGGAAAATTATATTACATAAAAATAAAATAAGTCATTCGTCCACGGAAATTTGCACGCGCGCGCACACACACACACACACACACACACACACACACACACACACACACACACACACACACACACACACACACACACGAACGTTTCAAGTCAGTAACCTTCATACATAGACCTGAATTTCGTGTCATATAAACATACCAACCCTGCAGTGCGTGGAATGACACACGGGCGATAAGAACGACAAAGTACAATGAATGAACAAAACAACAAATAAGCGTCAAGACGACTAAAGAAATAAATTGATACGAGAAGAAAACAGATACGTAAATTAGGATCCTTATTAGTGTACAGTGAGTGAAATGATTTAATATTCAGACTCACCACAACAAAAGCACAGCACTGATGACCTGAAACTCTAGAACGTTTAATAATATCAGGTCAGAGAGCCACCCAAGCGAGACACCAGTCCATGTGAACTTAACCTTCTCCTCACCTTGACCAGACGCAGACCTACCCAGTACTGTACTCTCAACACCGCCCTTAGTTAAGTGAACCGTCACCGCCATACCAGAAATATAAATGTATTTTTTTCTACTTATATCGATATTTATTCATTTATCTACGAATTGTTGAGATTCTGGAGGAGGCACACGTGGTAAGGTCATGTGGTGGAGGTCAGCATCACCCGGCATTAGTCTCCACCTCATCTTGATCAACGACAAGAAGATCTCCAAGATGTAGTCAAGAATTTTACCTCAAGGTTTAAAGACAATTGCTCAAATCGTCAGGTGATGAGAGCAGCTCAAAACAGAACAACAAACATAATCAGTACATTTGCATACTCGTCCAGTTCTGTTCACTAAATAAATAAATGAATAGTAATTAACACCAATATCATCAAATTAATTAGGCCACAACCAATAGATAAAACGAAAAGGTGAAAAATTTTAGATTACATAATTAGTAAGATTATTATCATTATTATCATTATTATTATTATTATTATTATTATTATTATTATCATTATCATCAGTTACCCACCATTAACATTTCCTTGTACCCCGGTAGGCTCCCAGAAGTTAGAGGACAACCACCTGCTAAAGTTCACAAAATCTGGCCCCACCTTTACACTTAACTGTCATAAAAAAAGAACAAAGTATATACAGCCGGCAGTACAGGGAGCTGACTAGGTCGGGGCGACAGTGTGCAGTCGTCAGTAGAGGCAGACAGGCAGAACGAGTCACCCAGGATATATTGTGAAGGCGAAGTGAGGGATCACTACAATGCCGCCGCAGGATTTTTAACACTCGCTTACTCACGCGTTCCATAAATACGGAACTAAACAACACGCTGCCACCCGACCTACTCTTGACCTTGGTGGAAAATATAAATAAATACTGAACAAGTGATGAGGCTGTACCATGCATTATTCTTGTGATGGATGAAAATAATTACACCTATGGACTCGATATGACGTGATATTTGTTGTGCTTGAGAAAATGAATAATGAAAACGTGTGTAACAGCTGTTATGGTATTACCTGTTTGTGATGAAATTAATAAAAAAATGAGTAAACATATATGGGCTTTACAACAGTGACTGTTAGTGACATTGTTACCAACTACATAACATCTTACCATAGAAAAAACAAATTTATTAGCGTAATTCATAAAAAAAACGATTTATAATGACAAATGGCGAGTGATTACAAAATAAGATGAAACAAGAACTATATGGGTAATAATTTTAACTACAAATACAAATAACAGACTTGTGTACGTACGCATGCGCGCGCGAGTGTATATATATATATGTGTGTGTGTGTGTGTGTGTGTGTGTGATTCAAAGATGATAACCAATCCTAAATAAAATCACCTGTACGTGTCCGTGTGGCCCAGTGATTTAACAATGATCCCCAGAAAACAACGACAACAACTGCAAAGAAATACAACAATGAAAGGTGAGGAACGCATTAATGGATAATTGGTGTTGTTCCGGTAAGGTAAAGGTGCACAGTACACACGGAAAACAAAACAGTATCGTTATCTTTCCGGATGACTCCAATCAATTTCGAAATGATCAAAAACGACTTGTGTTACCTCGGTAGGGTTGTCAAAATACTTCTTTCGTGGTGTCATATTGTTTCACACAAAAAGTGGGTAAGATACTTTTTTACCCTGTGTACGTAGTCAATTAATTATAAAAAAAGTGTCTCGCCAAATATCAATCTCGAATCAACAGACAATGGCATAACCCAACAAGACACACACATCCTCTCTCTCTCTCTCTCTCTCTCTCTCTCTCTCTCTCTCTCTCTCTCTCTCACTGTACTTTCTTCCCACTGTCCTCTCTCTCACTGTCCTCTCTCTCACTGTCCTCTCCAGCCTACACTTTCATCCACGATCACCTCCACCCACTAAGAAGGCCACAGCAACTATCCTTGACTACCTCACAATTAATAATCTCTCCAGGAGTCGGGGCCTCAATCCTAACACTACACAGGTAAATCACAGAAAAAAAAAGGCGAATCGATTTGAATTTCATTCGTATAATTTTTTTCTCACAACTTTTATCTTCTACAGGTGACCGATTACTCCTGTGCGTGCGTGTGTGTGTGTGTGTGTGTGTGTGTGTGTGTGTGTGTGTGTGTGTGTGTGTGTGTGTGCGTGCGTGTGTGTGTGTGTGTGTGAGCTTTTTATGAGGGTCACCTTGGGTATACTGCACCTGTACTTTACTCCTGCGACTGGACTTTGATTCACCTTCCTGAAAATACACCCAGCCAACCACTTCCCCCACCCCACCAACTCCCAGTCAACCACACCCCCCCACCAACTCCCAGTCAACCACACCCCCACCAATACACCCAGCCAACCACTTCCCCACCCCCACCAACTCCCAGTCAACCACACCCCCACCAACACACCCAGTCAACCACTACCCCCACCCCCCACCAACTCCCAGTCAACCACACCCCCACCAACACACCCAGTCAACCACTCCCCCCACCAACACACCCACATATTATAAAATAACTACTAACCATGTTTTTAAAGCCTTGGCTAA
This sequence comes from Homarus americanus, assembly GCF_018991925.1. Classification (NCBI taxonomy): domain Eukaryota; kingdom Metazoa; phylum Arthropoda; class Malacostraca; order Decapoda; family Nephropidae; genus Homarus; species Homarus americanus. Next base: position 14,044,389 of record NW_024732440.1, on the reverse strand, counting down.
TCTAGGATCAATATTTCCCCCAAGCTGATCACCGGCCTCCTCCCTAATTACCATAACCACTCAGGGCTGTCTGCTAGAGGTTCTTTAGTAGGCAAACTTTCAATCACTATCTGGTGGAGAGTTGAGATGGTAAATAGATGGCTGGGCCTCGATTCTCAAAGGATAAAATTTAAACATTTCCTTAATTGACGATATGTAAACGCAAATAATTGGCCCGCGATATAAACACGGTAACCAATATGACATCAAAATTACATTGTGACAGTTCCGTGAGGTGACGTGTTGTCTGAGCCCCAGTTAAGTAAATAATATAATGTAAGAACCGATTAAAACCCAAGCCTTGACGTATTACCTTTAAGGCTCCTATTCCTCTATTGTAGTTTCTTCATCAATGTCACTAGCTCCAGCGCTGGTATATTACCTCACTGACAGATAAACCATCTCAAAAAAACTTTCTTTTTTTCGCCCGCTCGTGCTGCGCTGCCATAAGATAGAGTATGACACAATTATTGGTCACCCTTGTCTTGTGCACTTCAATATTAAGTGTAAGATTATCCCAAATACTTGTAAATGTATCCCTACTCGTGCTGTGGTCATAATCCAATATGTAAATCACATCTAATCAAATTTATGCAAAATGCTTACCGTTGACAATCTATTCAATGATAGTGAGAGTATTTTTCTATTGTTGCAGGTGTGGATGATATCGTGTAGAGAAGCTGGATGGGTGTGAGGTAAGTGTGGAGAGGTGTGTATGTTGTTACGTACACAACAAGAGTCCTTCCCGTCCGCTATGTTGCCCACACCACAACAACTCGTCCCAATTCTTGTCCTTGGTCTGACCCTTGGCGTGGCCCAGGTCATGCCCCAAGCCAAGGACACGGGTGACGACATAACAACAACGCCCCCCGAGTCCAATAGACAACGAGGATGGAGGCAGGAAGCAATCAGACAGGGTCATCAGGACCTTACGGGGGGTGATCTAGTCAACAAGGAGACCAATAAGAGATGGAGCAACGTTATCGGACGCATGGGGTCAAGCAGTCGCCCTCTGGACACTAGGAATCCGTGAGTACCTGTCACTTTAATAACCCACAAAATCCACTTTTACAACCATTATCATGCTCAGGGGTAAGCAGGTGGGTAGACGTCCTAGTAGGCAGATGGGATGGCAGGTTTATAAGAAGATTGTAGGCAGGATTATAGGCAGATTTGCAGGCAGTTGTAGAGAGGTTTGTAAGCAGGTGTATAGGCAGGTTTGTAAGCATGTTTAAGCATGTTTGTATAGAGGTCTAAATCCAGGAGTATGCAGGTTGTAGACAGGTGTACAGGCAGGTATCCCGTCATGACATCTCTACGTCCTCAACACCCGACCAAGGAACTGCATGATAAACACAAACTTAACAACTAAACAAAATATCCCAACAACAAACTCACATTTCCCATCAATCAAAACAAAAACAAAGATTGTGTTCATTGTACACTACCTCCCCCCATCTCATGTCATAACAAAATGTGTACAACGCGTAAAAAAAAAAAAAAAAGGTACTAGGTCATTATTGTATCCAAATTTAAGCTTCCTAGATAAAAAAAATTTCGACATTACCGACGCAGACAACCCCCCCCCTCTCCTCCATTTCGGAATTCATATCCCGCGACACAAGGAGAAGGACCAGGGAAGCGGGGAGAGGAAGGTAATACAACCAATCTCCTTCATCTGCCACTCCTCGTCTCTTGTCTAAGGTAAACGCTCAACAGAGACCATCAGTGCGGGATAATTCCTCGCCCAATTATCAGCCGTGTTGTGTTTAGCAATAAAAGAACAACACACAATTCCTACGGTGACCATCACGTTTACAAAGATGCACACAACGAGGGCGCTTACCTGGGAAATGATGGGCGTTCTTTGTTTCCCAGGGAGGACGTCTGAAACACCCTCCAGTTATTTATTGTTTTTCTCTCCGTTTAAAAGCGCCTAAGGTACATATTCCGGAAATTAAAGCGGAGAAAGAGCAGCGGAGTGGTGCATTTTCCTAGACGAGGTGGTGGTGGTGGTGGTGTTGGTATGAACTGGTTGGTAGGCAGGTATGTGACTTAGGTGGTAGGCAGGTGTGTGAGTGTCTGTCTGTCCATCTGTCAGAAATACCAGGCGAATCTTAAAAATAAAATTATGTTTACGAGGAATACTGTCATTCAGTACACCCACCTGCTAGACCATAAGATAATTTTACCCTGAAGGATAACGAAGGATTCCTGTAATGTGTTGCCTGGATATGAACTCTCGGGCCTGAAAGTTTTTTTTACCAACGAAAATGAAAACCTGATATGATATTACCACCCCCCTCCACTCCACAACCCTCCCGTCCACCCAAAAATTAAAGAGGCTAACCGAATCCCACAGCGCCTTGTGTGTAATACGCGTCTGCCACAACCCACGCAGCGGATTTTAATGAAAATCGGTACACTAGTAGTTTTTTCCATTGATTCCTAAAACAAATTAAAATTTTTGGAGAAATAAAAAAAAAATAAAGTTACAGCATATTTAAAGTGTATTTACAAGCAGATAAATGTATAGACAGATACCTTTCAGACAGGCACCCTCGATAGTCGTAATGTTACTGTATGCTTTCCACGTGTCACTTACAATGGTTGTGTTAGGTTAGGTTAGGTTAGATATCCTAGCAACACATCCTAGCAACAAACTACCCCCAGCATACACGATGCCGTATACGTCCACCACGCGGGAAAGCATCAAGGTCCCAAAGGCTGACTAACAACATTACTGACTGACCTTGGTGGTGGCGAGTCGATTAATTATTATCAATTCAGCCTCGGCGCCTCACTTACCTGCTGAAGAAAATGTTACGTAAATACATAAACAGAATTCATAAATCGATACATAACATTGTAAACATTATGAAAAATAAATATCAGTACAGAAAATAACACATAGTGAAAATATATAAAATAATACATGCCGGTAAATACAATTAGTGGTATGAATAACTGACCAAATAACATACGGTTAACTAATGTATATTTACCAAGAGTAAATAACAACAAAACACATTGTGAAAAAAATTATTTTGGTGAGGAAAAGTTGGTGATCACAAGGAGAGTTGTTGATGCTTCTCTGGCGAACAGCCGGTCATATGTAGTTAATAATAGACTATTGTAATTATTTACATCGAAAAATATCAAAGGAATTAAAAAAAGTGAGAAAATACGAATAACGTCGGAAAGTGAGTAAACAAGGTTAAAGACTTACTTGCTTTTGAATTATTTATTAGTTAAAGTCTGCCAATTTTGTTATTCAATTATTTGCTGAAGTTACCAGTTCCCCTATTTTCAAATTCTGATGAAATACACAGGTTCTCAAGGTGGGTACGAGGAGTCTACCTGTGCTGAATATAAACGTTTGGCCTTAACCAAATAAAATATACAAAATGGAATTCATTAGTGAAGGGATTAATGAAGTTGGACACTAAAATATTCAACAGTACACGAACGCCAACAGTGACGTCACGGTTCACACTGGTTGGCAAAACAAGGGTCGGGAGAGATGTACGGATGGGTTGTTTGTCGGAATTCTTGAAAAGTCAAAATATATTCATATTGATAACTTTCTTGGCACATTCTAGTGACAAGTTTACACCAACATTACACGAATATAGTAATGAACATTTGATATTATATAAATAATGCACAGCCCATTGAAATGTGCTAATTCGAGGACTCATATTTGAAAGAAGGTGAAAAGAGTACAGCTTATATAGTAATTAGAAACAGGTAAATTTGTAAACAATTATGAGATTATAATTTTCAGACATTTATGACAATGGATGTGTGTACAGTACATGGGCAGTCACGGGCAAAATACTTACTTTAGCTTGGCATCACACCAATGGTAATAGTTTTGCTTCTGCATCCCATTAACAGTTAACGCTCAAGTCCAGATATACTCGTATCTAATATGGGGTCATGATAGTACACAAAATGTTCATAACTGATACATGTATATGAGCCCAAAGGTCAGAAAGTGATATAAACAAAATATGATGACATTGTACAGTCCCCCAAAAAGTATTGTTAGATATCGTCACTACAATTTGAACCACTAGAATAGACGAAATGCTTTGATATGATCCCAGTGTATCGTCACAAGTTGGTACGCCTGCTCGTCATATCCACAACTGCTAAAGATGGGGGTAGGAGTGGGGGGGAGGGAGTCGTTCACTTATGGCATACAAGATACTTCAATATACAATAACATGAAATCCATTAAGGTATATTAATGTATGTATCGTTCAAAAACGTATATACTAATTCATGGTCAAAGGTAGAGTAACATCGCTCGGAAAGCCTTGAATCACATCGACTCTATGGCTAACGATACATTTTGGGGGACTGTATACATTTATGGGATATATGCAGCAATTGTAAACTATGTGTCAATTTTAGTGTACACAATGTGGCATATAATGGATACCGAAAGATGTTAACACATTTTGAAATTAATGCAAACTCCAACATGTATTAATTTCCGATTATTTTTTTTAACATTGTACAGGTGTGTATAAGGGAAAACCATGTAAGGCGTGTTGTAGCCTATTACAGTAAACAGAGATTCCTATCAGATACAAGTACAATGGGAATGACAATGTTCACAATAGTTCTTTTACCTAACATCATCCTGAACAAAAATGTTTAAGGTCATCAAGTAGTTGTTCTCTGAAGGTTAGACCATTGTGCATTTCCAACAATTCTGGCAGTCTTTCTTATACCCCCACACGACCACCTCACATCAATTTTGAGAAGCTTCAAGGAGAGTCGGGCAGTAACTCATCGTCCATTTGTTTGGTAAGGAGAGGCTCACGTTGGTGGATTTCTTGACACAGACTTTCTCCTTGCAGACAGTCCAATCTTCTTCCTGGTCCTGGCCACTAGTTTGGTCGCAGAGTTCTATGTCGAGCCACTTAATGTCACTGTCTTCTAGGGGTGTGTTTACACGAGAAACGTGCCATCTTCGACGTCTATACCAATACAGATGAGTCTAATCAAATATCAGAGCACATACGCTCTCGGGTATGATTTCAAGCGCCACAACAAGAGCGTCTGACTGACTGGTGTTGGGGATTACTGGCCTCTTCGCCTTTGGGCTATTTCGGCCGAAGCTGATGTCTTCTTTCTTCTTTTAATCTTGGTCTTCTTTCTTGCTACAACTAATCTGATGTTCTTGTTTCTTCTTTTCTTGTTATTCTTGTGTTCTTCTTGTTCTTGGTATTTTGGTTACTTCGTTCTTCTTGTTGTTTTATTTGGGATGAATTATGGTATGCGTGAGTGATATGATGGTGAGTTACTGACAGACCAGATGAAATGGCTTGTTAGGTGACTAGTTTCTCTGTGATTTTTTTTTTTTTTTGTCTTTTGTAGCCCGTGTCTTTTTGTTTGAATATGTGTTGGTGGGTGTCAGTTTAACTTGATAAATGTGCGTGTTGTATGTAATGAAAAGGTTTGTGATGTGTCTCTCATGTTGTATGTTTTAATTTTTGTTTTATTCATTTTTATTTACTTTGGGGCATGGTTACATATATATTATAGATATAAAAAGAGTTCATGCGTGTGTCAATCATAACATGCCGATAAGATGGGTCTCCTTGAGGAAGGTTATTACTGCGTCACTTATGGTGATATCATCTTGCAATAGGTTGGGTACAGTCAGCACGAAGCCTTGCTCGGCAGCTAGCATCACCAGCTGCCGGCGCTCTGGTTCGTACTGGCTGCACTCCGTCAGAATATGTCGGATGGAGAGAATTTTTTTACAAGTGGCACAGATAGGTGGGAAGGAATTGTCAAGATAGGCCTCTAGGTGGGTCAGATAGGTACAGTTCAGCCTTAGTCTGGCGAGAACGACCTCTTCCCTCCTATTCTTTCTATATGCTGAAGGCCAGTTTCCTATGTTAGGCTTCCAGTTGTTGTGAAGATTTAACCTAGTCCATTCAAGTTGCCACTTTCCAATTGTATATGTCTTCCCCAAGGAGAGACACGACTGAGGCTCCCAGGGTACATTAGTTGTCTCCCCGAGACCCACAGTCGCTCTTGCTAATCTGTCTGCCCGTTCATTGCCCCAAATGTTGCAATGCCCAGGCACCCACACCAGCACAATATTCTTGGCACACTCATGTAATTTATTAATAATGTTGCCCTGTATCTCATTGCTGGTAGTATCACCACCTTGAATTGCTTTAAGAGCTGACATGGAATCTGAAATGACAGCAACATCATTGACATTGCTTGTTATTGCAATGTCAATGGCTCTACTTATTGCGAACATCTCTGCAGAGAATATGGTTGTATGCCGCGGCAGGCGGGAGCTCCACTCCCCGTCTCTGCTCCAGATACCGGCTCCAACGTTGTCGTCAGTCTTGGACCCATCGGTGTACACGTGAGTATAGGCGCTGTATCCTTCCAGAAATTGATAGAAAAGTTGCCTCAGGAGCTCAGGATGAAGGTCATTCTTCGCTCCCGGAAGCCACGATGTTTCCACATGGAAGTTGGGGTTCTCCCATGGCGGACACAACGGTGGAACGTATCTATCAACGTCTTCGAAATGGATACCAGCACCCTGGCACAAGGTCTGCAGGCGGACAACCGAGGACGGGGACCTACGCAGCTGGAGGAAACGGAATTTAGCAACAGCACACCAACCTGGGTGGCCTGTGCCTCGCTTCCTAGCCGCACTCAACCCGTACCTTAGCGTCAACATGTCCCTCCTGATGTGAAGTGGAGGGACGTGGGCCTCCACCTGTAGTTTACCTACACGTGTACACCTGTAAGCACCCAGACATAGACGAAGGCATCGGTTCTGTATTCTGGTCAGCTTTGCGAGTGCGGTGTCGCATGCCGAAGCATACAACTGACATCCATAATCAAGTTTTGATCTGATCAGGGTCTTATACACCATTAATAAAGATTTCCTATCGGCTCCCCATGTAGTACCTGATAAAACTTTCAGGATGTTTGTGACTTTAAGACATTTACTTTCAAGTTCGTTAATGTGGTTTTTCCACGTTAATTTCCGGTCAAAATGAACACCAAGAAATTTTACTGAAGTCTGAAATTTAATAGGAGTATCATTTAATTTTAATACTGGATTTCTAATGTAGCGTTTCTTAGTGAAGACTACTCCTACTGTCTTCTCAACTGAAAACCTAAATCCCCATTGTATTGCCCACTGTTCCGCGGCTTTTAGGCCGGCTTGCACCCTTTGTGCAGATAGCCTCTCAACTCGAGAGGAGCGCCAGATTGCGCAATCGTCAGCAAAGAAGGAGAATTTGAGGTCACTTAAGCTGGGGGCTGGTGATAGGAAATCATTAATCATTATAAGAAATAATATTGGGCCCAAAACGCTACCTTGTGGAACTCCATTTTCAAAGACAAATGTGTCTGACTTTACGTTACCTTTTAAATTGACGGAAAAAGTCCTGTCTTGCAAAAAATTACTAATGAAAATTGGCAAATTACCTCTCAGACCCAAGGCGTGGAGCGTCATCATGAGGCCAGTCCGCCATGTCATGTCGAAAGCTTTTTCTATGTCTAAGAATACTGCAATTAATGTTTCTTTACTGCAAAGAGCTTTTGAGATGTCAGTTTCAAGACTTATTAAATGATCTAGTGTGCTTCTACCTTGGCGGAAACCACACTGTCGATCATTCAATAAGTTGTTACTTTCCAAAAAATACATTAGTCTACGCTTTATCATACGTTCCATGACCTTACACAGACAGTTTGTGAGCGAAATCGGACGGAATGAGTTGGTGTTGTTCGGGCATTTGTCCCTCTTCGGGATCGGTACGACATGGGCAAAGTGCCATGAGTTTGGAAACGTTCTGGACGTCCAGATCTCATTGTACACTTCTAGCAATTTGTCCAGGTTTCCCTGGTCAAGGTGCTTAATCATCTCGTATCGTATACCGTCAGGTCCAGGAGTAGAGCCCTTGCCCTTATTAATAGCAAAGGAAAGTTCCTCTGGGGAAAATGCTCGATTGTAGCCCTGTTCGTCCCCGTTCTCGAAGTCGAGATGCAAGAGCTCGGCACGATCACGGAACACGCCGAAGCGTGGATCGTGATTGGTGGAGCTACTGGCATCTGCAAACTTCTGGCCTAGGGTGTTGGCAATGGCCTGGGGTTCGTCGAGAATCCGCCCTCCACTACTCACCTGTGGGATAAAACTCCTTCCTCCTTTGGATTTGACCCGGTTTATAGCCGACCATACCTCAGAGGAAGGGGTATCCTTGTTAATAGTGGAGACGAACGCCCGCCAAGACTCTCTCTTACACTCCCTGAGAACCCTCCTACCCTTGGCTCTAGCTTTTTTATATTCAATTAAGTTTACAAGTGATGGAATTCTATTGAATAAACGGCATAGCCTATTTCGCTCACAGACCACTCGTCGGCAGTCTGGTGTCCACCATGGAACTCCAGGCCTGTGGGTTTTTGCAGAAGTCTTAGGAATTGTTAAATCTGCTGCGTGTATTATAGCTTGTTGTATGTGTGTAATTTTGGTGTTGATGTCTTGTCCAATGGTGTCTATACGAACGGCTCCTGAGTAGGCCCTCCAGTCTGCTTTCCTAAGGTTGTAGCGCACCTCGGGAGTAGCCGTTGGGGCGCCACACTCGTAAGAAATGCAGATCGGAAAATGGTCGCTACCCAGAGAGTCGTCGTATGTAGAAAATTTACAATCTAATAGCAAGGCAGCATCAACTATAGAAAGATCTATAGCTGACGCTGTGCCAAATCGTTCGTCCACTCGAGTCGCACTACCGTCATTCAGAAGAGACAAGTTGGAGTTGAGGATAGCTGCAGCCACCTGCTCTCCCCTCCCGTCACTCCGGACACTGCCCCACCGCAAATGGCGAGCATTGAGGTCGCCGAGGATCATTTTCTTTCCTGGCAGGGGCAGTTGGTTAAATAGCTCCTCAAGCTCACCATCGTCAATGAGCCCGCCCGGAGGACAGTATAGTGAACAGATGGCAACATAGCCAGTCCGAATCTTAACTCTGCACGCCACAGCCTGCAGGTTCACGTTCAGATTGACTCTTTGTTGGGCGAATGAACTCCGAATGTATAGGGCTACCCCCCTTAGGTTGTCTCCCCTGTAGGACGTGTAGTTGTCGAATACAGGTGGGTCGTCGTGACCCGCAAGTAGCGTCTCTTGTAGGCAAAAAACGTCCGGCCGGAATAATGATAATTAGTAAATGAAATTGAGCATTTTTATTCCTAGCACCTCTGCAGTTCCACTGGATGATACTGAATTTTAAGTCTGAGAGTTGATATGGTCAGCGTTTTGGGCTTTATTTTTCTTTCCTCTTGTTTCTGGGGGGGAAAAGGGTACCGGGGAAGGATCCCCCGCATCAGATGAGCAGTCTCCCGGCTCCAAAAAGCCAGTACTCTGCTCGGCAGGGGCTCCCTGCCTCCGGAGTGTTTCAAGATAGCGAAACACTGGTTGTGGTGAGGAGTCTCTTATCATGCTTTCTGCCGAAAGCGATCTCCTCATTACGTTGGAGTAGGTAAGGTTGCGAGTATGTTTGGGTTTTGGGGTCAGGTATAACTTGTTGTTAGTTTCGGTCTCGTTATTAGTCATAGTTGTATTTGTGTTCTCGTCTTTGGCGTCTGTGGTTAGATAACCGGTGATTGTGGAGTCAGTCTGTGTTGCGATGGTCCTGGTCTCAGTCTGCGTTCCACTGATGCACATTTTGGGAGGTGAGGTATTTTTGGATACAGCGGATGCAAAGGACATTCCAGGTGTTGGTGTCTGCAAGGACAACTCCACCTGCCTCTTAGCCTCCTTATAGTCCAAATTGTTCTCTGCTCTCACTCTACTGATCTCATACTCCCTCAGGTAGGAAGGGCACTTCCTGTCTGAGGCAGCATGCTGACCCGAACAGTGGTAGCATTTTTCCTCCGTTTGTGTAGTCATCGTCCCTGTGTCCGGTCTGAGCACATTTGGAGCATACCTGGGTGTTACGGCAGGCCTTACCAGTGTGTCCAAACCTTTGGCAGTTAAAACAACGCATTGGGAATGGAATGTATGTTTTGGTATGGACCCTCTCATATCCTACCAAGACATGAGTGGGCCTAACAAGTCCGTCAAAAGTGAGTACAGCTGTAGTCGATCGTTTTCGCTCACCGTCTGTGGTCTTCCTATTAAATACGAAAGCATCGACGACTCCTTGATCTTTCATGTGGTACTTAATTTCGTCATTAGTCATCCCCTGAAATTCGTAGCTGTTAACTACAGCCTTACAGGTGTTGAGAAATGCTGGGATATACGGTTCCACAGTCGTTGAATGAAAAGTTTTTAGATTCAAGGCGTCCCTCATTTGCTGTGCGTCTTTAACGGTAACTTGGAGTTCGCCTTTTCTTGTCTTTCGGACTTTCTCCACGTCCCCTATCTGATCCTTAATGGCCTTCTGTATGATGAACCCATTAATTTTGTCAAACGAGGTAGACGTGTCAATAGTCCGAAAGTGGATTACTCGGGCCTTCTCAGTTGATACTTCAATGTTGCGTCTTTGTTGTGTAGTTTGGTCGGTAGCCGTTACATTGTCTGAGTTTGTCATTGGTCGTGGCAGTCGTGGGTCATGATTGGTCTCCCGCCTCTGCCTGTCCCTGCCTGGACGAGCAGAGGGGGGCTTGGTGTTTCCCCTCCCAGAGGGCATGGTTGGGGTGGCTGGGAACCACCCCTTGGGTACAGCTTTGCTTGTTTAATTACATATATTGATTTCGGTGCACTGAGGTTATGCAAGGCCCTCAGTGCAAAAAAAAAATACTTTTACTTAAGGACGACCCCCCGAACAGTGGTGTGCCTGCACGATCACAGACGTCACTGCTGGATTGGCCCAGGTTTTCCCCGACCCCAACTGGAGACACACAATCCCACTCCGTGAGGTGTGCACCACTGGGGGGGCTCTAGCACGAATACTGAATTATGAAAAATTCAGCAGGTGCCTCGGCCAGGGTAAGTAATAGAAAAAATGTAGTAAGAGAGAAAGCCCTCCTACCACGTCAGGAAGGACAACAGTTAGCGCTTCCCTCGCAGTTGTGTGGGTCACTCACACTAACTGTGGGGAGGGAATGCTAAGGTTGTCAATCCTGAGCGCTCGTGAGGTGTCAAAAATTGTACAAGTGACAAAGCCACTTTTAAAATGAATTGAATGAATGAATGAATTGCTGTGAAATGCTGTAGTGTTGTTGAACAGCAAGAACAAGTGCAAGTGCACAAGATGCAGCGGGCTATGGCGAACAGAAACCGTTACGCAGAGTACTGTTCCCGCAAGAACGTCAGTCTCCTCCCGTGTCCAATCAGCCTCTGACAAGAGCGTTTGTTAATCGTCTAAGTATGTAAAAATTCTGGTGCTTTTATTACGAATTGCACATTTGTTATGAACGTTTGGTTAATTGAAAAAGTGTGGAAATCTAATAACAATATAATATGTTCAAGGTTTCTTAATGTTATTTTCTGCCAACCAGTGAATCATTCATGAGTGAACACTGTATTTTTACACGCCGTATTATTATCACCAGTGGGTGGAGGGTGTAGGAGGGTGAGCCGAGTGGGTGAGGATCGATTCGTCAACCAGTACAATAAATGATGAGGATTTGGTCCCGCACAAACACAGGTTAATATTCAGGTAATCCAAATATTCTGTTAGAAGGTTGGGAGGGTTTATTGATGTACAGGATGGGAACAAGGGGTCTTCAGCTGACGCATACAACAGTCCTTTACCAAATAAGACACACAACAACAACAACAGCGAATGATGAATATAGTATCTCCAGTCGGAAGCTCTGTATCGCAGGGTTAACGGTTGAAGTATATACTGACCCACGAATGAAATGAATTGTAGTGAAGTGAGATGAAGTGTAATGAGGTATAGTGAGGGGATATGAAATGGAGTGAAGTGAGGTGAATGTAGTGAAGTGAGGTGAGTGTAGTGAAGTGAGGTGAAGAGTAATGAGAACATAAGAAACATAAGAAAATAAGGAGTCTGCAATAGGCCGGTTGGCCTATGCATGGCAGCTCCTGTCGAGAGTTACTACCACTCTACCATCCATGAATCTATCTAGCCTCCTTTTGAAACTTTCCAGCGTTCCAGCACTTACTACAAAGTTGCTAAGCTTGTTCCACTCGTCCACCACCCTATTTGTGAACCAGTTCCTTCCTATCTCCGTCCTAAACCTAAACTTATCCAACTTAAATCCGTTGCTCCGAGTCCTATACTGCTCGGATATTATAAGAACTTTATCAATATCCCCTTTATTGATTCCTTTCACCCACTTAAGAAAGTGCGGTGAAGTGTATTATCACAGACTCCTCACAGCTCGTAATTTACATACAACAAAATGTTCGCCAGCATAGAAAGTTGGCGTTAGTGATCTGAATTTATATGGGACAACGCAGGACCTTGGTGACTACTGCACTACTTCCACTTTCTGAACACGATGATGGCGCCGTCACAAAGCACGGCAGTCGACATGAAGGGGTTCTGTTTACCTGGGCTCTTTATTTTGTTTGTAGAAGAGATCCGTTTCCTATAACCCTCCTCCCCCCCCCCCTCCTCCTCCTCCAATCCGGAATGACACGTTTAAGGAAGTTGCGACAGCCTATCGTTCGTAGTGACTCCTCTGTAGAGTACAAACAATACTCCCATAGCGTGTGTTTACAGTACCACAGGAAATGCACAATTCCTTCCTTTGCCTACCATTATTGAACTATTCTTTTACCCACCATATTTCATTCCTCCTGTCTACAAGTACTTCAGTCCTTCTCTTGCTTACCATTAGACAAAATTCATCAAGCTTCCCGATTTCTTTGATGATTACCATTCAGAAATTTTGCCTATCATAAAAGGTATAAACTCCTTGACACAACAATTTCCACTTCTGATGCAAATAACACAAAAGATTTATGGATTTTCAATGCAACAGTCTTCAAGAATATTTCGATTTGCAAGTCCTAGAAAAAAAAATAATGATAGAACGTACAGTTGCCCACCATGATGTGTGAACCCATGGAGTATCCAGGGGATGACGGAGTCTGTGTAGGAGGGCTGACGGGGTACAGGGGTTGAGAAGGCTTAAGGTGTGGGGGTAAGAGGAATGGGAGAGGCCTTTTGTAGCTACCACACAGTATTTAATAGGAAAGGATATATATACGTAGGACGAAACAAATATTAGCAGTAGAATGTGTTACCACATATTACGAAAGTATTCAAAGCTCACTAAATCCAAACTGGGATTCAGGTGAGGATTTAAACACAGTTACTCAACACACACAGGGAAGCCTAACGTTAGCATTTAGCTGGCGCTACGTGCGGTATATACTGATGACTTAATGGACCAATGATTTATATATATATATATATATATATATATATATATATATATATATATATATATATATATATATATATATATATATATATATATATATATATTTCATGTAACTAATAATGAAATGGATAAGAAATCTTGATAAAATCACACGGGAAAATGGAAACAACGGAGTACTCTTATGCCTTATTCAAGACATCTTTCAGAGGCAACTGATTATATGGACAGAGAGAGGCTTTTAAATATACAGGGTGACCTAAAAATGATATAGTCAGGTCATAATGATGACATCCACTAATCCCCACACCAACACAAACGTAGAGGAGCTTAAGAGAAGGGTGGTGACGTGACTAGCCAGGTCAGGTCAGAAAAAAGGGACCCACAAAATAACTATCATACATCTAGATCAAAGGTTTTCAAAGCATTTTTAACCTTGGGCCACTGACAAATAAATTTATGTAACATATTATCAGTTTTGAACTGACCATCACTAAGGTTTATTGATTTTAATTCCATAATCAAACTAGCTTCAACAAGAAGTCTTTCTGTGACACAAGATGATTTGAATACTTCTAAGCTTTTTTCCCAAGCAATGGGGTGATTATTATTCCTAACATGAACAAACAAGGCACTGCTTTCAGATGCAGTTCTGATATTATACTTATGTTGTTTGATTCTGAACTGCAGTGTTTTTCCAGTCTGACCTACATAATTACAATTACATTTGCTACATGGAATACAATAAACACTTCCATTTACATTCAAATTTGGGCTATTCCTTATTAACATATTGGTAATGGTTGAGTCATACTTGAAAACAACATTAATATTTAGAAGCTTGAGGGACCGAACTAACGGGACAAATTCATTACGATAGGGCAGAGTCAAAATATTCTTAAGTGTAGGAACGTGTCTGGTTTGAGAGGAATGAAAGGATTTTGTAGCCCTTTTAAAACAACGATCAACAAACACAGAAGGGTACCCAAGTTTATGTGCAATAGAACGAATGTGTTTCAATTCATCGTCAATAAATTCAGAGTCACAAATACGCAGACATCTTAAGAACATAACAGAAAAAACTGACATTTTGGTAGACTCAAGGTGATTCGATAAAAAATGAATGAAACTGTCTACCTGTGTGGGCTTTCTATATACCTTAAATTTATAGTTTTGGCCATTTCTCATGATAAGCATATCAAGAAATGGAAGGGATTCATTTATTTCTCTTTCAATTTTGAATGTGATACTAGGGATATTATAAGAACTTTATCTATATCCCCTTTATTGATTCCTTTCACCCACTTAAAATAAGAGGTCAGGGATTAAACAGGAAATCAATGAGTAAACAAGAGGTCAAGGAGAAAACAAGAGGTCAGGGTGTAAACAAGAGGCCAAGGAGTAAACAAGAGGTCAGAGAGTAAACAAGAGGTCTGGGTGTAAACAAGAGGCCAAGGAGTAAACAGGAGGTCAAGGTGTTAAATATAGCAATGCTCGTGTTTCCTTATGAGCTACTAACCTAAATAAATATATATATAGGCACGGGAAGCAAAATTCTTACCATAAAAACCTGACTTGAACTTAGACCGTACTAGTAACATTTATCAAAGATCACAGGTATAGCAAAAGCGCACACTACGTATCTTAGCAGAGGCGGAACTTTCAACTTGTTTATCCTGTTGCAACGCAGTTTGCTTGCAATCTTAGAAACCTTCCATATCAGGATAGGTTAAAGAAACTAAACTTGCATTCCCTAGAAAGACGAAGAGTGCGGGGAGATATGATAGAAGTATTTAAGTGGGTGAAAGGAATCAATAAAGGGGATATAGATAAAGTTCTTATAATATCCGAGCAGGATAGAACTCGGAGCAACGGATTTAAGTTGGATAAGTTTAGGTTTAGGAGGGAGATAGGAAGGAACTGGTTCACAAATAGGGTGGTGGACGAGTGGAACAAGCTTAGCAACTTTGTAGTAAGTGCTGGAACGCTGGAAAGTTTCAAAAGGAGACTGGATAGATTCATGGATGATAGAGAATGGTAGTAACTCTCGACAGGAGCTGCCATGCACAGACCAACCGGCCTATTGCAGACTCCTTATTTTCTTATGTTCTTAATCTACAAAAAAAAGTCTCAAAACATATCCAAGTTGTTATTGAATCCTACTCACACTATTCGTCTCTGTTTAGTCTAGTATAGTCCATGCCTTGTCCAATACACACTATACTTCTATATATGCAATACAAATTGTGCAAAGTATAGTACTGTATAGTACATCCTAGTTTAGTTCTGTCCGGGCCCAGCCTTATGCACTCGAAAGTTCACCGAGTACAGTCCAGCGTTGTTGGGTCTACTCAATTACTTTCGCAACTCTACCACAGGTTCTGATCCGATCCTTCGCCAAATCAATAATCATATCTAACTCGTATCTCAAATTAGACTGGAACAATTATACCGGATTCAAGAAAATATTTCACCCCACGAATAATTATCAAAGGCATTTTAGGTTACTGCGTAGCACAGAATGCGAGTTGAGGTCGAACTTATCTAAATTTCCTCACGTTTAGCATTACCCAGCTCTCCATTTTGGCTCTAACCGCAGTTTTTTTTCTCGAAGATTTCCTGTTTTTACAGAAGACACCATTTTATTCTACCTCAGTGCAAAATACGCTACCTAACCTAGATATAAACTACTATTTTGCACCATCCATAATCCTAAGGCCAAGTGATAAGCACTTTGTCTACACCAAAATATAATAAATAAACTTAGGACTTAATGTGTAAACACCATTCATAACTGGTCCGGGATAATGTAAGCAGTGTACCCGACAATGGTTGGTTTATTATAATTATTATTATCCTTAAGGCCCTAAACTAACATTGAAACATCCAGATATTGTCAAAATGGGAAACACTGGCTATATTTTACTGAAGAAGAAAAATATGTACCAGACTGCACAAAATTATGCTTATTTTTGTAGGTAGGATTTAATCTGGTGAACAAGGAAGAAACTGGTTGAGCGAACCAATAGTTCAGTATCAGTCAGGCGTATATCGCGCCTTTGAACTCAATTACTTGTCCAGTAATGTTTATGGCTATCAAATTGTTACTTCGATTCATTCAAACTAATAATTACCTCTTACAACCAACATGAGTATATATATATTAAGAACCGTGGTCGCATTCTTGTCCTAATTGTACCAACGTTCCTTCACCTCACAAACTATACGATTGTGTGAGATGAGTAAGTAATGCACCAAAGATGACCCTGCCCCACTCCCTGCCCTGGCCTTGCTGGCTTGTACTATTTATTCACTTTCATCCCCAGCACTGTAAACACACCTTATTGTTGGGATGTTGAGAAAGAGGTAGACCTTCACTGGTTGCTACGACATACATACATACTTGCATACATAATATAATAATGGTTCCCCCACGTGTTACGAGGATGGCCGGCCCAAGGGCCACCTACCTGTAGGCGTGAATTTGTTAAAGATGTAGAAGCTGTCGCCAACACAACAACCAGACCCGAAGTTAACGAGCTGCATGACCCAGTGTCAAGGAATAGTCCGAGAAGACCGGACAGCTCGCCAACTGCACTGGCTCACCATTACCCCGGAATACGGCGATCCGCAAATCGATTGACATCAGGTCCCAATTACTACTGGGCAGACAGAGGCAAATGACGTAAAGAAACTTGCACATAGTTTCACCGTGCCCGGGGATCGAACCCGGGTCCGCTTGCTTGTGAGACGAGCATGCTGACCATTACACCACAGGAAGCCACATACATATATAGTGTACAGATATTCGAAAAACATTATGGGACCAATTGTGGACCCCTAATATAACCTTTTAATCATCTAAGAGCGACTGATTTATCTGCATATTCTAATCCAGCCAAAAATATTTAGCTTAGAATAGGCGAGAGAAAAAAAAAGACGGCAACAGATACCCTATAAAAGGTTTGTCTATGGGCGCCAACAGAGACAACACAGCACATTCAATCCAATGTGACCCAGACAAGTGCAGCCTCTCTGGACCTAACCTACGATTAGAGCGAGGATACCACGACACGAGGGAACATAATAAATATTAAGAAGACTATTAAGAATAAAGACGAAAGCTAAGTAAGGTGCTCCATTGTTTCCCTTTTCCCTGGATGTGTGATTTTATCAAGATTTATCTCATCCACGTTTTCATTGTGGATCTACAAAAACAAAAAAACAAAAAATTATATATATATATATATATATATATATATATATATATATATATATATATATATATATATATATATATATATATATATATATATATATATATATATATATAGTGTGTGTGTGTAATATGATCGCGAAATATCTTAATATTTAATATCGAGGGCAGCTACACTATAAATTCCTATGTTAATTTCTATGACGTAGTTGGAGACTTAGTTAAAGAATAGGTCATGGCTTCGTTCTTGCTGAAATTAATCTGATTTTTTTTGTAAAGTGAACGAGGCGCCGAGGCTATGACCTATTTGTTTTTAATGTATATTCGATACAGTATTTGTTTTTCGTAGTTCAACGGGGAAGTTATTTCCTGTAAGTTTACTTCCGTGATAAATATTTCACTACATTATTGGCGTTCCCTCACACAACACTGGACCTTAAGTGCACTCTGGAAAACTTTATCCCACTTTATCTCCTAATTGAGAGCCGCGTTAAATTACGGTAACATAAAAAAGACAGTTTAGAAAGAAAAAAAAACCTAAAATTGGATACCTCGCCGAGTCGCTGCTTAATAATTTAGAAGATAACTGACGCAGTGAAGAATTTGCTTAACTTCATAATTTCTGTAACACAAACACACACGTATACCATGATAATAATTGTGGTCAGTCCCTATTACAGTTCGGTAAAAATAAACTAGGCAGGGATTAGAACCGACTGGATCTAATACGATTAAAAACAAAATCAATAATGAAGAGGGTAATACTGTACTCCACATACCTTCAAACACGACGGACACTTACCAATGATCTTCCCAAATTACAGAGCTTCACTTTCTACACAAGATAACACGAACAAATTTCACTTGTAACTGACAATTATCTGAAATATTATCAACAGAATAACTTTACGTAACCCAGAAGAGAAACAGACTGAAACAGACAAAGAAAGAAGGGAAAGCGTCGACCTTTATCGATTAAAAAAAAAAAAACGTGAACCACTGAGCTCCGAGGTTATCAGCGGAGTGAACTAATATTACCTTGACGTTCTTATTGTGTACACATGCACACACACACATACACACTGACACACACACACATACAATATCACACAGTAAATTCTATAAGATCAATGATATATAGCAACGTGAAACACAAGCTCAGGGTGATCTGTTTTTGTACGTGTTCATACGGCACCCGGGTGATGGTGACCGCCCACTCATGGTTAAATGTCCCGCGGTCTTCGTGTAAACCAACAGACGTCGTACAGACTACCCCACGCCATCTGTTGATCCTGCGGCCAACTATTTGATAGGTGGCTTATGCGGTTTTCGCCTTGCTTTGCCTCTAACACTCAGCGTCATCTATTGAGGATCATCCCTATTATCAAACGATAGCAGGCCGTATCCTCATAATTTTATGGATAGATCTATTCTTTCATATATATACAAACCGTCAGTATATTTCTTAACTTATTAATGTTAACATATTGTAATAATAATAATAATAGTAGTAGCAATACTACAATAGTTGTAGTAGTCGTTGGTGCTGTAGTATTTATGTTAATATTCGGTTTATCATTATTTTGGTGCTTTCCATAGTACATTAATTTCTATATCACACAGGTTTAGATTCTGGCAAAGGCTTGAGATGCGCATCTGCTCCGATGTTGAATCTCTAGTCGTGGTGGTGTACAGGTGGGAGCCAACACACTGAAAGTGGGTAACATTACAGAGGGTTGTACCATTAACCTGGATGGACGGTGGAGGTGTAACTGAACTAGGGCAGGGTAGAAGAGAATCTGATCTTACGTACATTCACCTTAAAGACGAAGTGTGAAGACGAATCCGTGTAGGTCCTCAGGATCTCCTGTGAGCGACGAGGGTTTTTTTTTTTTTTTTTTTTTTTTACCGGGAATAGCCCACCGAGCATAGGTCATCGACCCATAACGGGGCCTGGGGTACGAAAAGATAAGAGTTAAAAGATTTTAAAAAATAGAAGAGAAGAAAGACTATATTAATCTACACCACGAAGATGCCGGAAAACCAGCTTTTGAAGTGAGACAGGCTGTAAGAGTATGGAAACACAGAAGAAGGCAGAGCATTCCACAATTTGGCTGTGTAATAATAATAATAATAATAATAATAATAATAATAATAATTAACGGTTTATTGAAAGAGCTTGGCAGCCAGAAGGCTGAAAATATACAGTTACATATTTGGGGAATGGGTTTCGAATTACAAATAATATACAAATAACATAGGTGATATAAATATGATATATAATAACTAGATGGGGAAAAGCTCAAACTACAGTGCATTTCAACATAGTGACAGTGCAAGAAGTAGTATTTACTGGGAGTGAATACACTGGTTTATTACAAGTTATTGATAATTTTTACAATGGTTGGGACTGGGCTGTTCTTATAACGATCAATTCGTGCACGTATGGGCCGGATGCGGTTATGGTGTCGAACAGCAATTCTCGGGCTAGGGATCTCAGGTGGTAGTAGGAGCCGGTGTCGAGAATGGTGTAGAAGCTTCTTACCAAATTTGCAGATGATGTCGTGGTGATGGTCAGTGAGAGTCGAAAGGGTCAGTGTGTTGAGCGCTTCTTGATATGTGGAGTAGGAAGGGGAGAGAATAATCTTGCATGCCCTCTTTTGCACTTTTTCTAGGTGTTTACGTTGTGTGGCATTTAGGAAGGAAGACCAGGTAGGGGAGGCATAGGTGAGCTTCGAAAGTATGAATATTGAGTAAACACTGAGGAGCTCGGGTGCAGGAACTCCGAGGGACTTGAGTCGGCGGGGGAGGTGGAGACGGAAACTGGAGGATTTGACAACTTCACTGACGCGTGGTTTCCAATTTTAGTTTGTTGTCTATGGTGACGCCGAGGAGCTTCGTGGAATCTACAACCTGGAGTGTGTTCGGACCTAAAGTAATGGAAGGAGGTGGGACAATGTCGGAGGAGAGGTTGATGTGCATAACCATGGTCTTGGTATGGTTGATGGTGACATGGTTGTTGGTGGCCCAGTTTTGGAGACTGTTCAATAAATCCTGAAGGGCGGTATGGTCGGGAGCAGAATTGTTGACGCTGATCCCAATGGTGGAGTCGTCGACATATTTCCAGCGAGCAGGGGTTTCTCTTAGGGCATCATTGATGAGCATAAGGAAGCAGAGTGGTCCCATCTTGGTGCCTTGGGGGACGCCACAGGTGAGTGACTGAAAGGTGGAGACAGCCCCTCGGAAGCGTACAGCTTGGCGTCGGTCACTGAGGAAGTCTGTAAGCCATGGTATAAGACTTCTCCGAAGCCCGAGGTCAATAGCTTTGTTGATGATTATATTGTGGTCGACTAGGTCGAATGCTTTAGTGAAATCAATGAAGGCGACAGCTACAGACGTTTTTCGTTTCTCGAGATGGCGGTATATGTAATCGAGAAAGCTGACAAGACAGTGAGTGGTGGAGGAAGGAAAGAAGGATGTAGTGTGACTGACATCCACAGAGAAACGGTGGGCACCGCGGGCAAGACGAGTGTTACCAGCCCACGGCTTTGCCGGCGGTACACAGGATGCCAAATCCACCGAATGTTGCCCGTAAAAGTACCTGTAAAAGAGAGAGAGTGAAGCAACATTGCGACGAAGAGAAAGGGGAGAGTGATTATCAACTAAAGGAGGAGAGTTAATAGGACGAAATGCCTTTGATTCCACTCTATCTAACAGTTGGGCAGAAGAAGAGCCACCCCAGATATGAGAGCAGTACTCCAAGTTAGGACGAATGAATCCCTTATACGAGTATACTTGAAGCAACCGCTCAGGAGTGAAGTAGCTACGGCATCTGTACAGCATTCCCAGCTTTCGGGAGGCAGCTTTAGCACTGTTGTGGATGTGTGGCTTCCGTGACATATTAGAGGAAATGGTGAGGCCTAGCATATCTATTTTAGAATTTGGCAGAATGATTGCGTCCTGAAAGGTGATTGGTAGGAGATCTTCTATTTTGGAAAGTGTAATTGGAAAATACTGTGTTTTATTATTCAACGGGTTTCTACCTCCCCGTTCGGAGATGTTGCATAGATCCGCATTGATAGATGAAACAATATCAGCTCTAGAAACAGATCTAGTTTGAAAATTATGGGGAAGGGAAAAATATGAAGAAGAGTGAAGAGTAGAATCATCAGCGTGAGAATGGATAGAATTAGTAGTAGTGTGAAGTAAATCATTGATAAAAAGAAGGAAGAGTGTGTGGTCGTCTGCAAGCTGAAGTTGAGTGGTGGAAGCGACCGTCATCTTTGTTCCTTCCTGTAGTCGTCTTATGTTGAAAAATCCCTTCATCAGGTACTGTAAGTCCATCCCACCAGCTAAATTGGCACTGACATGAGTAAGGAAGACAGCCCAGAAAATGGAAAAGAGAGTTGATGCCAGTACACATCCTTGTTTTGCCCCCCTTTTTAATGGGGAAGAACTCCGACTGGGTGTCATTGTGCCTTTCTTGACATCGTGGAGTTGACTCACAATGACGATAAATTTTGTTGGGTAACCAAAACGACTGATCGTCTGCCAGAGGGCTTCCCTGTTGACCGAGTAGAAGGCCTTGGTTAGGTCGATGAAAACCATGTATAAGTCACAACGCTGTTCTCTGCACTTTTCCTGTATCATCTCAGTGGTGCCAAGTTATGGTATAAAGCCACATTGAGATTCTGGGAGGAAGTTTTCCGCCGAAGAAAGAAGTCTGTTTAGGAGGACTCGGGCGATAATCTATGGACAGCAGTCTGGCCGGTCTCCCTTGTTCTGATAAATATTGATGATGGAGGCGTCTTTAAGATCTTGGGGATTTCTTCCTTTTCCCATATATTCTCCAGGAGAGTGGAGACGGCTGGTAAGCAAAGATTCTCCTGCTTTATCCACCTCGACTGGTATTCCATCAGGCCCTATGGCTTTGTTATTTCTCATCTGCTTGATGGCACTAACGACCTCATCCAGGGATGTAGGATAGCCGAGGTGGGTCAGCTCTGGGTGCTGAGGGACCTACTGGATAGTCAAGACATCCACATCGTGTTTCGGTTGAGCAACGAGTGGTAGTGCTCTTTCCAGCGCTGACGCATGCCTTCTTCTTTAATTAGGGAGATACCGTCGGATGAGCGGAGGCAAGAGCACAGACTGCAACCGCTCATCTTGGCTCTCCCCTTTCCTGATCCAGTGGTGCAGGTAGCTGCAACAACTGGGAATAGGGAGAATTGCAATAGACTGCTGATAGCCCAGTTCGTTGAGTTTTGTCTTCACCCGCCGATGTAGTCGTCGTTGGGTTCCCTTGTTCATCACCTCTTCCGCTTATTCCGCCGTTGGGGTCTTACTGGAGCTCTGTAAGCATGTCTGCCAAATGCAGGGCTCCACCGCAGATTTCTCGTTCGAGGCTTACTCCTTTAGCCTTATACTTACCAAGGTTAATCCACAAGGCAGCGGGGCAGTGGTTGGTAGGCGCCAAGACATATCCACATGGCAGTGGGTCTATGCGCAGTACCTCTGGGGCCCACTGCTGCTCCGAGATCCACTGGTGGTCTAGCCTGGTGTCACGTGGCACCCAGTTACCGTATGTTGCCACGAGGAGGCACAGCAGGAGTCTTGGTGGTGAAGAGGCTGTGTACTGGCAGGGGAAGACTTACGCGAGGTTGCTTCCCTGTACACCACGAGGGCTAGCCAGCGGTGGTAGCTGAAAGTGAGGGGAAGCAAGCAGTGCCTGCACCTTAACACTAACATAATACTGGCTCTCTAGACTGTGGAGAGAAGCGCGCGCACACACACACACACACACACACACACACACACACACACACACACACACACACACACACACACACATTTAAAAGGGAAGAATTATCTTACTCCACCAGTCCAACCTGAAGTCCAGTAAACGTGTTCATCAGAAGGTTAACAAATAAAGTCACTTGCTAATGGCACAGGTGAGTCGATACACCCAAGGTAGACAGGAGTCTGCATGTAACACCTTCATAATACAACAAGCCGTGAACCTCTTCACTCTACTTGTTTTCATTAGCAATTTCGAAGTACACACAGAGAGCCATGTTAAAGCTGTCATCCTCATAGCGCTGTGGAACTCTCAGGTAAATATGACAGTCCACGCAGGAAGAGATCAAGATTGGGTTATGGCTTCTCTGTATATACGCCAGCACCTCGAGTTAGACCGTTACTAAGTTAGGTCAAATATTAGATACTATAAAGCTAGCTCAGAGTAATGACTAATTCTTAAATGTTACAAGGGTGAGGTGAACACAGTGACCGTCCTCTTGTGTTGGAAGGGTAGCGGGCAGTAACGGGCTGCACTCTATCCTTGTGTACTAGAGGATTAATAAGTATTATGTGCAATATATATTTACATGAAACCCACTGTCAGGCTGAGCTACATATATGGGTCTACCGCTAAATGTTGCTAGGCTAGACTACACCTCTATGTTAATTATAAAGAGTTCCTAGGTAAAAACTGTGATTATGCTGCCTAAATGAGTTGGATACAACTTACTATTAATACTAGATTCATTGAGTTTTATGGCAAATTGGTGTTAACCCAAGCCAGGTGAGGCAGGTAACAACATATCTGGCTGCGTTAGAAAGAGGGCGTAAAGGTGAGGGACACATGATAGGGCAGAGCGACCCAGGCTGTTAGGTCTCATCCAACACACAACGCTAGTTAGGTGACGAATCATTTATCATCTGACCCACTCTAATTTATCCTTATTCTAACCTACCACTAAACTATCCTTATCTACCCTTATATAACCTAACCTAACCTAATATACATTAAACTAGCCTACCGCTAACCTAATCTAACCTAACCAAGTCTACCGCTAAACTAATGTAATTTAACCAACCTCTTACCCAAAATGCCCACTCACCCTCTAATCTGACCTAACTACACCTTACCATAACCGAGTTAACCCATTTCTAAACTAACCTACCCGATTCCGGGTCAGTCAAACACAGGGATTAATCTGGGTGAGCCAGGCGCGTCGCTTCACACACACACACACACACCTACCTTGAGGACCAGTTTTTTGATGCGTCAGAGAGCGGGTGGACGCCAGGTGCCGGGGACACCCCACTATCTGTATGAACACTTACTCCACAGTATAGCTCGTGAAGGGGTTGTCTTTTATCAGCTGAAGTACGACAACACAGTAATAAACACTGACGATAAATCTCACAACCACACACGCAGATTTTGTTTGCATTTGTATATGAAAGTTTTCATGGAATTACTTGGTGAAAAACAGGAAGAGGGTAATTGTCTTGAAGTGTTACTAAGAAACATGTCCGAAATATTTCAAACAGTTAGTTTTATATTATATACATACAGTTACGTAAGTTTCTTGTTTATTGAATGTTATATCACTAAGTGCAGGTATTTGTTACATTCAGACTTTTTAACTTAGTCATCACATATCCATAACAGTTTAACGTGTAATACTGTACACTAGGTAGGAAGCCTTGGCCATACCGCGGCAGGTAACTTACTAATCTAACCTTTTCTGAGACCTTACCTCTCATTTCTAAATGATTCACAGGCAATCAATTCCATGCCCATGAAAATCTAAAATACTCTAAAACAGACTATCACACACACACACACACACACACACACACACACACACACACACACACACACACATACACACCTTTCACATGTTGAACGCTTAGCTCACAATGTCAATGAAATATAATGTTCAACATTTCAGACTAGGATACCAGTTTGTGTAAAAGTCAACAGAGTATTATATCAGAACAAGTAGCACAAAGAAGTTAGACCAAACCTACTGTATAATTTAGTGTTTCTTGACACGCTAATGGTGGGCTGGATGGGTAAAAAGTGGTTACAAACTTATAATAAGAAATAATCCATCGCCAAATAATATATATTTTTCAAACGACAAAATAAAGCAAGATTAACTCAATAACTCATCCTAACGTATTAACTAATTTAACACAACCAATACCTGAAACCTGACCCAATGCATTATAGCTTAATTATATTATACCTAACTTAAACAAAATTTGCTAAGGATCGTTAGGTCATGCCTGTTTAGGTTATGCTCACGTCGTCTGCTTAGATAAAATGCGACCAAGAATTGATAACCGGCTGCGTTAAGCCGCTGTTGCAATAACATACTTCACGATGCAAAAACATTCATCAGTTGGGTCATAAAAACGAGAACTGGGCTGACTAAAACCTGCCGAAAGTAAAGGCCCGTCCGTGTCCACTTGAGAGCAAAGTGCTGTCGACAGCGCTACTATCAAGTAGACGTGGCTCTGACAGTAACTGTCAGTTAGTTTGAGTTTACTGTCGGACAGCTACTCTCTGGTTGTTTGCTATAGTGTGGAAACATGGTAGCCCGCAGCTGTCACTTCAACTCTCAGCTATACTAACCAGGTTCGCAGTCATGACAGAGCTCTCGAGAGGTGAAGCATGGCGCTCTGGACTCAGGAGAAGACTTTTCAGTTGATATCCTTGTATGAAGAGAATCCTAATTTGTGGGATCACACGAGAGAAGACTACAGCAATAGAGAGAAGAAATCCCAAGTCACATCCGACATAAGGAAGAAAATTTATGTCACGGAGTCGGAAATTCTTAGAAAACTCCACAATTTAAGAAACCAGGTATGGTATTTGTTTATACACATTATCAAAAATGTATAAATGACTAAAACAACAGAAATACTATAATATAAAGCCAAAGATTTCTTTGAATACTACCAACGACAAAACTATGTGCCAAAACAACATAACTTACCACACACTAATATAGGCGAGTTTAATCAGATACTTCGAGAGATGATTGTTTATGTCATTCTCAGTAAAAATGTTCAACTGACATAGGTGTTTTTCGCGTTAGTTTTCAAATACAAGACCGATTTAAATCTCGGCTGACACGGGAGGGAGAGGAAGAGGATCTGTGCACTTGACGCCTCGGCGGGAACAGCTGAGTGACAGACGGCTTAGTGTCACATGTACTAAGATTAAGTAATACACATTACAGTATTTCATAGCTAAACGATTGCTTACATTACAGACCTTTTAAAAATTGTATTAAAGGATACTTTTATTTTATATTAAAGAACTGAAAGAATAACTTGTAAAAGTGAACTTTCTGTCACGTCCTCTACCCCCCATTGTGACCGACTGACTGATAGTCACTATAGAGTGTAGCTCTAGTCAGGTGGACACGGCACTGAGAGTTCTCTCCGATGGCTACTGTCGGGAAGACTCTCGACAGCAGAAACTCGCAGGAGTTTGTTCTCATGTGGATACACAGATGAGAGAACTATCGACAGTAACTATCAAGAGTCCGCTCTCAAGTGGAAACGGTCTTAACTTAGTGATCCTATTAGTATGGCAACTTTTGACTACAGTAACAGCAGCTCAACTCTCTCCAACCTTTACAATGTTCAGATTATGTTTAGAGACAGTATACAGTACCCGGTAAAGTATAACAAAAACACCGTTCTTAATTTATAATAAATAATACACTGATCTGATTGTCACAAATATATTGTATCTGGAACAGTTACAGTTTTTTATTCTTATTGTCTCTTATTAACGCTGTTCTGGTAATACAATATATGCCTTCCATCTCTCTTGAAGACACCCCTTTTACCGTGTATATACTGTACTGTATACCGTATATTCTTACTGGGATTTTTGAATTGGGAGTCCAGGACTCCCTTCCCAGAAGAAGTAGGAGTCCCTACTTTTAAAGGTGTATTTTCGTTGGATCTTAGAAATTGTGCCGTGAGCAACATTTATTATGTACTGTGTTATACAGATGCAGGTCCGGCAATTGAAAAGAAACACACAAAAAACCGCCCAAAATATAACATAAAAAACATTGCGCATCCCAAGAACCTCGCAGGCCTCACATGTAACTGGTAAAAAGACTTCTGTTATATGTGTTCTTATTACCACTGTTTTAGACTTTAATCCGTACATTGTAAAGTATCCATAATATCTCTGGTTTACAGATCCGCGCCGCGCTACAATAACAGGAACTAGATTTTCAGGGTGCAAACATTACAAATAAAATTAATTACGTTTGTTCGTATTAAATATCACTACGTATATGACTTTTAAACACTATCATGAATGTCAATATTAAGATATAAAAAACAAAGAGATGTGTGGATGTTTGACGACACAATCACACCGTGTTCACGCAGATATGTAGTGGAGCCGACGACCTGTACATGAGCAGCACACTGATGGAGTTATAATTCTCCCGTTTCATTGTTCAATTATGTTATTGTCCGTGACATTTCTATATTTGTCAGTTTATAAATTATTTGTGCCGCCTTCGTGTGGAGCTTAACTTGTCTGGAGTAATTATTATAACTGTCCCAGAAACGTTCAAGAATAATTTTAGCGTCCCTTTGGGAAAAGTATGCGTACAAATACGCCAGATTCGGCGTTTTCCGAGAACCCTAAATACAGACTATCACACACACACACACACACACTTTCAAAAGACTTGTTTGTGCTCTGTATTTCATAAAACCTTGGAGGTGAAGCATTTAAAACAACAACAACGACTCTTTTTAGAACTATCAAACAGTTGAATCCTCTAAGACTAACTCAACACAAGTTCTGAATTATCGTTTGTGTGTGTGTGCGTGTGGTTAGCTCAGCACAAGTCACCACCAAATAACATAAAAATATTTTTTCCTTGTATTTAATAAAGATTTACAGCCTCACACACAAAGACCTAAAATTGAGTTCCATTTCTCCTAAGTTATAAGACATTCCAAGATCTCTTATACAAATTGAAGCTTGCCTATGTAAATATTGTCATTGATCTACAGCATAAACAGGATTTGGTCTCTCTTTGCCGTAATAAATGGATCAGAGATTTACTTCCAATCTCTGAAGATAAACAACTTTTATGTTACGTAGCAGGTATATGTCAGCACCATCTATCGGGCATTACCCCGTCCTCTATCTGTTGTGAGGCGCACCAACTAACATGTTACCTCAAACATCTACTCATGAGGAAGGGTTGTGGTGTTAACAACCCTGTTACAAATAACTGCTTGAGTCTGGGCACCACCCGGTGATGACGTCAATCTTCTGGGTCAACACAACCTTTCCTCTTGACTTACTGTTTAAGATTCGTGCTAGATGGTGCGGGGTACAACAGATGGCATCAGTGTATTAAAGATGTAAATAACTTCAAAACTTATACAAGTTGCCAGTAGATAGCACAAGAATACACTAATAATTACTCTGTACGAAAATCAAGGTGAACAAACTCTCTCTCTGGCCTTCTACCTAATGTCATATTCTTCCTCGCGGACGACACCGCCTAACAACATCAATATTGTACATCTACACCACAATCTAAGCATGGCCGCGCCTGGTGATGCATTATTAACATTGTAATAGTTGACTCGCATGTATTACAGTACAGTACCTCATATGGCGGATGTAGCGTATCCTTCCCCAGCTGCTCAGTAAACAATGAAGTCCAATTGTTGCTGCTGGGAATACGTAGTCGTCCATCTAGTCTGTAAATATTGTTCAACCAGTTACTCAGTTAGCCAATACATATATCGTATACACACAGCCTTGCAGATTTGTCGTGGAGATCGAGTGATTATTTACATTACAACAGCCATATTTTCCTCGCGTGTTGATGTACCAAGTCGCCTACAAGTAGGGGGACAATGTTGCTGTTGTAATGCAATCTCCACGAAAATTTGCAAGTCAGTCAGTCAGTATACAATATTTACAGACGCACTACATTTATATTCAGTTTCTGAGTATTTGATTATCCAAAGTTATGAAATCTTGCAAAAGAGACAGAAAATTTAATGAAACTGCGCTGCAATGTTACAAAAAGGTAAAACCAATATTTAGCAACCCCACACTCAGTCTAGTAAAAATCCTTAAATGTTATCTTGGTTCAATATCTCAATCTAAAAACTTGGCCTTGAACTTCAGCTGCGACCCTAAACACAGAGACTCGGGGGTAATGTGCAGTAACGTGGAGCTCTGTCGCGACGTGTGGACGGCTGCAGGACTTATATAACCTCCGCTAAGATAGAAATATATGTACACTCGCTACAAACAGGTTCCTCAAACAGACAGGCACCTAGACAGACATAGACACCCAGACAGACAGGCACGTAGACAGACAGAAAGGCACCTAGACAGACACCACCCCCGCCCCCCCAAAATGTCGATGAGGAATTTATTACAACACTCCCTCCCTCCCTCCCTCCCTCCCTCTCTCTCTCCGACTTCCAAGCTGGGGTTGATTAACCTCAGCCATGACAGGGAAACCTCATACGTCTGGGAAAGTGGGGAGGAAAAGGGTATGGAGGTCTCTCTCTCTCTCTCTCTCTCTCTCTCTCTCTCTCTCTCTCTCTCAGGCTTAATTATAGAGAACCATGGGGTGAAGAATTTAATAGCAAATTCTTCACTGCACCAATAGACCCATAATCTAGCTTCGTCTTCAAAGAGTTTTTAGTTTAACAAATTTATTGACAAAACTTGAAGTACAGTTTGACTATTCTGAGTAATTCAGTTAGGTCTTGACACTGAAGGTGGAATCACTTCTCACTGCCACGCAGGACAGAGGTTCATACACAATAGATCATATTCATTAACAGTATATATAGGTTCAGATTCGTGTGGGTTGATGTTACTGTTCACTACCATGCAGGACGGTGGTTCGTACACAAAGAAATACATCATATTCATTAACAGTATACTGGATATAGGTCAGAGTCATGTGGGTGATAAGGCAACGTTGTAACAGATTTCAATTACAAGTCGTTGATATTTGTTTGTGTTTGTCGGGACTAAAATATTACAAAATATTCAAACACAGGGTTATGTTGTAGCAACCTATTTATAAATGCAGTAGTATCAAGATTTAAACGTTAGAAGCCGGCTATAATAAAGGGCTTTGAAGCTGTGTGTATGTGTGGTGTGTATGTGTGTGTGCGTGTGTGTGTGTGTGTTAAACATGAGAGTGAGAGAGCTTACACTGTTCCCACGCGGTAATAACTCTCCCTGCGAGATGGATGGTGTTCCAAAGGTCACCATCGTGCTTCCCTGCACCTCCACTACCTACCATATAAAAAAGAGTTGACGACACTCACAGAGAATCTATAACGAGCGTTGCATAACTTGGCGTACAGTCAATGATGGTGTGGACTGTGTGCACGAGGAAGGTTGACCACGCCTGTAACCTACGTGAACAGCAGGACAGTCGGACCTCAAACCAGCCACCTAGTAAATCTGCCAGTTAGTCAGTTCTTAAATCGGCCAGCCAATCAGCCATCCAGCTAACCTGACCTGACAACCAGCCAGCCAGCCATCAAGCTAACCTCACCTGAGTCAACCAGCTAACCAGTCAAATAGACAGTCGAGCTTGCCAACTAGACAGTTCTCGAACCAGCCAGCCACTCAATCGCCGAGTCAGTCAGTTCTGAAACCAGCCAGTCAGTCAAACCCGGAACCAGTCAGTAAGTCAGTCAATCCTCGACCCAGTCAGTCAGTCAGCGTACATGTATTCATACAGTGAGCAGGCTTGTGAAGGTCGCGCTCACTCACCAATGCAAATCTTCAATGCATCAAGAATATCAAGTAGCTTATCGGATTCCCCGACGTTTATCCACCCTAAGGTTAGGTTAGGTTAGGTTAGGTTAGGTTAGGTTAGGTTAGGTTAGGGTACACTAGGTTAGATTTAGTTAAGTTAGCGTTGGATTCGGATTAAAACATGCAATGATAACAATGCATATCATAATTACAGCAATAAATATTTCATAATTACTGTATTCAAAACCAGAACAAACATTACAACACGTTTACCAGCTGTTCTATTCATTGTTTTGTTTTCAGATTTCAACATAATTTTGAAAAATACGTAACTGTATTTTTTTTGTCGATTCGTCGGTTCGTATATACTGTACAGGGGTGTAGTGCATTCGGTAATTACACTCACGTTTACTTGTTTTAATTGTTGGTTCTGTTTATGGTGACAATATGCTTGATGGTATCTTCTTCCCGGGGTAACTCTTCTGACCATAATAAACTTAAAACTGAATACAACTTATCCTTACCTAACATTACCCAACCTAACCTAACTTAACCTAATGTAACCTAACCTCACTTAACTTAATCAAATGTAACCTAACTTAACTTAATCATATATAATCTAACACAGCCTAACCTATCCTTACCTAATCTGACCTAACCTAACCTAACTTAACCTAACTTATCTTAAGCTAACCTAACCCAATTCAATCTCACTAAAAAGTTCCTCCCTGCGCGTAGTCAAAAACAGACAAACCATACCAGACACACACACACACACGCCTCTTCATATGTCTAGACTCAAGGTGATGGTACAACATAATTACACACGTGACTGATCGCCAAGGTCCCACTATGTCTTCTCCAGTAATGAGATTCCCGTCATATTTGTTTACCTGCACCTTTACCCGGGGCACGTAGCCAGAATAATACATAACACTATTGTACTCCTCCTCACCTTGGTCACCGCCAGCCTGCAGTCAGCCTTTCTCTGCAGCCTACTGCCTTTCCTTATCATACACACACACACACACACACACACACACACACACACACACACACACATCCTTGACCACCGAAGGGTCAATTCGTACCTGGCGCTCCTCTCGGAGCAGCCAGGTCAACTGTTAAGTTGGCCCATACCAACCCCCTCCCCTGAACCCTCCTCCCCACCGGAATATCAACAAGTTCTCGCCAGATGTTACAATTTCATTTAGGAAAGGAACGGAACCAGTGTTAAACAGAGGTGAACAGTGGTGAACAGTGCTTAAGTCAGTGAGAACAACTCAACAGTAACAGTCGTACCCAAGTTAACCTTCACACAGTGAGGTCCCAGGTACCCAGTGACAACGGCCCGTGAGACCTAGCAACAACCAGTGATGTGTTAATCCGTCTACCATAGGAAGGCCTGGGACCAAACCTCACTCATATAACACCATCTGTGAGGGAATTACTACACCAGATGTCCCTCATAACACCATATGTGAGGGAATTACTACACCACGTCAGGCCCCTCAGAACACCATCTGTGAGGGAATTACTACACCACGTGATGCCCCCCATAACACCATCTGTTAGGGAGTTATTACACCACGCCAGGTCCCTCATAACACCATCTGAGGAACTACTACACCACGCGAGTTCCTCCTAAACCATCTGGGAGGGAGTTACTACACTACTAGTTTGCTGTTCAACACCTACATTAATCTGTATGTTCACTGTATGTTCCTTTACCTTTCTC
Organism: Homarus americanus; assembly: GCF_018991925.1. Lineage (NCBI taxonomy): Eukaryota > Metazoa > Arthropoda > Malacostraca > Decapoda > Nephropidae > Homarus > Homarus americanus. The sequence continues at coordinate 14,011,443 of NW_024732440.1, read as the reverse complement.
TAATGAAGGCTTTTGTTAAACTACCAATGTATGTAATAAGTCATTCATGTCCAATGTATATTTTCAGCCTTCGGGCTGCAGAACTTTTACAATAAACCGTTAATTATTATTATTATTATTTACACACAGCACCTATTGTGTCTTTTCATCTAGGGTATTTATTGCATACTGTAATCTTGTTATTATCCGTACCTCTCTTTCTCACTTGATTCCTTCTCCCTGACTCTCTACCTCTCTCAATCCCTCCTCCCCGTCCCTCTCTCACCCAATCCCTCCGCCCTAACTCTCTCTCTCTCTCTCTCTCTCTCTCTCTCTCTCTCTCTCTCTCTCTCTCTCTCTCTCTCTCTCTCTCTCCTACTAGGATACAGACACATCTGGCAAGTTAGTAACGCTGTACCCATACCGGAACACTCAGCATGTAAACTTTGTGATAAACCTTTAAAGCATACACCTGAACACTATATTATTGAATGTGACACTGTCAAAGACTTCAGGCCACCTGGCTTATTTTATCATGAACTTTGTAATCACTATATTGAATCAGGTGTAATTGGGGACATTCTTGCCGTTTATCCCAAATGTGCTAGCCCACAGTGATTAGTCTTCAATTAGAATATGACGTCCAATGTATATGAACCACTGTCTTGCATGGCAGTGAACAGTGACATTATCCACATGACTCTGACCTATATATACAAAATACTGCTAATAAATATGATGCATTTCTTTGTGTACGAACCTCTGTCCTGCGTGGCAGTGAGAAATGATAGTGCCAAGACCTGACTGAATTACTCAGAATAGGCAAACTGTACTCAAGCTTTGTCAATAAATTTGTTAAACTAAAAAACTACCTCTCTCTCTCTCTCTCTCTCTCTCTCTCTCTCTCTCTCTCTCTCTCTCTCTCTCTCTCTCTCTCTCTCTCTCTCTCTCCATCCTTCCTTTGTTCCTAGTGAGAGGTCTGGCACTTGAACCCGTACAGGGAATAAGCCTCATTATGTAACACCTCTCCTTCCTTCCTTCCTTCCTTCCTTCCTTCGCTCAAGTCTAAGAAGGCAAGCATGAACACTATTTTTTTTCCTGTGGGATGAGTCTTCTTCTTCTTTTAACCCGTGTATCTCATTTCCCCTTAACCTTCTATTCCATCTCTCTTGCAACGTTCTAACTCTCCCACCTTCTCATACCCTCCCTCTCCCACACATACCCTCCGTTTACCCTCCCTCTCCCATACATACCCTATATTATTATCTCTTGTGTATGAACCTCTGTCCTGCATGGCACTGAACAGTGATAGCACCCTCAGTGTCAAGGCCTGACTGACCTACTCAGATTAGGCAAATTGTACGTCAATTGTGCCAACAAACTTGTTAAACTAAACCAAGGACCTCTTCTGTCAGGTCGTACGTGGTGGTGGCGCCAACGTTGGTCAGACCGGATTCTGTGTTCGCCGTGGTGGTGGGGGTGTTGAAGAGAGGAGGAAAGCACGAGGTGGACGGCCCAGTGGACGTTCGGGCGACTCTGGCCATGGATGACTCCCAAGAGATCACCCAAGGCCAAGTTGTTCTACAGCCAGGGGAGATGAAGACCATCATTATGAAGGTGGGTAGTGAAGTAATCTCTCTCTCTCTCTGTATATATATATATATATATATATATATATATATATATATATATATATATATATATATATATATATATATGTATATATATATATATATATATATATACATATATATATATATATATATATATATATATATATATATATATATATATATATATATATATATATATATATATATATAATGTGACGACTCTGTCCCCTCCTCACTCCAACACCATAACCATCACTTACTCCAACTTGACACCAGGTGAAGAAACTGCTTCACGAAGCTACTCGACCTCAGTGAGCACCGTTTCAGAACCAGTTTCCCGTTTGACTATGAGACCGAGGTATCGAGGCAAGTGTGTCTGCCTGATAAGCTGAGTCTCGTATCTGCGGCCTACGGTGTGCCTCTTCTCCCGGGGTGTGGACGACGAATTGTATTAAGGACTACTGTACTGCTGGTGGTGGTGGTGGTATGATGGTTTGATGGTAGTGGACTACAGCGTTAATCCCTGGTTCTTTGTGGTTGGCCGTCGCATTCCAGACTTGCTACCTGAACTGTCATTTCTATCAGGTTTTTGTGTTGTATATTATATGTGTATTTAATGTTTATAGTACGAATGATTTGGTAATATTCTTGTGTTTTGGTAGATGCATAGTTGTTACTTTTGTTTGGTAATTGCACATTTTGTGTTTTACTTGTGTTATTTAATGTACCTAATTAGCTATCTTATTCAATCCTTAATATAAATGTTATTAAATTACTCAATTTACTTGATAATCTTCTTATCCCTTTAATGACAGATATTTGTCTGTCACCAACAGACATTCTTGTGTGTGTGCTGCCTACTTACTGCATACATGTATTTCACCCCTAGATTATCTTCACTCCGTATTTTTACTTGTCAACTTTGCCTTTCCTCAATATTGTGGGTAGCAATAGGGACATCACAGAGAATCACAAGTTTCTCAAGGAACCAAAAATATATACTGTAGGTAACAGGGGTTAGACGTGTTACGTGGTATGGTAGTGAAACATGGGCAGTTATAAAAGGGGATGACATGCGTAGGCTTGAGCGAGATGAAAAGAGAATTGTGAGATGGATGTGTAATGTGACACTGAAATATAGACAACCCTGTTGAAGAGCTAAGAATGTGTGGGGTATTAAGAGCTGAATATCGCCTCTACCAAAACGTCTTCTGTATCTGTGTGTTAGACGGTTTAGTCATGTAGAGATAATGAAGGAGACTAATTGGGTAAAAATTAGTATGTGTTTGAATGTGGAAGGGATGAGTGCTAAGGGTAGGCAAAATAACGTTGGATATAAAAAACCTAACATGAGTGACTGAGTGACCGCAAGAGACGAGCAACATGTAGAGCTGTCATCAGGTACTCGCGGCTATCACACACTACATTGGAACTCCACCCCCCCCCCCACACACACAAAATGATGGTAATGATAATGGTGATATTGATGACAGGTTTATGTATAGACGGGAGATGACAGTGACAAAAAAACCAGACTTGTATGGAGAAAAAAAACTGCGAACATAATAATATCCTTCACAAGACAACTAGCCACAACACTCTCTTCCCATCACCAAACGAATAAAACAAGAGCGAAAGAAACTGAAACAAATTAGCATCATTGACCATCCTCCTGACCTCCATAATCAATGCTTCAATGTTTGGTCGATGTTGTATTACTTGATCCGTCTTTTGGTAATATTCTGAGAGCTTCCTTTTACTCTAGACAATATAGAACATAATTATCCTACTTACGTCAATCTTGTTATTTTATAGTTCTGAGTTTTAGGAAATATATTTGTGGGGAGAAATTATACTAGTGTTTAAAAAGAATATACTGATGCAGGTTAGGTTAGTGTGTGTGTGTGTGTGTGTGTGTGTGTGTGTGTGTGTGTGTGTGTGTGTGTGTGTTTCTGTAATTGTTTGTGTATGCTTGTGCTAAAGTATACTGTGTGTGTAGTGTGTATACAGTATGTATATATATATATATATATATATATATATATATATATATATATATATATATATATATATATATATATATATATATATATATATATATATACTGTATACACACTATTTTTTCTTTATGTTCCAGTATTATGTATAATCTTATGTCCATACACTGAGCGTTTCCCTATGTCTGGATATGCTAAATATACTCGTTGGCTGATGTGTTTGTTTAATATATGAGAACAGGCGCCGAGTGAGGTGGGAATGGTGGAAACAAGTGGAGCGCGTCTACGAGTGGAAGGTCGCCGAGGGTCCCAATTGGTATTTACAAACACAACACACGTGGCCACCACCCAGCGCTTCCTTACCATCCTCGTCCAGACCTCCAGGCCTATATACACCGGCGGCCAGATGAGTAAGTACGCCTCTGCACCACACCTGTAGCGAACATAATGTGGAGTAGTAATATGCCTATCCACTACACCTGTCTACGGTAGATTACCTGCCTCGTGATCGGCTGTTACGTTCACCTTCTTTACGCCTAGCTGAAGCTTCACAATCAGTGTCAGGTGCAGCTGTAGGCATTTATTAATCCATCAACATGGCAGGAGAAATTCTATATAGAGAGACTTTTCAAAGAAGGAAAACTCTCATATTTGTGATTGAATTCCTTCCCCTGTAAGTGTTGGAGCAGCTGACATTTGACAGAATACCGCATCAGAGGCTTCTGAGAAAAATTAAGGCTCATGGTATCGAGGGAAAGTTTTAAACTGGATACAATCATGGCTCACCGATAGAATGCAGAGGGTCAGCGTAGATGGTGTTAAATGTGAGTGGGGTCGTGTAACCAGTGGGGTTCCCCAGGGGTCAGTACTGGGCCCGCTCTTGTTCATAATCTACATAAACGATCTGGATACTGGAATCAGCAGTGACATAAGCAAGTTTGCGGATGACACCAAAATAGGGCGGCAGATTAATTCAGGGCAGGATGCAAATGCATTACAGGAGGATCTAAATAAACTGCAGGGGTGGTCTGAAAAATGGCAAATGAAATTCAACACCAGCAAGTGCAGGGTACTTAATATTGGAAGAACAAATACTGTCAATGTATACAGCCTTAACAACATCAGCCTAGAGAAGTCGACTTATGAAAGAGACCTAGGGGTACTTGTAAGCCCGGACCTACGGCCTAGAAAACTGTGCGTTAATGTTCGAAATAAAGCAAACAGAGTATTGGGTTTTATATCTAGAAGTGTAAGTAATAAGAGTGAAGAGGTCTTATTGCAACTATATATTGCGCTAGTCAGGCCGCACCTCGATTATGCGGTTCAGTTCTGGTCCCCTTATTATAGAATGGATATCAATTCACTAGAGTCGGTGCAGCGAAGAATGACGAAATGATTCCGGGACTTAGAAACCTTCCATATCAGAATAGGTTAAAGAAACTAAACTTGCATTCCCTAGAAAGACGAAGAGTGCGGGGAGATATGATAGAAGTATTCAAGTGGGTGAAAGGAATCAATAAAGGTGATATAGATAAAGTTCTTAAAATATCCGAGCAGGATAGGACTCGGAACAACGGATTTGAGTTGGATAAGTTTAGGTTTAGGAGGGAGATAGGAAGGAACTGGTTCACAAATAGGGTGGTGGACGAGTGGAACAAGCTTAGCAACTTTGTAGTAAGTGCTGGAACGCTGGAAAGTTTTAAAAGGAGGCTGGATATATTCATGGATGATAGAGAGTGGTAGTAACTCTCGACAGGAGCTGCCATGCATAGGCCAACCGGCCTATTGCAGACTCCTTATTTTCTTATGTTCTTATGTTCTTATTGAAAATAGATTGTTCTTGTTTCTTCTAATAGAATTTATTTTCTGGGGAGTAGATTTGAGTGACGTTTAAATGGCTCACTCTTGCATTCACCTCCACCCTAACCTCGAGTATTAACCTTCTTCTCACACTCGAAAATTTAGTCCTCTCTTCACCTTCAAAACATCATATCTGCTACCATCTCCCTCTCAACACCCAAGGGATAATAATATATAATTCCTGAAGTTTTCTCTTTTTCTTTCTTTCTTTCATATTCCTATACCTTTTCTTCGTCTTATTTTTTTCTTTCTATTTGGCTTTTTCTCCATATTCGCGTCATTAATCCCACGTTGTTTAATGTGGTGTGGAACCTTTCGGGTCATTCTTCGTCGCATGGTTCTCTCTCTCTCGTTCTCCTTTCTCATTCTCTCACGCATATCCTTCTCAACCACATCTTTCCCTATTTCTCCTTCCTCCTACTAACATTCCATTGCTCTATTTATGTCTCAAGCTCGACGACCTGAGGCAATTAATTCGATCTTTATAGAACATAACCAGGAATACAAAGTAATACCTGTATGATAGTCCTTTGTCTGAAATACAACGCAGTGCTACCCATTACTTTGCCTTGAGGTCGTTAAAGTCACCTCGTCACTCCAGTAATGCACTAGGTAGGGTATATTGCTGTCCATAATATAACCTTTTCTGTTACAATTGGTTCTTACACTATCACCTGTGGGTAATTTCGTTTTCCTTCTGTCTCTAGATTCATCCTTTGTGAAATGCTCGGCATACAGCACTGAGTGTGTACCGAGACATCAATTATCATAAAGTTTCCTTTAAATGACCTTAAATCTTAAAGTTGCCAGATACCACGTCATTCCACCAAGAGTTTTGACGACACGACACACTGCTTCTCCTAATTTACTTTGTAAATTAATGAGCTGAAAATATTTATTTATAATTTAAAATTAATTTTTGGTTAATTACATGTACTACTTGGGTCTATCTTAGCGGAATATAATCATGACGATGTGTGACGAAAAGATGGAAGTATGATGTTGGTAATTTAATGACTTTAACATGTAACAGCCAATCTTAATGATTAAGTCTAATGTAATTAACTCTACTGTACATCTGTACATGAAGTGGAAGGGAGAAAATGAAGTAAGAAGGGAATATGTTGTGTGAGCCAATGAACACCGGGTTATGATCCGACTGTTAGTGGAGGTCGTGGGTGTACTAGAAAGATAAGTTATGACCCGTCATTGTGGGAAAACGACATAATGTGGCGAGTGTTCCAACGGTCGGGAGTCTAGCAATAGGTCATATACAGTATACTGGGTTGTATATGGTGATACCACGTATTGTTTGTGGTATTGCTTGTTACAGCATCAGCGGTATAACTGAATGACGTATGAGAACTGTTTTGGCCAAGGTGTGTGTCACTGGAAGGTGATAAGCGGTGCACACACGCTAATGTCAGGACGATCAGGGCCGAGTTATAGAGCTTCTCTTTACCTTGATACACCCCTTTGTAACCTCAGGGATATGGGATAGACGGTTGTGAAGGAGTAATACTGGAGGTAGGATGGTGTATAGTGAAGGATGGTGGAGGTAGGATGGTGTATAGTGAAGGATGGTGGAGGTAGGATGGTGTATAGTCAAGGATGGTGGAGGTAGGATGGTGTATAGTCAAGGATGGTGGGGTAGGATGGTGTATGAATGGTGGAGGTAGGATGGTGTATAGTGCAAGGATGGTGAAGGTAGGATGGTGTATAGTGAAGGATGGTGGAGGTAGGATGGTGTATAGTGAAGGATGGTGGAGGTAGATGGTGTATAGTGAAGGGATGGTGGAGGTAGGATGGTGTATAGTGAAGGATGGAGGTAGGATGGTGTATAGTCAAGGATGGTGGGGGGTAGGATGGTGTATAGTGAAGGATGGTGGAGGTAGGATGGTGTATAGTCAAGGATGGTGGAGGTAGGATGGTGTATAGTCATGATGGTGGAGGAGGATGGTGTATAGTGAAGGATGGTGGAGGTAGGATGGTGTATAGTCAAGGATGGTGGAGGTAGGATGGTATAGTGAAGGATGGTGGAGGTAGGATGGTGTAGAATCAAGGATGGTGGAGGTAGGATGGTGTATAGTCAAGGATGGTGGGGGATGGTGTAGGTCAAGGATGGTGGGGGTAGGGATGGTGTATAGTCAAGGATGGTGGGTGTAGGATGGTGTATAGTCAAGGATGGTGGGGTAGGATGGTGTATAGTCAAGGATGGTGGAGGTAGGATGGTGTATAGTCAAGGATGGTGGGGGTAGGATGTATATAGTCTAGGATGGTGGAGGTAGATGGTGTATAGTGAAGGATGGTGGAGGTAGGATGGTGTATAGTGAAGGATGGTGGAGGTAGGATGGTAGAATCAAGGATGGTGGAGGTAGGATGGTGTACAGTCAAGGATGGTGGAGGTAGGATGGTGTATAGTCAAGGATGGTGGAGGTAGGATGGTGTATAGTGAAGGGATGGTGGAGGTAGGATGGTGTATAGTGAAGGATGGTGGAGGTAGGATGGTGTATAGTGAAGGATGGTGAAGGTAGATGGTGTGCAGTCAAGGATGGTGGAGGTAGGATGGTGTATAGTGAAGGATGGTGGGGTAGGATGGTATAGTGAAGGATGGTGAAGGGATGGTATAGTCAAGGATGGTGGGTAGGATGGTGTATAGTGAAGGATGGTGAAGGTAGGATGGTGTATAGTCGAGGAAGGTGGGGGTAGGGATGGTGTATAGTCAAGGATGGTGGAGGTAGGATGGTGTATAGTGAAGGATGGTGGAGGTAGGATGGTGTATAGTGAAGGATGGTGGAGGTAGGATGGTGTATAGTCAAGGATGGTGGAGGTAGGATGGGTCAGGATGGCGAGACTAACATGATACGCGTGTTTTTTACAGTTGAGTTCCGGGTGGTGTTGCTGAGGAGGAACATGAAGCCTTATGAGGGCCCCGTCGACGTCTACGTGATGGTGAGTGACCCCTCCAACACCTACCTCTGTACCTCCCTCCAACACCTACCTCTGTACCTCCCCCTCCACCTACCTAATATCATGGAAAATTGCAGATCCATTGACACGGGACCAACACCCCCCACACACACACTCACTCATCCGTTCGCTACTATTAATAGACATTGACTTAATCTACCCCTCGTGAAGGTTGTGTGCGGGTTAAAGGTCCATTGAAATTCTCTGGTTAATTAATTTCCAAAGCATGTAATCTGAATACTGCCGAGGGACACTGAACTAAATGTGTATGGCTTTGGGACTGACGTTTCGAAGAACATAACAATCTATTTAATCCGACTTGTGAATTTATAGATTAAAGCTGGGAAAATGTCAATAAAGAATACTTTATATTTTCAAGAAATATTTAGGTTACCTAAAGATCAGACACCCCCAGCTTATTTCACTTGAAGATCAGACACCCCCAGCTTATTTCACTTGAAGATCAGACACCCCCAGCTTATTTCACTTGAAGATCAGACACCCCCAGCTTATTTCACTTGAAGATCAGACACCCCAGCTTATTCTAATTTGAAGATCAGACACTTCTGAAATATTTCACTTGAAGATCAGACACCCCTGCTTATTTCACTTGAAGATCAGACACCCCCAGCTTATTTCGCTTGAAAATCAGACACCCCCAGCTTATTTCACTTGAAGATCAGACACCCCCAGCTTATTTCACTTGAAGATCAGACACCCCCAGCTTATTTCACTTGAAGATCAGACACTCCCAGCTTATTTCACTGGAAGATTAACAACCAGATGCTGCCTGTTGGGGTTAGGTTAGGTTACCGCAAAGGTGGTTATTCTTTAATTGAAACTTGCTGAGGTGTCTAATCTTCGCGCACACACACACCTACAAACACAGATACACACACTAAGACCTACAAACACATATATTGTACACACACACACACACACACACACACACACACACACACACACTAAAATAAAGTAGATAAACCGACAAAATGGTTTTCTTGATTAATATTTAAGCATTGGTTTTGGTTTTTTTTTTATCTTCTTGTTTTTCTCAATATTAATTTATCTTTATTATTTGTTTTTTATTCTACATCACGCCTGTTGTCAAAGAAAACGTTGAGTCATGCAAACACTTCACAAGACTCCACAAGACCGGCTTCTCAGCTTTGCCTTCGTCCCTCGCCTTTTCCCTCCAATTGGTGACGTATCCTCCATTCTTGTACAACGGCTTAAGTGAACCAAATAGATATTTCTCACATCCCCCATTTAAATGAACACAAACTTTAAGGCGAGTATCGTGGAGAATCCGGGACTTAGTAACAATTCCTGACTGATGACAAACGATAACTTATTGCTTGAAGATTCTTTCCTTGGTGGGACTATAGTGATCTAACTATAAAAAGAAACCAGCGCGATGATGAAATGTCAATGGTCACAGCACGGTGTTGCATGTTGCAGTAGTGTTGTAGGGTGCCATGATATACTAGAGATTAGGACAACTTGCCTAACTTAAGGTGTGGACAAATGAAAACAAAACGAGGCTTGGGTGATTCTGGGCCACACGTCTGCCTGCCTCTGACTTACATTACTTAACCAGTGTGTGTGTGTGTTGCAGGACACGGACGGCTATGTACTGCGACGATGGATCTCCCGGTTTCCCAACGTAGGTAAGTTACCCCACACACATGTTAGCTGCAGCTCACCTACCTGAGTCTTAATACCTCACACACCTGAGTCTTAATACCTCACACACCTGAGTCTTTATACCTCACACACCTGAGTCTTTATACCTCACACACCTGAGTCTTTATTCCTCACACACCTGAGTCTTAATACCTCACACACCTGAGTCTTTATACCTCACACACCTGAGTCTTTATACCTCACACACCTGAGTCTTTATACCTCACACACCTGAGTCTTTATTCCTCACACACCTGGAGTCTTAATACCCTCACACACTGAGTCTTTATAATTACTAACACCTGAGTCTTTATACCTCACACACCTGAGTCTTTATACCTCACACACCTGAGTCTTTATTCCTCACACACCTGAGTCTTAATACCTCACACACCTGAGTCTTTATACCTCACACACCTGAGTCTTTATTCCTCACACACCTGAGTCTTTATACCTCACACACCTGAGTCTTTATACCTCACACACCTGAGTCTTTATTCCTCACACACCTGAGTCTTTATTCCTCACACACCTGAGTCTTTATACCTCACACATAGCCTAATAATTCTCATAATTTTTGTTTTTATATTTCATTATAAATTTAACTTCACATTAATAAAAAATTCCTCAAGATAATATCTCTTTACAATATACGTAAAATATCCAATAATTAAGAAAAGTGAGAAACGAAGATAATAATTAGAGAATACGTATTGTGTTGTAGTGAGGTGGCGGTATATGTATCAAGGGGTAATGAGTGGTGTGTACAGGTGTGGTGGAGTTGGATCTGAAGGTGCCAGGGTTGCCGAAGCCTGGGTGGTGGAGGGTGAAGGTGGTGGCGGGCGGTCAAGTGGACGAGCACCCCTTCCTCATCACCAAGTACTTCACCTCAAGGTTCGAGGTAGGTGTTCCCTCTCTCTCACCACACACATAAATCATGCAATAACACTCATGAATATATCTTTCGTTTTTTTGTTTAACCCCATACTATTGCTACAGTATATATATATATATATATATATATATATATATATATATATATATATATATATATATATATATATATATTTCATGTAAATCCACAATGAAAACGTGATAAGATAAATTTTGATAATATTACTGAAGTCGAAACAACGGAGTACCTCTGAAGATGTCTTGAAGAAGACGAAAAAGCCAAGGTACCTGTTGTTTCCATTTTCCCGTGTGATTTTATATATATATATATATATATATATATATATATATATATATATATATATATATATATATATATATATATATATATATATATATATATATGTGTGTGTGTGTGTGTGTGTGTGTGTAGAGAGAACCTGACCTTGCACCTGTGTATATTGTATGCAATAATACAATGTGACCCCGTAAACTAATCTGGTGTCTTTGTGGGTGTGTGTGACGCAGGTGTTGGTGGATATGCCGTTCTACACACTAGCAAGCGAGGAGAGCATCTCGGGCAAGTTTATGGGGAGGTTCATCACCTACAAGCCCGTCGTGGGGATCGCTAATGTCACCGTCTTCGTTAAAGACAATTGGAAGCTCCCAGACAAAGACTTCAGGAAGGTGTTCGATGAAAACATACCCTTCGTGAGTATATTAATGACAATACCTCTCGTCTTCTGCTGTAACGCAAACACATTACTTTATTTTCCTTTGTGTTTATGGAAATTAACTTTCTATTTATTGACATTTAAAAGATTAACTCTGAAGATCAACGGAAAGAGTAGGATAATCCTGGAACTCAGTGGATTCTGCGTACCATAAACAATATTCCTAAGCTTCACGTACGTCCAGCTTCATGTGAACCTATCTTGGTATTTGCAGTTAGAGAACCGAAAACTCTATTAAATGACGAAGGTACAAAAAGTGGTGAGATTCTCCAGATACCGAGGGACATATTATTAAGCCGGAGACTACAAAACAAAAAGCCAACAATATTATCAAATTCCCAGGAAGCTAATTTACCATACCCTTTCCACGCTAAGCTGGCCCATAAGCCCCGCCGGTCGTCTATAACTACAGAGAGCTGATTGGTTCCCCTGAGCATTTTACCTCCCCCGGACTGCACGTGTATTAAGTGCGTATTTATATCGACCTTTTATGATAAATATTTAAATTTTTCTAACATCCTCTCTGAAGTGCTATTGCCTTGAAATCATTTGCATTTTGATAGTTTAGATATTTAACATTATTTTAGATGATAACAAGTCTGGTTACCAATTGTGAACACGTTTAGTTTGAAATTTCTATGAGGGGCGTGGCTTATGGGCAAGGTGTGACTGTTCCACGTTAAGGCTTGCGTTACTCCCTCCCTCACAGATAGACAGGTGGCACGACTTCAGGTACCCGCTGGAGAAGCTACTCGGGAAGCAAACTGCCATGTCTGAACTCGCGGACACCGAGATCAAGGTTCAGGTCACCGTCCAACACACCTTCCTTGATGACGTCATCAAGGGTTTTGCCAGGTGAGACTACCAGATGAGGTGCCTGGGAAGGGGCTGCCAGTTCAGACTACCAGAGAGACTGCCAGGTAAGGCTACCAGGGATGGGGCTGCCAGTTGAGACACCAGAGGGACTGCTAGGTGAGGCTGCCAGTTGAGACTACCAGAGGGACATTCAGGTGAGGCTACCACGGAAGGGGCTGCCAATTGAGACTACCAGAGGGACTGCCAGGTGAGGCTACCAGGGAAGGGGCTGCCAGGTGAGGCGACTACGGGAGGGGCTGCCATGTAAGGCGACCGGGGGAGGGGCTGTCAGGTGAGGCAACCAGGAGAGGGGTTAACAGGTAAGGCGAAAAAGGGAGGGGCTACCAGGTGAGGCGACCAGGGAAGGATTTACCAGGTGAGGCGACCAGGGGAGGGACTACCAGGTGCAGCGATCAGGGGAGGTCGGGGTTGCCAGGTGAGGCGACCAGGGGAGGGGCCAAATGAGTGCTGACCAGGGGAGGCTACAGTGGCGACCAGGGGAGGCGACCAGGGTAAGGGCTGCCAGGTGAGGTGACCAGGGGAAGGGCTGCCAGGTGAGGCGACCAGGGGAAGCGACCAGAGGAGGCAGGGGCTGCCAGGTGTGGCGATCAGGGGAGGCAGGGCTTCCAGGTGAGGCGATCAGGGGAGGCAGGGGCTTCCAGGTGAATCGACCAGGGGAGGCAGGGGCTCCCAGGTAGCAGGGGCTGCCAGAGGAGGCGACCAAGGGAGGCAGGGGCTGCCAGAGGAGGCGACCAAGGGGAGGGGGCTGCCTTTCCATTATTCCAGGTTAAGATTCACAAAGATTCAGTTCGTTAATTGTATCCATGAGGTGATGCCCAGTTAACACATTAACCTACTCCGTACAGTAAAACCTCGGTGTAATGTTAATGCTATTTTGGGCGCCATTTTTATTGTGATTTCGCTTAAGTCAACGAGTTGTGTGGGGAGGCAGGGGCTGCCAGAGGAGGCGACCAAGGGAGGCAGGGGCTGCCAGAGGAGGCGACCAAGGGGAGGGGGCTGCCTTTCCATTATTCCAGGTTAAGATTCACAAAGATTCAGTTCGTTAATTGTATCCATGAGGTGATGCCCAGTTAACACATTAACCTACTCCGTACAGTAAAACCTCGGTGTAATGTTAATGCTATTTTGGGCGCCATTTTTATTGTGATTTCGCTTAAGTCAACGAGTTGTGTGTTGACCTCGCTAGAAGAAAGGTCACGGCCGAATTAGCTCCCGGGACAGTGCAGTCATGGCTAGTGTTATTTGTGAACAGCTTTGTGCCTCTCTGAAGGCCGAGCTAGTGAAGGTCAAGGGCGAAAACTTAAGGTTGAAGTAAGTGATTGCGATGATGAAGGAGGAAGATAGGAGACGGGGAGCTTCTGTGTCTGACGACAACACAGACCAGTGGAGGGTAGAGAGGAGAGGGTCAACCAAACTGGTGGTGCAGAAAGTTAAAAAGGAAACAACAACAACTAAATGTACCAACTCCTGTAGCCCTTTGGTAGACGAAATGGACGGTAACATAGTCAAGGGCAAGGCTGACAAGGAAGGTATGAATCCCTTAATTGTTGGGGATTCTCAGGTAAGGTACTTTGATCGAGCGTTCTGTTAAGACAGAAATAGAATGTAAGTGTATTTGCCAGGAGCTGGGGTGGGCGATATAGTAAACAGAATGGACAATATCATGTCTAGTTATGGGAGCAAACCCATTATCTACCTCAGTGCAGGCGGCAATGGTATTGGCCGGTGTAGACTTGATAAGTTCAAGACAGCTATCGAACGTATTAGGATGAAGGGAGGGATCCCTATCATATGTGGTGTCCTGCCTAGAAGGAGAGTTGGCAATGAATGGTTGTCAAGGGCAGTTGGTGTCAACGGCCGTCTTGACAGATATCAGATGAACAACGTTGATATAGAGAAATCCGACTGTAAGAAAGATTTAGGGGTAATGATAAGTAGGAATCTTAAACCAAGACAAAATTGCGTATTTGCTCGAAACAAAGTACTTGGGTTACAAGACTAGCGAGGTTATCATAAAACTATATCTTGCGCTTGTGAGACCTTACTTGGATTACGCGGTTCAGTTCCGGTCACCGTACTACAGAATGGATATCGAATCCCTAAAAAGCAAACAGAGGAGGATGACAAAACTAATCCCGGGCATTAGGAACCTTGAGTACAGAAACAGGTAAAAGCATCTTAATTTGCACTCCCTCTAGAGACGTAGAGTGAGGGGCGATATGATCGAGGTGTATAAATGGAAGTCAGGGTTAAACAAAGGTGATATAACAAAGGTACACAAACTATCCAACCAGGAGCGAACTCGTAGCAATGGTTTTAAATTAGACAAATTTAGATTTAGGCGTGAGATAGGTAAACATTGGTTTGGAAATAAAGTAGTGGATGAGTGGAACAAGTTACCGAACATCGTCATTAACTCGAATACGCTGGGAAAATTCAAATATAGGTTAGACGGATATATGAACGATATGGGTTTAAGATAAACTTTAATTATTTTATTTAGAGACCGAGCAGTGACCCTAAATTATAAAGTCAAACGTGGGATATACTGTATATAACCCACTTTCTCCTAATACACCTCAAACATAACCTTACCTAACCAACATGGCTCTCTCCCTCCGTTACCTCTAACCTAACCTAACCTCATCTACCCCCAGAACGAGGATCGTCGCGCCTCAGGTCAAGCTGGAATTCGTGGGCTCCACGCCTTTCATATTCAAGCCCGGGATGTCGTACTCTGGCGCGGTGAGTGTGTGAGTGGTCAGCCCTGTCTGCTGCTTACCCTTCATCTGTCTTATATATCACGTATGTGTGTGTGTGTGTGTGTGTGTGTCTGTGTGTGTGTGTGTGTGTGTGTGTATGTGTGTGTCTGTGTGTGTGTGTGTGCGTGTGTGTGTGTGTGTGTGTGTGTATCCACTTGAGTAATTGCTGAGCCAATATTTGCTTGGTGAAGGAAACTAATTAAACTCTCTCGCTCTCTCTCCAAAATAATAAATAGTTTTTTTAAATACTGTTTATACTTGTTAGATTTCACCTAACCTAACCTAACCTAACCTAACCTAACCTAACCAATATTGTTAATCCTATGAGGGAAATGTTAATAAAATGGACTGTGCCTAATGTGACCACCGCAAAAAAAAATCGTCAAAATGAAGGTCACAGGTCATCAATGAAGGTTAAGGGACATCGATGAAGGTCACAGGTCATCGATGAAGGTTAAGGGACATCGATTAAGGTCATAGATCATAGGTTACCTCCAAGTCAAGTGTCCAGGAAGGTCACCCCCCCCCAAAAAAAAAATAAAAAAATAATAAAAAAAATTTAAGCCGAGCATTACAGTTGGTAGACATAATTAATGTGTATGTAATGTGACCATCTTAAGTGACCCTTTGTGAAACACGAAGAAAATGAAGAAGATACAACAACAACAACAACAACAACAACAACAACAACAACAACAACAACAACAACAACAACAACAACAACAACAACAACAACAACAACAACAACAACAACAACAACAACAACAACAACAACAACAAACAACAACAACAACAACAACAACCAACAAGCAACAACAACAACAACAACAACAATAACCAACAACAACAAGCAACAACCAACAACAACAACAACAACCAACAACAACAACAACAACAACAACCAACCAACAAACAACAACAACAACAACAACAACAACAACACAACAATAACAACAACAACAACAAGCAACAACAATAATAATAATAATAATAATAATAATAATAATAATAATAATAATAATAATAATAATAATAATAATAATAATAATAATAATAATAATAATAATAATAATAATAACCGCGTGTGGCATAAAGACGTGTAACTGTACACCTGTCTGTCTGTATATCTGTTTGACTGTATTAACTGTGCGATTAGGTGAGTGTGAGCTACGAGGACAAGGAGCCACTGAGCCAGGCCAAATTACGACAATCAACACTCACCGTCACCGCCTCCGTCACCCTTGCCTCTGGGGGCACCAAACTCCTGCCTAAGGTAACTTTTATCACACCCTCCTCTCTTTCTCTCCTTTCTTCTTCCTCCTTCTTCCTCTTCGTCTTCTACCCCTTCGTCCCCCTCCTCTTCACCCCTTTTTATTCCCCTTCCCCTTCATCTTCCCCCCCCCTTTACTAAACTCATGGTGTTATAGCCCTGCCTGGGAGATGTGGGAGCAAGATAAATGATGAAAGAGTACTTGACAATATTGCGTTGTTGATGTGTTTTGTCTTTGATATTAATTCTCTTTCTTTCTCACACACACTACCTGGCTACAGACGGAGGTGGGCCCCGAGCAAGAGGAAAGAGACCTTGGAGAACGCTTGCGGGAGGAGTGGATGTGGCAAGGCAGAAGGAACACCACCACCACCAGCCACAGCAGTTCTGACCACCTCCTGCACAACCTCGCCCATCACGCCGTCTTCGCCAGATACAGGAACGACGGTATCCTACTGTCAGTACATCTCCTATATACCTCCTTGGTGCTTATGTTAGGTCATTCAGTAATCATTAATATTCCTTGAACAACGGTATCCAATAGTTAGGATATCTATACTGTACACTTCGTTTCCTTTACTACCCCCAGCTCATTATTCCTCTTTGCTTTTCTTATCTCGGTCATAAGGTATTGGTCAGTAGGGTTAAGACCGAGATAAGAAAAACAAAGGGGAATAATAAACTTGGATTACGAGGTTCAGTTCTGGTCACCGTACTACAGAATTGAAATAGAATCCCTAGAAAGAATTCAGAGGAGAATGACAAGACTAATACCGGGCATAAGGAACCTTAAGTACAGAGGCAGGTTAAAGCATCTTAATTTGCACTCCCTCGAGAGACGTAGAGTGAGGGGCGATATGACCGAGGTGTATAAATGGAAGTCAGAGCTAAACAAAGGTGATATAACAAAGGCACTCAAACTATCCAACCAGGAGCGAACTCGTAGCAATGGATTTAAATTAGACATATTTAGATTTAGGTGCGCGATAGGTAAACACTGGTTTAGATTTAATAAGAGTAGTGGATGAGTAGAACAAGTTACCAAACATCATCATTAACTCGAATATGCTGGATAGCTTCAAACAAAGGTTGGACGGATATATGAGCAATAGGGGTTGGGTGTAACCGGGACTGCCCAGTATGGGCCAATAGGCCCACTGCAGTTTCCTCCATTCTTACGTTCTTATGTAGTTCTTCCTGGATGGTGACGTCACGAATCTCAGCAACCAGTCACCAATCAACCTTTACGGGGGTGTGTTTACAGGTCAATTAGAGAAAGTTCTGTCATTTAGAGATATTTCTTTAGTTTCCTCATACTTCCTACAAGTGTTCATCCGAGGATTTTAGGCGGAAAAATGAGAGAGAGAGAGAGAGAGAGAGAGAGAACACCTACAGTGCACGTTCCCTTCAAAATGCTTTTACTGCTTCTACTGGTCACCCACGAACCTCCTTTGCACACCTCCAGGTTTACAGTAGACGTGCCGGAGGGGGCGTCGGAGCTAACATTGTCGGCGACTTACAACGACAGAACGAGCAGCACATCAGCGACAGCTAGGGGGTTACCTGTACACTCGCCGAGGGGCCGCTACCTTCACATCACTACTAGCACTACCAACGCACATGTCGGGGAGTTCGCAATTTTCCAAGTCAGGGCCAACTTCCGTATGGACACGTTTCAGTACATGGTGAGTAGTGGTGACCTTGTGAGAGGTGACAGTGACCTAGAGAGGGTAACGACCTCTGTGTGACAGGTAATAGAGCGTGACAACCTGTGCCGCAGGTAATGGCCAAGGGCGTGATGATATACTCGGCGACGGAGGAGGTCTTCTGGGCAGGGACGGAGGGTGTGGCCACCCTGAGCGTCACGGTGTCTAAAGAGATGTCTCCACGCTTCACCTTGGCTGTCCTCCACGTGGCTACTGACGGCGAGGTTCTCGTTGACACTGTCCATGTCTCCGTCAGTCTCCAACACTCCATGAAGGTCAGTCAGTCTTCCAGTCGTTCATTTCGCGACACACACACACACACACACACACACACACACACACATATATATTTTATCAAACAATTGGAATCACTTTATGTATACTATTTATGTAAGATATACGAACAATTAACAGTTGCTTTTCTCAAGCAAAAACACCCGGAAATAGCTGAAATAAGGAAAATTTCGGCCCATCTGTTTATATTTTTACGGTCATTTTGAATCTTTGAAATAAATGGAAATAAAAACAGCATCAACTCCACGGGGAGAACACGGCTGGTTCACCATCTTCCAACACTGTTCAGCTATCTTTAGGGAACATTTCACACTCACTCACGCGAAGGACATGTTGCCTACACCCCGCTGAGAGAGGAAAAATAAGGCGTGAAATTCAAGTAAATTCAGAAACATTTACACTGCAGCCGCATTCAAAGATCAACTCATTTTTAATAATAAAGATGTATCTTGGTAACTCCACACTGCTCACCCTTGGTAGTCAATTGTCGAGAGTAAAGCATTTATCTCTCTCTCTCTCTCTCTCTCTCTCTCTCTCTCTCTCTCTCCTCACAATATACACCGACCTTAACACCCGCCAACCCAACCCAACCCAACCCACCCCAACCAAACCCAACGTAACGTAACCTAACCTAACCTAAGCTAACCTATCCTTAACAGTATCAAGGCGTCTCTCTCAGGTGGAGGTGTTAATGAACCAGCACAAGGACCACTCCAAGAGGACGGTGGAGGCGGCCATGTGGGCACCCCCGGGAGCTCTCGTCAACCTCGCCTGCACCCGCTCACCCACCTGGAGGAAACAGCAGAACAACCGCATCACCCACACCAGGCTCATCAAGGCAGCGCTGCAGATGGAACCACACCCGAGGTAGAGAGAGAGTTACATAAGAATAGAGGGAAGAAGACAGTGAGAGTGAGAGAACACAGACACTACACAAACTAACACCATCTTCACTATGGATACTAATGGGGACATATATTGCAAGACCCATACAGCCCAATAATATTTACTAATTACTTGGGTACGCTGCTACTGAACCCAGAGAGAATCTTATATACATTAATTGGGTGTAATTAATGGGGGGTCCTAATTACTAATCTCACATAATAAGGGATATAAGTTGTTTTTACCAGAGAGAGGAACCATCAAAGAAAGCCTATTAAGTTATGCTCAAATAATTGTTTCTTATGATGGAAAAAAATGCTCTCTGTATAGAAGCGAAAGCAGAGAACTTGTGGTGGTGTTGTGACTGAACCTTCATCAAAGAAACAATAGAATTCCATAATGCTCACTGAAGCTCCCCCAGATAATGAAGATTCGTGTAGAATAGTTTGAGTTTAAAAAGTGAATATGAATCAAATTATACCTTTAACTCTCTAAAATCACAAAAGTTTTTCTGATTTTAGCAATTTCTTATATTTGAGAAGTTAAATAATATAGCATAAAGATCCTGCTCATTAACGATTTGCTTTTTTCCTTAATACTGTAACACTTAGCGACTCATTCTCCATCACAGGTCGGTACACACGGTGGTGCGGTCGTCACGGAGCGGGTTATGGACTGAGCAAGTGGCGGCCCTGTCAACCCACAACACTGGCTGGTGGCCCCTCGCCTCTCTACACCTGGCTGGCCTCACCATCCTCACCGACGCTTTTATTTACTCCCCGCCCTACACAGGTAACTCCCCACCCTCACACTGGTAACTCCCCGCCCCCACACTGGTAACTCCCTGCCATCACACAGGTAACTCCCCACCCTCACACAGGTAACTCCCCACCCTCACACTGGTAACTCCCTGCCATCACACAGGTAACTCCCCACCCTCACACTGGTAACTCCCACCCTCACACAGGTAACCCCACCCTCACACAGGTAACTCCCCACATCACACAGGTAACTCCCACCCCTCACACAGGTAACTCCCCACCCTCACAGGTAACTCCCACACAGGTAACTCCCCACCCTCACACAGGTAACTCCCCACACACAGGTAACTCCCCACCCTCACACTGGTAACTCCCACCCTCACACTGGTAACTCTCACACAGGTAACTCCTCGCCATCACACAGGTAACTCCCCCACCATCACACAGGTAACTCCCCACCCTCACACAGGTAACTCCCGGCCCTCACCTGGTAACTCCCACCTCACACTGGTAACTCCCCACCCCTCACACAGGTAACTCCCCCACCTCACACAGGTATCTCCCCACCCTCACACTGGTAACTCCCCACCCCCACACAGGTAACTCCCCACCCTCACACTGGAACTCCCACCCTCACACTGGTAACTCCCACCCCTCACACAGGTAACTCCCCACCCTCACACTGGTAACTCCCCGCCATCACACAGGTAACTCCCCACCCTCACACTGGTAACCTCCACCCTCACACAGGTTAACTCCCGCCCCACACAGGTAACTCCCCGTCCCCACACTGGTAACTCCCGCCATCACACAGGTAACCCCCGTCCCCACACAGGTAACCTCCGCCATCACACAGGTAACCCCACCCTCACACAGAACTCCCCGCCCCCACACAGGTAACTCCCCTGCCCCCACACAGGTAACCTCGTCCCCACACGGTAACCCCCGTCCCCACACAGGTAACTCCCGCCATCACACACAAGTAACTCCCCACCCTCACACAGGTAACTCCCCGCCTCACACAGGTAACTCCCACCTCACACAGGTAACCCCACCCTCACACAGGTAACTCCCCGTCCCCACACTGGACCCCCGCCATCACACAGGTAACTCCCCGTCCCCACACAGGTAACTCCCGTCCCCACACAGGTAACTCCCGCCCCACACAGTAACTCCCCGCCCCACACAGGTAACCCCGTCCCCACACTGGTAACTCCCGCCATCACACAGGTAACTCCCCGTCCCCACACACAGGTAACTCCCCACCCTCACACAGGTAACTCCCACCCTCACACAGGTAACTCCCCACCCCTCACACTGGTAACTCCCCGCCATCACACAAGTAACTCCCCGCCCCCACAGATAACTCCCCGTCCCCACACAGGTAACTCCCCACCCTCACACAGGTAACTCCCCCCCTCACACAGGTAACTCCCACCCCTCACACTGGTAACTCCCCGCCATCACACAAGTAACTCCTGCCCCACAGGTAACCCCACCCTCACACAGGTAACTCCCCACCCTCACACAGGTAACTCCCCACCCTCACACAGGTAACTCCCCACCTCACACTGGTAACTCCCGCCATCACACAGGTAACTCCCACCCTCACACTGGTAACTCCCCACCCCTCACAGGTAACCCCCACCTCACACAGGTAACTCCCCGCCAT
Source organism: Homarus americanus (assembly GCF_018991925.1). Taxonomy (NCBI): domain Eukaryota; kingdom Metazoa; phylum Arthropoda; class Malacostraca; order Decapoda; family Nephropidae; genus Homarus; species Homarus americanus. The sequence continues at coordinate 13,989,484 of NW_024732440.1, read as the reverse complement.
CACACAGGTACCCCCCACCTCACAGGTAACTCCCCACCCTCACACAGGTAACTCCCCACCCTCACACACAGGTAACTCCCCACCCTCACACAGGTAACTCCACCCTCACACAGGTAACTCCCACCCCTCACACTGGTAACTCCCCACCCTCACACTGGTAACTCCCCACCTCACACAGGTAACTCCCCGCCATCACACAGGTAACTCCCCACCATCACACAGGTAACTCCCCACCTCACACAGGTAACTCCCCGCCTCACACTGGTAACTCCCCACCCTCACACTGGTAACTCCCCACCTCACACAGGTAACTTCCACCCTCACACAGGTAACTCCCCACCCTCACACTGGTAACTCCCACCTCACACAGGTAACTCCCCACCCTCACACTGGTAACTCCCCACCCTCACACTGGTAACTCCCCACCCTCACACAGGTAACTCCCCACCTCACAGGTAACTCCACACCCTCACACTGGTAACTCCCCGCCATCACACAGGTACCCCCACCCCCTCACACTGGTAACTCCCCACCCCTCACACAGGTAACTCCCTGCCCTCCACGGTAACTCCCCGTCCCCACACTGGTAACTCCCCGCCATCACACAGGTAACTCCCCGTCCCCACACAGGTAACTCCGCCATCACACAGGTAACCCCACCTCACACAGGTAACTCCCCGCCCCCACACAGGTAACTCCCCGCCCCCACACAGGTAACTCCTCGTCCCCACACGTAACTCCCCGTCCCCACACAGGTAACTCCCGCCATCACACGGTGAACTCCCCACCCCTCACACAGGTAACTCCCGCCCCCTCACACAGTAACTCCCACCCCTCACACAGGTAACTCCCCACCCTCACACAGGTAACTCCCCGTCCCCACACTGGTAACTCCCCGCCATCACACAGGTAACCCCGTCCCCACACAGGTAACTCCCCGTCCCCCACAGGTAACTCCCCGCCCCCACACAGGTAACTCCCCGCCCCACACAGGTAACTCCCCGTCCCCACACTGGTAACTCCCCGCCACACACAGGTAACTCCCTTGTCCCCACACAGGTAATCCCCACCCTCACACAGGTAACTCCCCACCCTCCACAGGTAACTCCCCACCCTCACACTGGTAACTCCCCCTCAGCTCCCACACAAGTAACTCCCGCCCCCACACAGATAACTCCCTGTCCCCACACAGGTAACTCCCACCCCTCACACAGGTAACTCCCCCACCTCACACAGGTAACTCCCCACCCTCACACTGGTAACTCCCCGCCATCACACAAGTAACTCCCGCCCCCACACAGGTAACTCCCCACCTCACACAGGTAACTCCCCACCCTCACACAGGTAACCCCCACCCTCACACTGTAACTCCCCGCCATCACACAGGTAACTCCCCACCCTCACACAGGTAACTCCCCGTCCCCACACAGGTAACTCCCTACACACGCAATATTAATATGGCTCGGTATGGCAGGCGTGACAAATCGTTCCAGTCACTTGAAATTCAAATCAAGGAATGATGAAAGCTTCTGAGGTCTGGATTCATAGAGAAAATAAACAGACTTTGTCTTCTCGAAGTCAAAGATGTTTCTGTATTCGGCTTTATGTATTTTAGGAGATGTAACGCCTTTACAGCTCTGTATACCAATCAGAGGATATTGTTACTGGTGTTGCTACATGTGTTGGTAAAAAGACAGAGACCGTGTAATCATTTATCCACCTTCCACCGTCAACTTATGTCTGCCATTTCATCCATTTTCAGTATTATTTAAGGAACTGTATTACACTTTTGTCAAAATTCAACAACAATCCAGCAAGAGGCCATACTTCACACCTTAGACAAACTACCAACTTCCTATCACATTTCCAGCAATAGGAAACAAATTTCAAAATAGTATCACACAAACTATGTTAGTAAAAATTGGTTCTCTTATTTTTAATTTTCGTGTTATCAAAAATGTATCGTACACATCACATGAATAAAACCGTTATGACATAAAATGAAGGAAACCTCTAAAGCTACGTTAAGAAGTCATCAAACATGAGAAGTTCTAAAAGTACTGTAAAAGAAATTGTCTAATGCTACTGCTGAAATCTTCAAAATAAAATAAAAATTATACAACACAATGGCCACAAATTTTTATATAAAGTTGTGTTTTTGTATCAGTTTTTTTTCGTAGAGGTTTGTTATTATTTTCTAAGTCTCCTCCTCCTTCTTTTGAGCTCTGATCCTCAGAGCATTTGCTATATGTAGCAGACTCCATTTTTATCGGCTTGACTAATTAGTTCAGTCACTGTTTTCTTTTTTCAGGATCACTGACTATGCTTGAGATTAAGTGTAACAAGTTTTTGATGACAAATTGAAGCCATTTCCGGCACTTTATAATGGCTGTGCTAACTATGTATGGAAGAAAATGAAATTAATCAATGAGTATATTTGTTTTAATAATATATTACGTAACTCAGACATAAGACCGCCATAGCCACACAAACCAGGGATTTTATATCATTATAACTGACAGAAGCGAAATTGCAAGACTTCTTCCTGACTTCTAAGAAATATGATTCGTCCTATATTTCTCCATGACCGTGAGAACCGTGAGACGGAGACTTCTCACGACAAACATCTTCTATTGACGAGGATATTTAGACCTGTCCCCTAATAGCTCTCCAAGTTTCCAGCACAATGCTCAAAAAGTTTCCAGTTGACCTCCCGTTTCCAGTCGTGACTGTGCTCATGAGTTTCCAGGTGAGTGAGTGAATGTACGAGTTTACAGGTGTTGTGTTGCAGGTGAGTGTGACCACCAGCTGGGGTTCCTGGAGTGTGGGGACGGCTCCTGCTACCGCCAGTACGAGGTGTGTGACGGACACGTGGACTGTACCAACGCCGCCGACGAGCACAACTGTAAGTCCCTCACTCACACTGTTGACTATGTATACTTTGATCCATGGATGGGGATATACTGTATATGTTACCTGTGAATGATCAGTATATGTATACCTTACTGTTTATAGTTATAGGGTTAACTGTCTGCAGTAAGTTAGATTTGAATAAATTACACAGCAGATTTAGTGAAATTTGATTGGTAAACGTAGATAGCTTTCAACCAATCACAGTCTGGTTCACAATCTGTCTCCAGTCGCACTGAGATAATAACATTAAGGGTAATTTCTGGGGTCGTGTTGCCAGGCTTGACGGTGTTGGGGAAACAGCCGCCAGCCACCTACGCCACCGGCAAGATCAACCTCTCAAAGGGTAAGGTCTGCTTCACCTCCTCTACAACCTAACTCAAGTTACTTATCGTCTACCGCTACCATGACACCTGAAAACTTTTTTGTAATATGAACAACTACCGCTAAACTGATAAATTTTCTTGACATTATCAACAACTGCTAAGAAGCTAAACTTTTTTATACCATCAACCGTTAAACTACTAACACTCCCATATCATCAACACCCGCTTAACTGCCAAATTTGTCATATGATCAACAGCCGCTAAACTGCTAAATCTTCACATCTTCAACACCCGAAAAACTGCTGAATTTGCTACATTTTTAATAATCGCTTAACTGCCAACATTTTCACATCCCTAACACACTCGAAATTGATAACTTTCCTATATTATCAACACCCATTAAACTGCTAATTTTGCCAGAGGGAGAAAGAAAGTGAAAGAGTGTCTGCATTGCCCAAAGAGAGAGATGTAGTGAGTGAGTGTCCATATTGACCAGAGAGAGAGAGAGAGAGAGAGAGAGTCCATATTACCTAGAAAGAGAAGTGTGTGTCCATACTGTGTCCATACTGCCCTGAGAGAGAGAGAGAGAGAGAGTGTGTGTGTGTGTCCATACTGCCCTGAGAGAGAAAGAGACAGTCCATACTACTCAAAGTTAGAAAGAGATATAGAGGGAGTGCATACTAAGTGAATTGTTGTGTTGTGGACAGAGGAGGTGGAGGTGCAGTACCGGCTCAAGCAGAGGAACTGGTGGCAGGACCTGTTTGATCAGAAGGAGGGCAGCTGGTGCAGGACTCAAGCTAACTTCGGTATGTAGACAAACAACTCTGTGATGCAACTGCTATACCCAAACAACTGTATACTGTCAGCTCACAACACAACGCAAGCAACTATACTGTCAGCACATAACTCAAACAATTGTATACTCTCAGCTCACATCACGACCCAAACAACTGTATACTGTCAGCACACAACACAACGCAAGCAACTATACTGTCAGCACATAACTCAAACAACTGTATACTCTCAGCTCACATCACGACCCAAACAACTGTATACTGTCAGCTCACAACACAACGCAAGCAACTATACTGTCAGCACATAACTCAAACAACTGTATACTGTCAGCACACAACACAAACAACTGTATACTGTCAGCACACAACACAAACAACTGTATACTGTCAGCACACAACACAAACAACTGTATACTGTCAGCACACAACACAAACAACTGTATACTGTCAGCACACAACTCAATCAACTGTATACTGTTAACACACAACACAAACAACTGTATACTGTTAACACACAACACAAACAACTGTATACTGTCAGCACACAACACAAACAACTGTATACTGTCAGCACACAACACAAACAACTGTATACTGTCAGCACACAACTCAATCAACTGCATACTGTCAGCACACAACTCAATCAACTGCATAGTGTCAGATCACACTATACCTTTTACACATCCAATATTTAGTGCACTCCAATATAAGCAACACAGCTGGCTCAGACTTAATGTCAGTCAATTAAATGTGTGTATTTCGTAAATTACTAAGTTTTCAGTGCCGTAATTAAAGGGGTGAAAAATACATTCAAGTTCCTACTGTATCTATGTGATTTGTGTATACTGTAAACTTTTGTATTTCATTTGTACTACAACTAAATGAAATGGATCCCCCAATAATTGTTGGGTTTTATTTTGATGAGGTAATGTTGAATGTTTTTTTGTAGAGGTAAAATTAATGCTGTCTATACAGGTAAGGTTAATGTTGAATGTTGTCTACACAGGTAAGGTTAATGTTGTGTACACAGGTAAGGTTTGTTTTCTGTAAATGTAATGTTGAATGTTTTCTACAAAGATAACAAAAATAATTTTCCCTTTACGGTTAATGTCAAAACATAATATAAACAATATCACCATCAGACAATATTTTAATTATAGCTTCGAAATGACCTCAGACGAAACCTCTCTGAGACACCAGCAATTTCATCTCCATAACAATAATAAAAGGTTGTTTACCCTGCAGGTCATAGAGAAATGGCTTCGTGATATGTGTTTTGCTATGGCATTGCCGAGTTCGGATTACAATATAAATAATTGCTGTATTCAAACTGCAAACTTACTAATTTCTTTTATGGAACTATTTATTGAAGGGTACAAGCTGCCTTCTAATCTCAGACTTCATCATCATCATCATCATCATCTCTTTACGGCCATTTTCCATGCTTGCGTGAGTCAGCCGTGTTAACCTCCGTCCCCGCCGCCATCAGGCAAATTTGAGGCAAGTTTTACGGCAGGATTCCCTTCATACCATCAACACCACTTTTACATGGTGGGAACATGTAAGCTTTGCATGTTCCCTCTTAGCTGGTACAGTACGATCACTACTGTACTCCCTGAGGTATTGAACAATAACCCGCCTACACTTACTAAGGTTAACAACGGTACATCTTGACTAAACGATAAATAAACTTGCTGAATCATTTCCTCATTATCTCGTTTCAGTGCTTAAAAAAGTTAAATGAAACAAGAGCGGTGCGTTTTAAAAATGACTGGAAATGCGAAACAATAAGTCAGCATAAATAATACTTTCTCGTTTGACTTAAATTTTCACAAGGTGTGTGCTTGAGTGATCTACATGTGTTTGGAGTCTCATACTCATGTTAGAAATCAAAACATCTCTGGTTACGTAATAGCCCTATGCCAGCCTTGCCTCGCTGACTTAATAGTGATTACTTTCCGGCTAATGTTTAACGCTCTTTGTCCCGGCACAAATATACTAGATCTACGCCACCAATGGCTAATACAGTACCATAATCAGATTTGTTGGCCATTATCTGCATGGTTCACTGAGAGGATTTGCCTGTCCAGCTTTCCTAGACTTTATTAATGTACCTTTTAACCCCGTCCCTCCACTTGTTGTGCCTCCTAGTTGCTGCTTCCCCTCCCCAGGCCGCAAAGGGTAATAACCTCTCTCTACCCCCCAGGTCACAAGGGGTACGAAAGTGTGAAGTTGCCAGTGCCCAACTCACCGGACCAATGGATAGTGGAGGGCTTCGTCACACACCCACAACACGGGTTCCTCATCTTACCCGAGCAGAAGTACGACGCCACGCCCCCGCTCCTTATGCAGCTAGAAGCCTCCTCCTTCTGCCGTAGGGGCGAGCAGGTCAGTAAGTAACAGTAAGGTCACTCGACGCAGGGAGGTATATGTGAGACACTCGTGACAATCTTATAGTGGGAGAGAGAGGAAGGGAGAGAAAGCGAGACAGAGGGGAGAAAAAGAAAGGGAGGGGGGAGAGAGAGGGATGGAAAAGAAAGATAGAGAGAGGAGATAGAGAGAGAGAGAGAAAGAGAGAAAGAGAGAGTGGAAAGAGAGAGAGATAGAGAGTAGCAAGTCGCAGTATGAGGATCAGCCATCTCAATTCTTTACGCACAAAAAGTGGGTCCGTTTTCATACGATCTTTTCAAAATCGCCGGGAAGCTTGTATGACCGACCGTCTTTGATGAGAGATCTACACGTCGAGTTGACCTTCATATTGTTCATTACTATTTGAGTGTTTGATCAGAATGTTAATAATTAGTATTGCCCATTCATGAAAGAGGTGATTAAGACCATTCATTAAGGAGGTAATTTATCATCACTAGCCAGGTAGAGCAAGTGTTTTTACCTCTCACCCTCACTTGTAGTAGCCTCACCCTGACAGAGATTGGCTATAGCTCTGCACTCGTCAATGTAACATTTTGTCCCGCCACTAGTCAGTCAGTCAGTCAGTTTACAGTCAAACATTCTTACCAAAGCAAAAGGAAAAAAATGGTACATAATTTCATAGTTTGTCCTAATAAAATTTCCTAACAATACAACACACAACTTCAAATGACAAAAACAATTCAGTTGAGTGCAAATAACATTTAAAAAGTCACCAGAAATAATCATAGTAAACTAAGAGCGTACAATAGCACCCACTGACTAAGGTCCACCCACTTTTATCACCTTAGTACCCATTACATTTCGTGAAAGCTGATTGGTTGCTGGTTGCTATGTGAACTGTGACCTTTCTTCTCCACATTTCTAAAAGACGATGAGGATATTTTAAGTTACATATTTCACCAGATTATACCTTCCCACACCTACACGTCCCTGATGTGTGAGTATTACTTTACATGGCTCACTTAAATCACAAGATACTGCTGTTGTCTGATCCGTAAAGAGTCCGCTAAAACGCTTTGTTATTCATAAAATATTCCCTTTCATTCTAAGCCTTAAGTTTACTCATAAATGCTCACATCACTAAAAAATGATACTCAGTCACTCACTACAGTGGCGTTTTAAAGAGATGCCTTGCACTCACTCACTCACTCACAACAATGGTGTGTTAAAAAGAGACGGATAACCAGTTACTCAGGTCAGATGTTCACTGCCCGCCAGGTCTCGGTTCGGGTCCACCTGTACAACTCGCTACAGCAGACGGTGGTGGTGATGCTGGTGCTGCCGGGGAGTGACGACTACCGCTTCATCAACGTAGAGAACGATGCCACCGTCAGCCACTACAGCCCTCGTCTCTCCTCCGGTGACCACCACCACCTTCTATGGGTCAGTCTGAGAGTCAGTCAACTCAGTCAACGCCGCTGTATCTCAGGTCAATCAACATTTAGGCAGTTAAGAGAGTCAACGCCGGATCTCAAATCAGTCAACATTTAAGTCAGTTAAGTCAGTCAGTCAACACCTTATCTCAGTTAACAGTCATAGAATCACACACACACACACACACATTTAATGGCATGTTCAACGTGTTCTCAATTTGTGTCTTCACTAAGTTCAACCACATAGTTACGTTCTCACATCTCCAGGTACGGCAATAATAATTCAACGTGAGAAACATTGAGAATTCTGGTCCTGTTCATCTAAGTTTAGGGTAACTATGAGGCCCGTGACCTTGTTTTGTGTCACTGTGACCTTGTCTTGCGTCACTGTGACCTTGTTTGTCTTGTGCAGGGCTGGGTTGGATTCTCAAAGGTTCACATCGTTGAATTTTCCTCGCAACTGGAGACACAAAAACACCTTAACTGGCTGGCTTAACCCCTCCCTCCCCCACACATACAAAAAAAAATATCCTGTCAATAAACAAAATAGGATCAAAATTACACTGAAATTCTCTACACCATTAACCTGACACGTTCAAATGGCGCCGCAAGAGGTGTGGCTAGGGAAGTGGCCTTTAAAGGACCTAATGCCGTTAAACTCTACGGAAACTTCAAAGCTAATTTCACTTGTTCATTTAGCACTGTATCTATGACTAGCGTATAGCGGAGCCTGTATTACTGTCCATACTAATGTAATATCCTGCCATGATCTTGTACCCTTTGACAACTACACCATTATTATTATTATTATTATTATTATTATTATTATTATTATTATTATTATTATTATAACTGCGTCATTATTACTATTATTATTATATCAGCATTAATTTCACTATTATCATCATAGTTCCACCGAAGAGAGTTCCTCTAGGAAACAATTTTTCTCTAAGTTAGTTCCTCTCGGAGTTATATGTTCCTCAAGGAAATAGTTCGTCTCGAAGGTAATTCCTCTGGGAAATAATTCCTCAACGAAATTTTCTTGTATTCGCCTCGACTTACTGTACCATCAAAAATAACTATTTCCACGCCGGAGGAATATCTCCCTCTTCCTCCATAAGAACTATTCGCCATGACCACAGCCAATAATAACGGTGTGTCCCTTCTGGCCAGTACAGGTAGAGGGCGAGCGCTTCACAGAGGTAATGCTGCCCCTAGCGGTCGTGAGGCAATCAGGCTCCTTTTCTGTCACTGTCCACGCCCGCTCACAGGTTGGCTCCGACACCAGGTCCGTCAACATCAAAGTCCAGGTGAGTCTCTCTCTCTCTCTCTCTCTCTCTCTCTCTCTCTCTCTCTCTCTCTAAAGTAAATATATCTTATTTTCTCTAAGATGAGTATCTCTGAGCCATAAATCTCCCCGTCATTACTATCGATACTGCCATAGAGTCATTCGTCTCCAGCTTCTGCCAGCCCTCCCTCCCCCACGTACACTGTGACGACTCACTCCACCCCTCTCTCTCTCCTGACCACCAGACTGAAGGTGCCGAGGTGCGGAAACACACGTCGGTGCTGCTGGACCTGAAGAACCGGGCCACCGTGTACGAGTTCCTGGACCTGCCAGTGGACGAGAGCCCGGAGATCACAAAGAGCATCATCAGGCGCTATGTCTACGGCTCCCCCAGGGCCACTCTGGCACTCTCAGGTAAACAACACACACACACACACACACACACACACACACACACACACACACACTCACACAGAACAACTTGATAACAATAGTGCGTTGATGACAAATACGACGAAATAGACCAGTAAAATGACTACTTTGGTTATGACAAATTCACCAACACAAAACAAAATGACTGATAAACTCAATAAAGCAGAACATCCTATTCAGACCTACACCTCACACACCTACCGCGACTGAACGAAAAGGCATAAGATAAAAGTTTCACATCTCCTGTAGGTGACGTGTTCGGCCCTACGATGAGCAACATGGTGGTGCACGACACGATGGCCTTCAATGGCAGGATCCTCAAGAGCTCGGACGGGCTGGCCTTCAACATGGGCAGCACAGTGTGGACTCTCCACTATCTGCGTCTCACCAATCAGCTCAATAAGTCCAAGGCCAAGAAAGCCTTCGCATTCATCAACCTCCAACTGGCAGGCCTCCTCACCCGCTACAACAATGGCTCCTTCAAGATGTGGCATTTCTCCAACCCCAGCGTGTGGTAAGGTGGCGCTACCCGTCCTTCTTGTAGATACAGTACATTGCTCTTCTCGGGCTGTAAATAGTACTCTTGCTACTAAAAACACTTCATTATCCGTAAATTAATGTCGTGGCTAAAGTATGTGTGTGTGTGTGGGTCATAACACAACTACTACCCTTCCCCTGGTATAGGCTGACGACGTGGGTATTGACCGTACTCCTGGCGGCGCAGCACGAGGACTGGGAGAACCTGGTGTACGTGGAACCCCGGCTGGTCAACACGGCCACCACCTTCATCCTTGACCACCAGGAACCAGACGGCAGTTTCCGGGAGACTATCTTCTACAACATAACCCTCGACCACAAGATGGGTTTCAAGGTAACTCAGAGTAGCTCAAAGGTTAATCAGAGTAGTCTCCAAGGTAACTCACTTGAGCTTAATGGTTACTCACTAGAGATTCAAGGTAACTTAAGAGTATCTCCGAAGGAAAATAGAATAACTCCTTGAAAACACCCAAAAGCTCCAAGGTGACTCACTAGAACTTCAAGGTGACTAATATGATCAGCGTAACTCACTGGAACTGCAAAATAATTCAACGTAACTCAAAAAGTTTCAAGGTAATTCATTATAGTAATTCATTCCAAGATAACATTATCACAACAGATCCAAGGCATCTCAAGGTAACTGTTATCACATGGGTTTAGGTACGTGTCGTAAACAGTTATCATTCTGCAGCATCCAAAATTACAACTCACAGGTAACACAACAACAGTTACAAAAATGTACTTAGAGATAACCGCCCATTAAGCTGTAAACATCGACTGAGCTAAATGACAAACGGATAAGTAACTGTATTTGTTGTTAGAACTCTCAGGTAATTCATTAATTTATGGTAGTCTGGTCTGCTTCATTAAAGGCGTCGTTTACCATAACAATACAGCCAAATTATACCTTAAGGAAGTTAGATTAGGTCAGTTCAGGTCAGGTCAAGTCAAGTCAAGTCAGGTCAATCTAGGTCAGGGTAGTTTTGGTTAATTGAGGTTAGCCTAGGTTAAGTTTTGTAATTTACTACATAATTCAATTTTATGTCTTATGAGTATCTATATGATCGTCTACGGTTAGACAGAAATAAAAAAATACATGGAAATTATAGTTATTGTAACATATTCCAGTGTGTATGTGTGTGTGTGTGTGTGTGTGTGTGTTTTTTGTGTGTGTGTGTGTGTGTTTGTGTGTGTGTGTGTGTGTTGTGTGTGTGTGTGTGTGTGTGTGTGTGTGTGTGTGTGTGTTTTGTGTGTGTGTGTGTGTGTGTGTGTGTGTGTGTTTTTGTGTGTTTTTGTGTTTTTTGTGTGTGTGTGTGTTTTGTGTGTGTGCTTTTTGTGTGTTTGTGTGTGTTTTGTGTGTGTGTGTGTGTGTGTGTGTGTGTTGTGTGTGTGTGTTTGTGTGTGTGTGTGTATGCAGATTAATCAAATAACATAAAAATAAAAGCATGAATATATGCACCAGATGAAACTGCGCATAAAAGGATACATGAACAAATTAAAACGACTATAGAATCATTTTTGCCTCTTGGAATAATGAACTTACTCGAAAACGTTTGTTTTTCATATTCACAGGAATTTCAATCTCTCTCTCTCTCTCTATATATATATATATATATATATATATATATATATATATATATATATTAATAATTTAACAAGTACGAAAATAGATAAAAGCTGTAAGATAAATGAAACTGGGGATCACCTGAGCATTAGCCACCCCAGCTTATTTCACCTGATTATTAAGCACCCTAACGCGACCAAGGGGGGGATAGTTAGGTTAGGTTAGGTTAGGTTAGGTGAAATAAGCTGCGGTGTCTTAATCTTTAGATCCTCCGAAACTGAGAAAAATATAAAAGGACAAAAGTATTACTGTAGTGTACTAAAAAAAAATTAAGACAGGCGAACAAGAACGAGTCTCTGGGTGAGTTAGGATTGACTCAGGTGGGTAATTCACTTTCACCCAGTTCACGAGAGGCAGATATGAATACTGCAGCAGCCAGGAAGAACACAACCAAAAAATACGAAATCATGTAAAAGGAAAAAAAAGTTATAAATTGACGAACATGTTTAATAAGCCTCACATGACAAGGTAATTTACCCTCCCTCCTTACAGCTCACGTCAATGTTAACTCTTCTTTTCTTTTTTTACCGGAGACATTATTTACACCCGTACCTGGACTGTTAATTAAATGTTCACCCCGTAAGTTAGCAGTCCCGGTTTCGATTTCCATGTGGGGAACGGGAAGGGAGGGAGTGAGGGAGGGAGGGAGGGGGAAAAGGAGGGAAGGAATGATTAGCCAGTGTGGTTTGCGTGTGGTCCGGTATACCTGGTCAGTGTCTTGAGGTCGGGTTACTCATCTCCCACACTCTATACAAAATCGTGACAATGTGTCTTAATGACCTAACCATCCACGATAATGAAGTAATCATTGTTATTACGATTTATATTATTATTATTATTATTATTATTATTATTATTATTATTATTATTATTATTACAAGTATGGACAGTACAATATTGCTACACCCTTGTCTTACTCTATAGTGTACAATACATATTGCGTGGTTACAGGGATGGGGAGGAGGCGTGCGTGACCATCACAAGCCGGTGTTGGTGGCGTTGACGGCGCTGGTGACCGCGGTACTGCTGGAAGCCGCCCCGACGCTCAACGGAGACGTCCACGCCAGGGCCCTCAACGCTAGACAACGCGCCACCCAGTAAGACACGCTCCTTCACGCTATGTTTTGATCTCTAACGTCACTCCTTGCTCACATATGCTCATCCTACCACACCATGCTCCTTCACGTTCATCCTACCACACTATCCCCCTCACGCTCTTGTGTTGTGTTGGTTCCTGGTTCCCCGATATTATTACTCGTGCCGCTGTCATTGTTACAACACACTCACCATGGCAACATGAAGTATCACGGCAGACCTTTACCAGCTGCATCACGTTCATCCCTTATCGTCTCGTTCCTTACTACCAAGTCATCATACAACCATACTTATTATATACAAGATTTTCAAGTGTAATGTTTTCATGTAGTTTGATGTTAGTGTTTACAGAGACCCTTGAGGTTAGTGTTTACAGAGACCCTTGAGGTTAGTGTTTACAGAGACCCTTGAGGTTAGTGTTTACAGAGACCCTTGAGGTTAGTGTTTACAGATACCCTTGAGGTTAGTGTTTACAGAGGCCTTTGAGGTTAGTGTTTACAGAGACCCTTGAGGTTAGTGTTTACAGAGACCTTTGATGTTAGTGTTTACAGAGACCCTTGAGGTTAGTGTTTACAGAGACCCTTGAGGTTAGTGTTTACAGAGACCTTTGAGGTTAGTGTTTACAGAGGCCTTTGAGGTTAGTGTTTACAGAGACCCTTGAGGTTAGTGTTTACAGAGGCCTTTGAGGTTAGTGTTTACAGAGACCCTTGAGGTTAGTGTTTACAGAGACCTTTGATGTTAGTGTTTACAGAGACCCTTGAGGTTAGTGTTTACAGAGACCCTTGAGGTTAGTGTTTACAGAGACCCTTGAGGTTAGTGTTTACAGAGACCTTTGAGTTAGTGTTTACAGAGACCCTTGAGGTTAGTGTTTACAGAGACCCTTGATGTTAGTGTTTACAGAGACCTTTGAGGTTAGTGTTTACAGAGGCCTTTGAGGTTAGTGTTTACAGAGACCCTTGAGGTTAGTGTTTACAGAGACCTTTGATGTTAGTGTTTACAGAGACCCTTGAGGTTAGTGTTTACAGAGACCTTTGAGGTTAGTGTTTACAGAGACCCTTGAGGTTAGTGTTTACAGAGACCTTTGAGGTTAGTGTTTACAGAGACCCTTGATGTTAGTGTTTACAGAGACCCTTGATGTTAGTGTTTACAGAGACCCTTGAGGTTAGTGTTTACAGAGACCCTTGAGGTTAGTGTTTACAGAGACCCTTGAGGTTAGTGTTTACAGAGACCTTTGAGGTTAGTGTTTACAGAGACCCTTGAGGTTAGTGTTTACAGAGACCCTTGAGGTTAGTGTTTACAGAGACCCTTGAGGTTAGTGTTTACAGAGACCCTTGAGGTTAGTGTTACAGAGACCCTTGAGGTTAGTGTTTACAGAGATCCTTGAGGTTAGTGTTTACAGAGACCCTTGAGGTTAGTGTTTACAGAGACCCTTGAGGTTAGTGTTTACAGAGACCCTTGAGGTTAGTGTTTACAGAGACCCTTGAGGTTAGTGTTTACAGATACCCTTGAGGTTAGTGTTTACAGAGACCCTTGATGTTAGTGTTTACAGTGTTCCTTGATGTTTACAGAGTCTCTTTGTAAACACTAGCATTAAAGACATAATCGGTAACATAAAAAGACACATAAATTCCCTGTTCGTGTGTTTGTTATGCCGGAAAAACATCCTAAAGGTAGAACTGTTCGACGCTCGTATAACATTCAGCGTCTTCTACAGGTTCCTGGAGCGGGAGTTGGATCAGTTGTGGGACCCCTACGATTTAGCCATCACCACTTACGCCCTGACTTTGGTGGGCAGCCCTGAGAGAGAAGTCGCCCTTAAGATGCTCGAAGCTTATGCCAGGAATCAAGGTATAATAACTCCACAACACCTCTGTATCATTCTTCCCACGGGACCACTGAGATATATATATACTTCATTTGTTTCTGAAGTAGGAACAGTGTAAGTGTTTGTTATAACTTTACTATATTTCGCTGCTACAAATTCCAGATTAGGGAAAAAGCAGTTGGCGACATGCTTTATGGTTAACACAGATCCCGGCTTGGTTGAATTAAGTCTCTGAGATTAATAATAAACCATACAGATATCCCAAATACCTTTACTGTGTGTTATCTGGCTGTGTTACGTCTGTGCGATAGAGCGATTGCGCCATTGTTGTAAGAGCTGGGCGGCTCTCATGGTACAAAACATAATATACCTTCAACTTTAAAACAAATACATTTATTTCAATGTGTACAACGTAGCAAAATGATGATAATAATAATAATAATAATAATAATAATGGCTTGAAGATGACGCACAGAGGATCGGAACAATACAAATAACAGTTTGGAACTATTCTGAGACAGTAAAGAAAAAAGATAAATTCGAATCTCTTTCTTCCTCGTCTTCCCTCTTCCATGAATCACAATAATACACCAGCTGTCACATGACACATGTTAAATCACAGACAATCCTGACAACAAAAGCCCTGTTCCTCTGATCACATTCTCTTTTATATGCAGTTAAGGCTAGATTCGTCGACTACCAAAAGAAACAATACGCACAGAAATATAACTTTCTCTGGTATCATAGATGTGAGAGATTACGTTTTGCTCTGATGGTAGAAGACTGACTGGGGTGAAGGTGGATCTGAAAGGGAGAGATAATCAGAAAGACTTTCCTTTACCGTCCCTGCAATTCTTGTTTTCAACGTATAAATATTTTCTGTCTATTTTTCTCTCTCGTATTTATATTTTTCTTCTTCCGTCTATTCTCCCTCATTCTTCCTATTTACCTCCACCCCACGGCTCTCCATCTCACCTAGTGAAGTTCACTATGTTACCAAACCCCTCATCCGTGAGACTGGTGCGCTGAAATTGTTTTTTATGGTTAATTTGCATGATGTAGGGTAATTATGGGAAAAAAACACTGGTGCTATTTTTGGGCCGCCACCTTGGATTTTTGGCAGCCATTTTGGTTTGCCGTGAACATACAATTGGTTCCTATGAATTTTCAGTAATACCGAGATCCGTGTTCTCTGCAAACGGTGACGTTTTGCTACCAGCAGACAAGAGTTCTTTCACGAAAAATATAGAGCAACTGACCTGCATCGAATCTCAACCAGTTGATGATGAGAAACACAGAAAAACACTCAATGTTGATACAATGAGCATCGCACAGATCATCAACAAACGGAACTGTTAGAGAAGTTTTGTTACCTTGGACGTGATTATGATGAACTTCGAGAGATATTCAGCAGATTGACTCCCTAAAACCAAACACAAAATAGAAAAGAAATGATGACATTGAGCCTATCTTATTCCAGATAGCTGACACAACTTCAATTAAGACTACATCACTGAAGAAGTCTCTTTAACATGTGAAGACCAAAGACCAACTCACTAAATATTTGGGTGATGCTGTTGTTGTCTATGTTACCTCTGCTTTGGGAGATAATGATGATTACCTGAAGAACCGTACTGTATACATGAAGAAGCAGTCATTGATGTACGTTCACCTGACACTGGTGTATTTTATTACTCATGGAACTCTGTGCACGCCACTCATGTACTTCAAACAGCACACACATTGCTGGCCAGGGAAAATTGACTCACCAGTATCTCTCTCCGCTGCACAAGTGTCTATTTTATGTAACAAAGTTTATTTCAAAACACAAAATGTATATATTTTTTTATTTGAGTATATGACTTAGGTCTCTAGGTTACTATAATTGTTTTATATATATATATATATATATATATATATATATATATATATATATATATATTATGATCAGCACCATCAGGGTGTTAGTTATGACATAATAATAGAGGCTATTAAAGTATCTAATCTGATGCTTACCTACAATATACTAATTTTACCCTTGTAATCAAACAAATCAATTAACATCACGATTATTTTCCCATATTTTGCCCCGAATATGTGATTAAAACCTACTAGTGTACAATAAAATTGATTCCTAGTGACTTGCAAATAATGTTGTATAGGAGATTTTGAGTTCTTTACTTAAATTTTCAAGATGACCGCCACGCTGGGGGGTAAAAAATATCACCAGTGTTTTCGTTTCATAATACTCTAAATCATGGAAATCATCCATAAAAACAATTTCAGCTCACCGATCTCACGGAATTACACAGTGAGCCTCACTAATCCTGTCTATTTCAGTTCTCTCGTTTCCCTTCATAGTTTCTTTTTTCTCTCTCTCTCACTTCACCTCACCTCACCTCACTCACTAACACACATACCCTTCTACCCCCACTTGTCCGTCAGACGGTCGGATGTACTGGTCACGGGCACCCATCGTTACCAACGCACGCTTGGCGGAGAACAACCAGCGAGCGTTCCTGTTACCCAAGGAGCCGCAGGAGTGGGACGCGTACGCCGTGGAGGCCACCAGCTACGCCCTGCTCGTGTTCCTCATCCAGGAGGGGGTGACGCCGAGGACCGAGTCTATCATGCGCTGGCTTAACTCCGTCAGGGAACACACCCACGCCTTCGCTGCCTCCGTGGTAACTAACTCCTACTGTGTACACTAGGTTGTTGTGGTAGTTGATACTGATGGTGGCGGTGTTGGTTAGTAGTAGTAGTAGCAGTAGTTGTTCTTGTTGTTGTTTATTGATTTTCTAATAGTGTTTTACGAGTGAGTGAGTGAGTGGTTCCTTCCCCAAATATTCAACTACGTTTTGTGTTAAGAAGTCTTGAAAGATCATCCATCACCTGAAGATTTTAACACCCCAGCAAAATTTTTCACCTGCAGAGATTAAACACTCTAACCTAACACTACCTGAGAGAGATGGGGGTTAGGTTAGGTAAGGTATCTAATCTTCAGGTAAATCCGAGGTTATACCGACGTAACCTAATCTAATTTACCCTTGACTTATGTTTAATGATTATCTTATTATTTTCAAAGGTAGTTAATGGTGGCTTCTTATATAAATTGCCCTGGTATGTCATGCTTGTCTGTCACTGGTTCATTGTGTTGAAATGTGTTCACTGCAATAACTGCTGTGCTTCATAACATCTAACCGTGGGTACAGTGTATTGTATCAGTATTTATTGAGGATTATACTGTTTTCGTGATTCTGTAAGAGTTTTATTACAGTAGATGTGATAAAAGAGTTACAGTGAAGATGTGTTTAGCTCTGAGTACTGTAAGATGGTTTAAACACCTTTGAGTACTGTATTTTAACCCTCTTTAAGTAATATGACCCTTTGACTATGATGATTTAATCCCTTTTTGTATTATGATTTAACCCTTTTTTGAGTACGATGAATTAGTACTCTGAGTATGATGATTTAACCCTTTAAGTACTATGATTTAGCCCTTTGAGTATGTTGATTTAGACCCTTTGAGTATGATAATTTAAACCTTTGTAGATTTTGATTTAACCCTTTGAATACTATGATTTAAGCCTTTCTGGGTACGATTATATATCCCTTTGAGTATGATGATTTAACCCTTTAAGTACTATAATTTAACCCATTTTGAGTACGATGATTTAGTCTTCTGAGTATAACTGATTTCATCATTTGAATGCGATAATTTAACCCTTTGAGTACGATGATTTAACCCTTTGATTACGATGATTTAGTCCTAAGTACTATTATATAACCCTTTGAGTACGATGCTTTAACCCCTTGAGTACGATGATTTAACCCGTTGAGTGAGATGATTTAACCCTTTGACAACTATGACAAACCTTTAGCTACACAACTGTTATACTGAAGGTAATATGACATCGTCTTCAGAGAGTTAAGACTAAAACATCATAATCAAGGGTTTAAAACAGGTTGCAGTCGGGAACATTATGATACCTTGCTCTATGGACTAGTTCACATGGGGTTGGGTTAGGTTAGGTTAGGTTAGGTTAGATTAGATTAGGTTAGGTTAGGTTAGGTTAGGTTTAAAGACAACTGGATAATTATATTACACACGAAAAACTGATGCTAAGACCTAACACTTTATATATCTGACCTATGTTAATACCTAATGAAAAATTTTCTTTACTGAGAAGTATTTTGATTTTTTACAATAGTTGACATTTTAATATCACCATCCATCACCGGGGTCACCATAACAACGTCGCCTTGAAATATGTTAACAGTCCAAGATAAACATCCCAACTAATTCCACCTGAGGAGTCATCACCCTAACGCTATCTGGAGGGTTAGGTTATGTTAGTCTAGGCTGACACTGTTAGGGTAGGTTAGGTTAGGATAGTACTGTTAGGGTAGGTTACGTTAAGGTAGGATAGCACTGTTGGGGTGGGTTAGGTTAGGTTAAGATCGGGCCGTTAAGGTAGTTAGGTTAAGTTACCGTTAGGGTGGTTAAACTTCAGGTGAAATAAGCTGAGATGACTATTCTTCAGGAAATCCAATATTTATTGTAATACGCACAAATAAATTATAGAATATCCTTTAAATGCTGTAAGAGCTTTTTATTAAAGTGTTGACACAGCTTCAAGAATGGTTAGATTAGGTTAGGTTAGGTTGTGACAAGATTAAATATGAATTCAACTGATGAATAGTCCGGATTATCCCATAGAATAAGAGAAACAAAAGCATAACGTGGAAAACTAATTTCATCGGGAAACAGAAAGATTCCTGGAAGTCAGGCCAGTTTTTAAAAACAAAACCAATCTCAGTAATGTGAAACAGATTGGCTATGATTTATGTAAAATAATAATAATAATAATAATAATAATAATAATAATAATAATAATAATAATAATAATAAACGGTTTATTAATTAAGTTGCAGCCGCTGGCTGAAAATATACTTACATTTGATTTAGACATGATATAATATGCATTGCATACATTTACAGGGCTGCACAGTATATAAATGAGTTGTTTATTATTTTAACAATAGATGGGATGGTGCTATTCTTATATCTATCAGTGCGGGCTCTTATGGGCTGAATTTTGTTGTAGTGGCGGACTGCACGAGGTGGGTGGGGGACTGCCGGTGGCAGGAGGTGGCGATGACGAGGGTGGTGAATTAGTTAGTATTACTTCCTGGGTTCACCTTGGTGGTTCACATGTGCCACACTAAGAATCGAGGTTTCATATACGGTTGACGTGTTCAAGTACAATCCTAGACAACAGTTGTGTCCCGCTGCCAGCCACACTGTGTGAAGCCGATACACCTGAGGTTGGAATGACGAAGCACCAGGGGAAGGGTGGATGTGGGAGGTGGGAAGAAGGGGGTTGCGGGAGGCTGAGAGAAGGGGGATGCGGGAGGCTGGGAGAAGGGGGATGAGGGGAGGTGGGGAGAAGGGGAGAGGGAGGTGAGAAGGGGGATGGAGAAGGGAAGGCGTGGAGAAGGGAGATGCGGGAGGCGAAAAGAAGAGTGATGAGTGAGGCGAGAAGAAGGGGGATGGAAATAAAGGGAGACAGACTGTATGAGGGGTTGCAGAATGACTAACATTATGTATTTCTGTAATCCTTTGTTTTCCCTGGTGAGGTATACAGTACGTGTCTCTCTCTCTCTCTCTCTCTCTCTCTCTCTGCCCGTTACACACACACTCCCATCCTTCACTCTCCTCTCCAGGTGACAAGATCACTAGATTACAAGATGTAACCCGCTAAACTAAGGTTACGATACAAGTACAGTAGCTAAAACAACTGTCTGTGCACGTGTGACTAGTGACAGCCCTCATATACATAAGATAAGAGAGAGAGAGAGAGAGAGAGAGAGAGAGAGAGAGAGAGAGAGAGAGAGAGATTTGAGATTACATTTCTACTGACTGTATACAGACGAATGACCCCCCTCCCTAGAGTCGCCTTGAGGAGTGAGGGGTATGTAGAGAGAGGAGGGAAGGAAGATAGGGGTGAGGGAAGGGAGGGAGGGAGGGGGGTGAGTGAAGGGAGGGGATGGAGGGGGTGTGGGGAGGGAGTAGGTGGAGGCAGGGAGGGGGGTTAAAGTGAAGAAAAGAGTGGGTGGGGATGTGAAGAGTGGAGGAAGAAGGTAGTGGATTGAGTGGTGAAAGGTGGAGGAAAGAAAGGAGTGGGGGCAGGAAGGGGGTGAGTGGAGATAGGGAGAGAGTAGGGGGATATTGGGAGATGGGGAAGACAGAGAGGTGAGAGGAGATAGGAAGGTGAGGGGAGATAGGGAGGCGGGGGAAGATGATCAACATAAGACTCCTCCATGAGATATAAATAACCGTAATATCAGTGTTTCTGACATCTATTTTTTGTGTGTGTGTGCGCGCGCTTGCTTTTCGAGACAGGGTAGTGTAATGCACCTAGTGTGGCAGCATTATGTTAGTGTTAAGATGAAGGTACTGCTTGTTTCCTCTCGCTTTCAGCTACTGCCGTTGGCCAGCCCTCGTGGTGAACAGGGAAATAACCTTACGTAGGTCGTCCCCTGCCAATACAGAGCCTCTTCACCATCAAGACTCCTGCTGTTACTCCTCGTGGCAACACACGGTAACTGGGTACCTCTCGGCCCCAGGCTAGACCAGCAGGGGATCTCGGAACATCAGTGAGCCCCAGAGGCACGAGGCATAGGCCCACCAGCATGCGGACACGCCCTGGCGCCTACCAACCATTGCACTGCCCCACTGCCCTGTGGATTAGCCTTGTTAGGTATGAGGCTACGGGAGTAGATCCCAAACGAAAAATCTACGATGGGGCCCCGCATCAGCAGACATGCTTACAGAGCTCCAGTAAGACCCTAACGGCGAAATAGGCGGAAAGTCCTATGGCGACAGACGAGTGGTGACGGGGACAGGTAGGGATGGCTACCGGGAGTCTCCAGTCACAACTCTGCACATGGGCGGCATAGATAAGATGGTCGTTTATGCACTGGGATCCAGGCACCCTTACAATCCGGTCCTGTCGGTGCGACTGAGGAGTAGTTTCCAGGAGCCACTCTGTTCACCACACATGAGTGGGCTATAAAAGGTGCCCTAAACATAGCTTGCCTAAAAAACAACCTGACTGGGCAACGACACCCAGTAACGTCATCCCAATGCGGTCGAAAGCATAATCCCAGATCAAAGCAAAAACAAATTATACAGCCTCTTATGGTCGTTACATTGAATGTCAGGACCCTTCTGGATACTGACACAAATGAGCGCCCTTTGCCACTCCCCAATCCATCCTACAGAGCTATCTGAAATGCCTGTTGGGATCAAGGAGTGCCTCATGACGCTCTAAGTCCCACTGAATCACTCACATCATGCCTTCTTCGTGAGTGCATGCAAAAGACAACACTGGAGGCAGAGGATGGCATGAAGGCGGCCGTTTGCGCGGACCTTGACAAAGTGCTAGCCTCTATCCCTAGAGAAAATAAGGTTGTGCTCCTAGGTGACTTCAATACCAAAGTTAGCAGAGATGTTGACATATTGCAGGGAACCACAGGGAGAAACAGAGTGGGCAAGTGTAATCCCAACGGCCTACTCCTCCTCAGAAAGTGTGTTGAACACAACCTCACTATCACCAACACCTTGTTTAGACAGGCCGACAATTTCAAGGGCTCTTGGCAACACCCACGATCCAAACCTCGAATTCTCATTAACTACATCATTGTCAGAGAAAGAGATCGCCAAGATGTCCTCATCACCAGAGCCATGAGTGGCTCGGACCAGTGTGATACAGATCATCGGCTCGTCAGAGCAAAGACGGCGAAGGCAACAAGCCCCCAATAGAGGTTTTAACACCAAGAGACTGGGAGGGATCAAGTGGCAGAACATGCTTTCAGAGAGCAGCTCGACGATGGGCTAATAAACAACCCAACAACAAACAATCTAAATACGAGTGCCGATTGTGGTATCCTCAATGCTGGCATTACAAAAACCTGCAGCGAGATCCTCGGCCGGCCAGATCGAAAGAAAACACCAGCATTGGTTTGAAAAAAATAACTCGTCAATGGTAAAACGTGCTGCCCTCAGCCTCACTGACTGACAGAACAGCCCTCAGTCTCGGACCAAAGCTGATACCTTCCGTCAGAAGAAAGGGATGGCCCAGCGCAAACTTCGGGATGTAAAGGACATATGATGGAAAAGTAAAGTGTGTGAAATGCAAATAATTTCAAATTAACACAAAATGCGCGAACTTTTCAATTATACCAAAGTAATGTATGACCCAACTACTCATGGCCTGGCCCACCTCCGTGGGCATCAAAACACCGATGTGGATGTCCTGACTACCCAGCAGGTCCTTCAGTACCCAGAGCTGACCCACCTCGGCTATCCTCTATCCCATGATGAGGAAGCTACTCCCATCATGCAGATGAAAAATAACAAAGCCACAGGGCTTGATGGAATCCCAGCCAAGGTATATAAAACTGGAGGACCTCTGCTTACCAGCCGACTCCGTCGTCAATATTTATAATTTCAAGGGAGACCGGTCAGACTGTGGAACCTACCTCGGGATCTCGATGCTGTCTGTAGCTGGCAAGATTGTCGCCCAAGTCCTCCTAAGCAGACTTCTTCCAGAGGCGAAAAACTTCCTCCCAGAATCTTAGTGTGGCTTTAGACCATCACATGGGACCAATGACTAGATCTTTGCTGCCCACTACATGCAGGAAAGGTGCAGAGAATAGCGTCGTGACTTGTACACGGCCTTCATCGACCTTACCAAGGCCTTCGACTCGGTCAGCAGGGAAGCTCTCTGGCGGACCCTCAGTCGTTTTGCCTGCCCACCAAGATTTATCGCCATTGTGAGGCAATCCACGATGTGTACTGGCACAAACTTTCTTGTATATTTTCGTGACTTCCTTTCTTTCTCATGCCAGTGCCAATTTAGCCTACGAGGTGGACATCCAGTACCGCATAAAGAGACTTTTCAACATAAGACGACTCCAGGCAGGAACAAAGGTGTCAGCCACTTTTATCGCTGAACTTCAGTATGCAGACGACCTCAACCTCGTTGTCCACACTAAACGCGACTTATAGGAGATCCTGAACACCAACACAGATGCATATGCACACTTCGGCCTTGAGGTGAATGTAAGTAAGACTCAGATTCTCTTTCAGCCGCCCCTGGTTCGGCCACACCTCCAACCATCCACCAGGTTAACGGTACTACCCTCTCTAATGTTACCCACTTTCGGTATCTCGGCTCCCATTTGTGCACCACCGCGGACATTAATTAGTATAATAAGGCTGCGTAAAATAATTATATCATCATTAGTGAACACGAAGGCTGTTACAACTTATCAGGGTTGTATGTTTTCTCCTTGACACCTAATAAACTATAGTTACACAATTACTTAAAAATACTACTAATAATAATGTTTTTATTGTTATTATGATTATTAGTCTATCTTCCAACATGCTGGGAAAAACTGCGAGTTATTACGTTGGCGAGAGAAGTGAGGTTGTGATGGAAGTGAATGTGAGAAAAACAGCACAACGTCACCCCCACATTACCAGTGTCATGATGGAGGTGGACATGATTAGGGTGAAGAGAAGACACCATCACACATTCACCTCACCATCACTTTAAGTCGCCATAATGGTGTGATAGTGAAGTGAGTCCACCACTACACCATCACCCCCATAGTGAAGTGAGTCCACCACTACACCATCACCCCCATAGTGAAGTGAGTCCACCACTACACCATCACCCCCAAACCAAGATGTGTGTTGTCTTCCCCAGGACACAGTAGTGGCCATGCGCGCCCTGGCCGAGTACAGTTACCGGGCGAGGCTGAGAGACGTAACCAACATGAGGGTGAACCTTGAAGCTACCTCCAGCCCGGGAGACATCCACTCCATCCCTATCACAAACCACTCTGTCTCCGCCCTCCACACTCTCCAGGTCAGTCTCATAATATTTACACTACGGTATTACTACTATTACTACTACTACTACTACCACTACTACTACTACTACAAATAATAATAATAATAAACTTACCCCCAATAGTCTAGGGTCTGCTGTCACCAAAGACAGAACACAGGCAAAAAACACCCAAAATATAACGCTTACTTATGACCGGGATACACACACACACGGGAATAGTAATACATATGAGTCATTGAATTTGATAGTAATTCATTTGTTCCCATAAGTTCACCTTTACCCAAACAGGTTCCCCGACCATGGGGCCATGTGTACATGGTGGCGAAGGGGTCAGGTCAGGCCGTGGCTCAACTAGAGGTCAGCTGGGGGGTTGACTTGGACCGCTTCATGAAGAAACCGGCCAGGAAGTACTTTGACCTCAACGTGACCGAGACCTACCCAAGCTTTCGTAACAAGACCTTCATTGATACCACAGTGTGTACCAGGTGTGTACTGAGTGTACCAGGTGTGTATGGAGTGTACCAGGTATGTACTGTGTGTACCAGGTGTGTACTGAGTGTACCAGGTGTGTACTGTGTGTACCAGGTGTGTACTGAGTGTACCAGGTGTGTACTGAGTGTACCAGGTGTGAACTGTGTGTTCCAGGTGTGTACTGAATATACCAGGTGTGTACTGAATGTACCAGGAGCGTACTGAGAGTACCAGGTGTGCATTGAGAATACCAGGTGTGTACTGACAGTGTATCAGGTGTGTACTGATAATATAAAAATATATCCCCTATTAAGGTCTTCCACATTGGCCATTACCCGCACCATCGTCAACACTCTCCTTCTCCTCAGGTGGACGGCGGTAGATATATCAGAGACGAGCCACGCAGCCCTCGTGGAGGTGGAGGTGGCGACGGGTTACCTCCTCTACCAACCTGACGCTAACAAGTTCGTCAGGAAAGCTCAGGCTGGGGACTTCCCCATGATGTTTGATGCCAAGTCTACCCCCTCCATAATATGGTGGCAGTTAGACTATGTGAGTGTGGCACTGTGTATAACACGCCTTTGTCATATAACTCGTGTTGTACTGGCAGTGGCATTTGTACAGTGGAGGTGTCAAATAACAAGTGTTTCATTTATATAGTAAAGGTGTCTAAATAACAAGATTGATGTGTGGTGCCATATCTATAGAACAGTATCGGTGTCATATAACAAGTGTTTCATATATATATATATATATATATATATATATATATATATATATATATATATATATATATATATATATATATATATATATATATATATATATATATATATATATATATATATATATATATATATATATATATATATATATATATATATATATATATATATATATATATATGTATGTGTGTGTGTGTGTGTGTGTGTGAAAATAACAAGTGCACATACAGTGCAGGTGTCAAGTAAGTTGTGTTTTGATGTGCCACAGATCCCAAGTGACCGGCCACGATGTTTCACCTACCGCCACATCCGCCACTTCCCGGCAGCCAACCACACCGCTGTGCGCTACGCCAAAATCTTTGAAATGTTCGCGCCTGGTCAGTATCTACTGTAACTCTTTCTCTCACTTTCATTTTCATTTCTCTCACTCCCACTTATTTTTTTCTCTCTCTCGCTCTTAATTTTCCCTTTTCTCCCTATTCTTCTCTTTCAGTCTCTCTACAATACATCTCTTTTTAAATTACATTTCTTGGTGAATTAAACTATATTTCTTATCGTTTAATATTAACACACACTATCCCCTGAAATATATCTACCTCAATCCCTCTTATTTTATCTTCACTTCTCCCACTATGAAATGGATGGGGGGGGGGGGGTTGCACAGAGGATAATCTCTCATAATTCTTTGTAACGCAAAAATATGTACAGGAGACCCTTAGGATATTTGCGAGTGTTGTGTTCCTTCTATACTGTATTATGCATATCTATTGTACTGTACATACCTATTGTGGTTGTGTGTTGTACTCCTACTGTATCATAAATACCTTAAGAGTGTTTGTACATCAACATCCATCCCCTCATACTCTATATTTATATGTTAATGTTGAGAACATTATCTTTGGCAGATATTATAACCCTGTGCTGCCAGCATATTGCGTCCTGTCTGCAATGGTTCCCTTATTGTAACCTCTCTCTCTCTCTCTCTCTCTCTCTCTCTATATATATATATATATATATATATATATATATATGCTGATAACCACAAGGAAAAGAAGAAACACGAAGTTCCCAAGCGCTGTGTAATTCACATCTTTCCTTGTATTATCAACATATACCTGGATCACGCGCACCTATTTGCACACATATATATATATATATATATTATTTTTTATTTATTTTTTTAACCACTGCTGAATGGAAGAAATTTGAATTCCGTTCCACCGTATATTCAAAACTCAAAATTAAATTCCTCATTTCCTTCGTGATATATTCAGTAATAAGCAATGCTCCTGCCATCTCGACCCACAGCAAACATTGGAGGTAACTCGCGTACCCAATGATAACACTGTGCTGTACACATATCCGATCGTTCATGATTGACTTGGTGTTATTGTTACGAATAATATATTACATATGACTTTAGGTAGATAAGATGTCAAACTTTTGTTTCTTGGTTGCCCTGGTAAGTATCCCAAAGCCCCTTTTCCTTCGTGGTAGTTAAAAAAGTAACCTCCAGTAATTAGGTCTACTCACTCGTCGCCTCGCTGAGGGCGACACACACGGTTTACCACCTCACCTTCATTCCCAAGCTTTCTAAATTAAACAGAATTATTTACACCTACATGAATACAAACACGCTCACCGCCTTTGCTATAATCTTGACAGAAATGAGACCAAATTCCTTTCCAAAGTACCTGTCACTTGGTAAGTTATTTAAGTTTACAAGATGAAAATTTAAATGAAAGAAACTTACAACACCAGACCCTGAAGGCTGAATACACTAGTTATCACCAACCGACGGATGTGTGAAGCACCACCAACACAACCACTCAGAGAATCTATATGTTATGTACCGGTCTGTAACCCAGCTGCAGCTTATTTCACCTTTAGATTTCACAACCAGCTTATTTCACCTGAATATAAGACACTCCAGCTTATTTCACCTGACGACTAGACACCCCAGCTTATTTTACCCGAACATTAGACACCCAGCTTATTCCGTTTGATCATTAGACAACCAGCTTATTTCGCCTGCCGATTAGACACCCCTCTAATCTTCCGGTGAAATAAGCTGTGGTGTCTAATCTTCGTTCACAGTTGTTCATAATAATACTGTGTCGTCTCGTTCACTGTTCATAATAATACTGTGTCGTCTCGTTCACTGATCATAATAATACTGTGTCGTCTCGTTCACTGTTCATAATAATACTGTGTCGTCTCGTTCACTGTTCATAATAATACTGTGTCGTCTCGTTCACTGTTCATAATAATACTGTGTCGTCTCGTTCACTGATCATAATAATACTGTGTCGTCTCGTTCACTGTTCATAATAATACTGTGTCGTCTCGTTCACTGATCATAATAATACTGTGTCGTCTCGTTCACTGATCATAATAATACTGTGTCGTCTCGTTCACTGTTCATAATAATACTGTGTCGTCTCGTTCACTGTTCATAATAATACTGTGTCGTCTCGTTCACTGTTGCACAATACTGTATCGTCTTTCACAGTTGTTCATAAATATTGCGTCGTCTCGTCTACTAGTTCTCGTTCACTGTTCATAATAATACTGTGTCGTCACAGTAATAATATTGGTCGTCTGTTCACCAGTGTCTCTGTTCACTGTTCATATTAATACCGTGTCAATGTTCATAATAATATTGTGTCGTCTCGTTCACTAGTGTCTCGTTCAATAATAATACTGTGTCGTCTCGTTCACAGTTGTTCATAATAATATTGTGTCGTCTCGTTCACTAGTGTCTCGTTCATAATAATACTGTTCGTCTCGTTCATAAATAATACTGTGTCGTCTCGTTCACAGGTGTTCATAATAATACTGTGTCGTCTCGTTCACTGTTCATAATAATACTGTGTCGTCTCGTTCACAGTTGTTCATAATAATATTGTGTCGTCTCGTTCACTAGTGTCTCGTTCACTGTTCATAATAATACTGTGTCGTCTCGTTCACAGGCGCTTCTCTTCACAATACAAACTGTTCCATCATCATCATCATCATCATTATATTCATTCAAAATCTTATTACATGTAATCTTACCCTTCCCATCAAATTAATTAGGGTAGTTATTAAGGGCAGGTAATTAAGGCATGTAAACCTATTAAGAATGTTAAGAATGTTTGTAGTCTAACAAGGCTACGTCATCAGGTCGTGTTCACCTTTCCTTTACTAAAATAAAAATACGTACACCCTCTATATTATGTTACGTCTAATTATATTATCTGATATTAATGAACATCAATCGCATAGCTAGGTATACAAAGCTACCACCACCAATAATAATAATAATAGTGTTAATTATATATACATTATTATCATTCGGTAATATAAATAAAACTAAGAGAGAGAAACAAATAATAATGAAAAATGGATCCACACAAGAAGGAAAGAACAAAGAGCTGCCCTAAGCGGCTTAAGTGATAGTGCTGAGCTGCAAGTCCCCACCCCCCCCCCCTCCCCTCCCCTCCAACAGCTTACTCTTAACTTGTCCGCAATAATAGGTCGCTCCTCTCCACTACCCTAATACTATTTTCATCAAAATCTCCAACCATTCATTTATTTTTTTATTATTTATTCATTATTTATATTTATATCTTTTAGTCTTATTATTTTTATTTATTATTATTAGCAGTAGTAATTTTATTTATGCAAATTTATTAATGCCTTTTATTATTAGTTTCGGTATTACAGTAATTTATCATTTTTACTATTTTTAGTATCATTATCTTGATTCACCACTATAATTATTATTACAGTATTCCTTTATTATTATTATTAGAATCATGTGAATATTAGGCACCCAGCCTGTTTTACCTGAAGATTAACCACCCTAACGCTACCTGGGGTTTAGGTTAAGTTAGGTTAGGTTACCCTTATGGTGATTATAGTCTTCATGTAAAATAAGCTAGGGTGCCTATTCTTCAGGTGATCCTTCGTCTATTTATTATTACTGATACAGTTCTATCATTAGAATTAATTGCTAACATTATCAGTATTAATCTTACCATTTACTGGTATTTCCGGCATTGTTACCATTCTCTTACTGCAAACACCCTTTTGCAGCTTATTATTTCATTACCTACCGTCCCCTTCAAATCTTTCTGAAAAAAAAACCTCTTCTACCATACCGTTTCCACTAAAAATAATCTGTTTATCTTCCTGTGAATCAACCTCCGCACCCGTTTAATTTACTTCCCTATTACCGTCTGCCCCTTACAACATTACCCATGCCACATCGGCCAACACCTTCATCCTGGTCCCTGTTGCCCACAGAGCACTTCGAGTCGATGATTCTCAACACGACGTCCCTGGCAGCTCTGGATATCTGTGAGGTGTGTGGTTCGCACCAGTGTCCCTACTGCCCTTACTACAGTGGCGACGCCTTCACCCCTCGCCCAGGCGCAGGATTCACTGCTCTCCTCGCCCTGCTTGCACTCTTTGCGCCAAAATTGTCTAATTTTGTAGTGCAGAGAATAAATAGTAGTCATTGTTATTAGATATAGGTATCATTAATGTTGTTATGTAGTTGAGTTTGTACGAAATAATATGTAAATAGTTTCTTAGTCTTAGTGTATTCGGTATAAAAATTTAATGCCAACGTGTGTTGCTTGAATGTAATACTGGTTAAATTTATACAAGAAAAAAAATCTGGGAGGAAATTCGGGTAATACCAGTTTTCTTATTTTAATGTCAGGGCATTTTTTACGCGTTTTAACTTTAATCTTTCTAATATTGTTTAAGGTTGTATGTCCAATGTGAATTTAAATCTCTGAGACATTTTTATTAAGACATCATTACTCACCTCGACAGAGTAACTCTGTGCTTAAGTAACTCATTAAATCATTATACGTATTTACACTACAATACCAGTTAATATGAGGGCCTTCATTAATGATAGGAGCGCCATCCTGCACTGTAAACTCAAGACTGTACCACTCTAAACTTGTCAGTGTCACTCACAAGCGATATATAATTACTATGTAATAGTTTATAACTGCACAAAACTTCCTGTGTTCTTGATGAGTATGTAAACTACTTATGACCAGCAGTAGAGGATAACACTGGTATATAAACTACTTATGGCCAGCAGTTGACGATAACATTGGTACGTAATCTACTTATTTCCAGCAGAAGAGGATAACACTGGTATGTAAACTACTTATAGTCAGCAAAGGATGATAAAACTATGTCATTCGTGAGCGTGTACTGAAAATTGACAACCCGGGTTCCTGGTGTGGGTCAGGTCAATTAAAACCACCAGCGACTGAACCCCTGCACCCGCCAGACTCCTAATTGACTTGGGAGATTTTGGTCTTGTCAATTTCCCCGGGAAGGAAAATACCAATATTTTTCCAAACAACGCCGCTAAAATTCTTGTATCTTTACTTTCTTTTGCTTTTTTATAATATGTAAATAAAGAAGTCATATGTGATATAAGCATTGTAATAGAGTATACATAAAAACCAGGACCCCGTTTTCTCTCATAATTTTCAACTGTAGATGGACTCACTGGTGTATTTATTACTAGCCTTGTTACGCGCTTAAAAGACCTTATTCGTTGAAGCGCAGTAATAATTAACATCAACAACACTAGTTCGGGGGTAAGGTAGTGGGTTTTAGAGCTGACCAGTAACAATGACATGAAATATCTAAGTTCAGGGAATTTAAGGAGTTTTGATCTATTTTAAACCTCAGTTTTAAGAGGGGATATGAATGGTGTCACGATACTCTTTTAAAGGTGCCATATATGTGTACAAGAGACGTGTTTATGGACCTGAGAACCACAAGAATTATCATATGTTAACTGTGAACCAAAATGATCTTGAAACTAAAATTCACCTGCGTTGGTGATGTCTGTATATAATACAGCATCCTTCAGGTTTATTAAAATCGATTAACGAATATTCTTTTCTGGGTAACGGAACCCTTTCGGAAATCGACGGATACCTCCTTAACCCAAGTGAATTATTGTATTTTTTACCTTATTTCACAAATAACCAACAAGATTACCCCCCCCCCCCTGCCAGTTCTATTGGATTATAAGATACACACTTCAGCATTCTGTAATGTTGTCTAGGTGACAGCAGAAAGGCGCTAATAAGCATGGCGATTGAAAATTCCCTCTGCACCTGCTATAAGGAGAGATATATATATATATATATATATATATATATATATATATATATATATATATATATATATATATATATATATATATATATATATATATATATATATATATATATATATATATATATATATATACAGCAAGGCTTTACCTCTCGGTAAACATTACAAACATCTACTTGGTTAACATTATAAGTTCACAGTCAACATGAATTTAATTTGGTTTACAAAGGGTACTCGATTTACATAATTTACAAAGACAAGCTGAATTCCTTAAAGTCTATCTGGCTTACGCAAAGTTTACAGTCTACCTGGCCTATGTAAAGTTTACATAAAAGTCTACCTGTCTCACACAGTTTACTAGTCTGGTACAGTGTTATAGTGGAGGTCAAACTGGAGCAACGGGTATGAAACTAACTTTGTATATAAGAAAATTAGACTCCCTAAAAATCGATAACTGCTGTACAGTTTACTAACCTCATGACACCTGTACTGACCAATGATATTGTCGACTTAAACCTGAATGAAATATTACATCCAGTCAATGATATTTTATTGCTAACTAATACGGGAATAAAATATCTCTTGAAAATAAAATATAATCCAAATAAATATATTATTTCAGACTTGAATTAGAACGTATATTGTATAATAAAACAATAAAACTTAAACCAATGTATTTCATTTCTCACTAAAAATAATGACATACCTACTGAACTTGAACAATAAAATCGGGTCCAAATTCATTATCATCTTACTTCCTATTTAAAAAAGAATGAAAGAGTAAAGTTCAATAAGGTCTGAATTAATAAGGTTTGATTGCCGACTAAACAGTAACATCGTCATATAAATTACTAATGATTCAGCATGTTTTGTGTCAGAGTTTTGAAGAACAATGGTCCCTAAGCTACACCTCAAACTGAGTCGATGTTCTATCTCAGTAATCCCGACTATCTCGCTAACCTTCCACAAAAGACTCTCTTTGGGGCGTGGCTTCAGAAGAGTGTTGCAGATCTCTTGAAACTGAATGTTCCAATCACCCCAGACGAACCCATTAATGCCATTCCTCCTTGGCTGGATATATCAGTTCCTATTAATTACACTCCTGTTGGTAGTAAGCAAATGTTAAACATCGATGTGATGAGATGTGTCACACTAGAAACTATTAACAGACACTTAGAGAGTATTAAATCAAGTGAATGTTATGCTTTTACTGGTGGTTCTGTGCAGACAAACACAGGTAGAACAGGCTGTGCAATTGTAATATATAAAGAAAAAGAGATGATCGTGTGAAACAAGCAAAGGCTGAGCAACTGGGCCAGCACAACACAAACTGAACTAACTGGAATCTGCTTAGCTACAGACTACCTTAAAGAAAATGGAGGTGGGGTGATATTCTGTGACTCTCAAAGTGCTTTGAAATCAATGAACAGCCCGTCAGGTTCTATGTCTAAAGTTGTATGTGATATTAAAAGAAATGTGATAACTGCCAATGAGAACAACTCTCGTATCGAATTTGTGTGGATTCCGTCCCATGTTGGAATTAGGTATCATGACTGAACGGATAGACTCGCCAATGAGGCATGTAAGAAAGAAAATGTTGACCGTGACCTTGGCCTGTCCAGTGCTGTACTCAAAAACATTCAAGTCAGAATCATGAACTCTGTTCTAGAAGAACTGAGAAATGCAGAGACCTGGCAGTTGTAGCATTAGTAAATTTGACAAATTTTGTGACAAGAGGTACCGGTATGGCCAGCATACGGACAGAACTAGATAATGTGATATAGTTGTGGCCAGAATTAAGCTAGGATACAGACACATCTGGCAAGTTAGTAACGCTGTACCCATACCGGAACACTCAGCATGTAAACTTTGTGATAAACTTTTAAAGCATACACTTGAACACTATATTATTGAATGTGACACTGTCAAAGACTTCAGGCCACCTGCCTTATTGTATCATGAACTATGAACAGTAATTACTGCATTGAATCAGGGGTGCTTGAGGACGTTCTTGCTGTTTATCCAAAATTTGCTAGCCCACACTGATTAGTCTTCAATTAGAATATGACGTCCAATGTATATGAACCACTGTCCTGCATGGCAGTGAACAGTGACATCACCCACATGAATCTGACCTATATATACTGCTAATGAATATGGTGTATTTCTTTGTGTATGAACCTCTGTCCTGCGTGGCAGTGAGAAGTGATACCACCCTCAGTGTCAAGACCTGACTGAATTACTCAGAATAGGCAAACTGTACTCCAAGCTTTGTCAATAAATTTGGTAAACTAAAAAAAAAACCCATGTATTTTGACAACTTAGAGTGTAGAGAGGCCGTGCAGGTATACAAGCAATGTATATACTTGCAGGGCCTGGTTAAGGTTAGGGGAAGCCCTACACCAAGGGCTCTAGAGGAGGGCCTCATTTACAAATACTATATGAAAGTACATAAATTACACAGCACAAAATATGTCCATGCTTAAGATAAAAACCAAATGAAATTAAGTGTCAAAGCGATTACATCATGGCATGTGTACATAATACAACTACAGATGTTGTACTGGACCAAACATACAGTAGTGTACACTAAGCATACCGACAATAAATCTGCAAACTTCTGTAGGCCTATCCATAATAATAAAAATTTTGGAAGTCTTAGAAAATTAAGCCTGGGGTTTCTTTTCTTGGGGCATTTAATCTGCTTGTTATGCTCTAGTCTAACACTATGTCTGAAAAAAAATAAATAGACTTAACATATCTGATAACAGCTTTATTCATCGCAACTCAGATTTTTATAGGAATTACTTACAATGGCTTGCAAATTATTGCCAATACAATCAAAATACAGAAAGAAATAAAATCTTGACTTTTGTGCAGCAAAGTTCCTCACGATTTCTTTGAAAGGTAATGATCATGTGAGATCAAATTCTGTTGACAGGATACAAGAGATTGCTCAACTTTTTGTCTGAGAGGCTTGACCTCATACAGTTCTTAATCCTACCCATGCGTGAAAAAGAACATTCAGCCTCACAGACTGAAACACCAATGGGCAGGAAATGTACTTGTAGTCAAAGGATGAGCAGTCAGATACTTCATCACTTCCCTTAGGGTCTTTAGACAAGTTGATGGAGAAAAATAGGAAAGCAACGAAATTATTCAAATTCAGCGTACCTGTAGCAGTCTTCTGCCAGATCATTTAAGTAAGCAGCCAAGAGATCTGCAACTGATGATTCTGGAAGAGAATCTTTAGTTGTAAGCAGGAATATGCACCTGAAGGTCTTTTGAACAACTGTGTAAGCACTGTGTCGCTCTTCAGTTGCCTGAGATAGGCGTTCAACTACGGGAATGTAGCTCAGCACCACGTCCTCCGCGCCACTGTCATCACTCATATTCTTTGATCTTCTGACCCTTGATTTTTATAGTGCTCTGAGATGTCAGGCATTGTTTGTCTGGCAGCTGTTTCAAACTTGTCAAATATTTCTCTCAGGTCTCTAATGAATGCAGCTAATGATTCAAATGTGAAACAAGCTTCTTGCAGATCAAGGTCTTCAGTGTGAAGGATTGACACTTGAATTCTGGAAGCATTTTAGAATACACAACCAGAACTGACACATGAAGGATGTCTCCAGTTGTGTCATTTTTTCAGCTAAAGATGAAGCCTTGATTCGTGTGTCAGGCGGTTGTGTTGTGTCTTCACCCATATCACAGAACAAATTACAGAACTTGATAATTTCTGTCAACAGCTCGCACTGCTTCATAGTGACAGCACCAGCGAGTGTCACTGAGAGTCTTGAGAGTTAATACTTTGGTGTTTCATGCTGAAGAAATCCCATCATCTAGCTTTGACCACCGTTTAGGTGAAGCTGCAGCAAATGAATACAGTTCTTGAATGAAGTAAAAAAAATCTGCTTCTTCGAGACAATATTTTATACTTGCTGCACCAACTAAATTCAAGGAGTGGAACATCACAAGTGCAGTCACAGCGCACATTCAAACACTAGTATGTACTGTATATGCTGAATCGTTGCAGACGCTTTAGTAGAATTACAGCTGACAATAAAAAATTAATAAAAAATACACTAAAGTATATAGTATTTTGTTTTATTATGTGATCATGATTGTATTTTTTTCGATTTCTAAACAATCTTGTACTCAGAGCTATTAAAAAAACTAACTTTTTAAGACGAGTACAACAAGCGATAAAACTAAGCTACTGGGGATGGGAAAATACGGGGGAGGGGGGGGGGGAGGAGAGAGCCCTACGCCATGGCCTAAATAGCGTATCATCTTCACAGTCCATTATTGCGGAAGGTTCCAGCAGTGAAGAGGCATTGTCGTTAAGTTCATCGGTGTAATTGGTCTCACATAGCTTAATGAACATCATCTTGAGAGTCCACAGTAGTTGTATGTTCAAGCAGTGAAGGAGCATCATCATCATCAGGGTCCATCGCTGTTGTTTGTTCAGGCAGGGAAGAAGGATCATCTTCAGAGTTCATCATTTGAGTTGTCTCCGGCAGTGGAATGTTTTCAATTAATGTAGTCACCTGATATTTGCCATAAAGCATAATCATTGACCCGTCTGGATGGAAATAATATGGTTGGGTAAGCAAGTGTGGAAACTCTACACTCAATACCATTTCAGACTCCCAAGTAAGTGCTTCTGTAAAAACTAAATTCCATTTGGTCGCCTACATTTACTTTTTTCCGTTCCCAGATGGCCGCATTTTGTACCGTAATATTGCGTAATCTGACAGCTCTAAAATATAGCCTAAAGCCAAACAGATTGTTGGCAACAAGTTTTATTTGATCTATCGACTTGTTAACAACTATAAAATAATAAAAAAACCAAAAGTTGACACGCAGTTTAAAGTAGGTCCCAGCCGTGTAGTACCTTACATTTGCTGCCGGACTATGTGCAGCATGATTGACTGGGTAATGGAGTGCGTCAGGTGCAAATTCAAGAGTGAACAAACTATAGTTTCACCTGAGGACGCTAAGCATACTGTAGGGGGAACGTGATCTCTGCAGGGTTCAATAATTCAACAAGAGGGAAAAGTGTTACGCATATTAAATACACGTCTTGGTAGAAATTTTTCAGAGAACAGTAATACTATATCTTTTAATTATTCTTATTTTTAGCGAAGGAGAAAGTATCAACCCCCCCTCTCCCCTCTACAAAAAAAAGGGACTCCTGGAATATAGCTCTGGAAATCATTGATGGGATGAATAAAAGATCTATGATATGAGCTAATATGTTTAGCGTATGTGGCATTCGTCACACCAGAACGACTATCAAACAGCACCACTATTTGGTTTGGTTCGTCAGCGCTGAAAATACTGTACTGGGAAACACTTAACATGATACCTGGCCTCTGCCTGTGATAGAGTAGTTGCATGATTTTTAAAGGTTTAACTTACACCATCGTTTAAAAGTTTCAGAGCAAGCATGAAGACATTATACCCCCTGTATATATATATATATATATATATTAACAGTGATACTGACGAATATAATATTACAGATCAACGTCGTGGCAGCTCTTGATAACCTATAATTGATTTTTTTTATTAGTCAAATTTCGTCCATCCTGAGCGTGAATAACACGCTCGTGTAAACACATGACTTCTAGAAAAATTCCTGAGCGTGAAATTTCCCACTCGGGAAAACACACTCGTTAGAAGCGGGCCTTACAGGTACTGACATTGAACCAAAACCCAAAGTGTATGACTATAGTGGCGGCAACCATCCAGGGAAGTTTATCTATAGATGAGTGATGTGTTTATGTGGATGGTTGATCCATATTACCTGTTAAGAGTTGCTACTTTTATACTATGTTTGATACTTTAAATAAACTTTCAACAAAAAAGCATTGAAGTTAATTTTGTTTACATAACATACAGTATACATTTATTGTAAGCAATGGTGCATCCTCGTGAAAAGGTTGCCCTATTGAGAAATGTGGTCATAAACGTGTGACAACAAAGGAAAAGTTTGAGGGGAGTAAACACACACACACACACACACACACACACACACACACACACACACACACACACACACACACACACACACACACACACACACACACACACACACACACACACACACACACACACACACACACACACACACACACACACACACACACACACGAGCTGATCACTATAAGAACAGCCCAGTCCCAACCACTGTAAAAATTATCAATAACTTGTAATCAACCAGTGTATTCACTCCCAGTCAATCTTACTTTTTGCACTGTCACTATGTTAAAATGCCCTGTAGTTTGAGCTTCTCTCCACCTAGTTATTATATATCATATTTGTGTCACTTATGTTACTTGTATATTATTTGTAAATCAAGATACCCATTCCCCAATTATGTAACTGTATATTTTCAGCCTTCCGGCTGCCATGCTCTTTCAATAAACCGTTAATAATTATCTTTTTTATTATTATTATAGCTTTGACCACCGGAGGTTCAAGACCTATATGGTGCCCGCTAGGGAACCGACCACCATCTTCTGACCAGGAGGTGTTAATCAGTCGACCCTGGGAACAACAGTGGATCGGCCTTACACCTGACTACAGATAACACAGCACCACCTAGCAGAGTGAGGTACTGTGACACCACCCCACACCACATTGTGTCTTCATGACCACGTGAGGTCCTTCATATCAACACCCAAGGACGAGTCACTACACCAGGTGACCTCACACAGTATGGCAAGAGACCAGTCCGGGCCATCAGCTACAAACTATAATAATTTGTGTGTATAATTCATGTTCCACACACACACACACACACACACACACACACACACACACTACTGTAGTTTTAGAAGACGTCGCGAGATCTGGATATTCATGTTTACCCACGCCATATTGGAGGTGGACTTGATATAAGCAAAAATCGACGAAGTGCAAATTTCTGCATATTATCACAGCCCAGTGTCTCGCCCAAGCTTACCCCAAAAGACACAGAGCTGGACAACAGTGATATACTGCTATGGCTAGCTTTAAGTGGGGTAGATACTCATGAGTTACTCTTTAGGTGTTACCAAATACTCAGTCATGGCTGAAGAATAATATCCTCGGCAAAAGTGACCAACAGAAACACCAAGGTAAATCTACCTTCTTTACATATATTTACAAATAAAAGGTACAAGATATAATACAAATGCCCTTCTTACCTAACTGGAAGTTCAGCAGAAGCACCACTGACTCCCACCTAACATTCCTTAGGACAAGAAACACAATCTTTAACCCCACAGTGGCTCAGAAATGGGAGAGAGAGGCAGAGACAGACATCTGCTCAGGCCAGAAGCTGGAACAAGACAGAGAAGGAACCTCCTGGACTCTGATACAGGTTGCTCAGTAGGGTGGGTCTATTTTACCTTTTTTTTCAATTTCCATATCCTAATAGAGACCAAAAGTGGCGCATGCATGAGAAAATAGCCTCTGCAAAATCTTAGCTTAATAGGTAATCATCTTCTGCCCTCGGTAGAACGATGAAAATCATATTTTAGTAGTCAAAAACGCATTTTTCTTATAATTTGTTTTACATTTGTTTTACAGTGCAAGAATAACTTACTATTACATTTACGTCCCAGGTTTTCAGTTGTGCATCACTTGTGTCGCCAAGTACCACACCTGAGCATTGCATCTTTAATAATATTAGAGAGAGAGAAAGAACAAACATCCTGCAGCAGAAAAGAATAACGTCACATATCCAAGATGGTCGCCACATCCATAGTAAGCACCACCATCCCACTCACCACCACCTCACTCACCACCATCCCACTCACCACCACCTCACTCACCACCACCTCACTCACCGCCATCCCACTCACCACCACCTCACTCACCGCCATCCCACTCACCACCACCTCACTCACCGCCATCCCACTCACTACCATAAAGCTCATAAACGATATTTCTACTCCACATATAAAGAAGTGCTCAACACACTGACCCTCTCAGCTCTCTCTGATCATCACCACAACCTCATCTGCAAATTTGGTGAGAAGCTTCTGCACCATACTCTTCCGTACACTGGACTGCCTGTGACTCACCGGATGTATACCGTGAGTGTAGAAATGTATATTTTACTCTCTCTCTCTCTGTCCCTCGACTCATTCTCTTTCTCCTTTGCTCAATGGCTTCATTTTCCTGTCCCTTAATATCTTTCTTTCTTTCTTTCTCTTACAATTCTTTTTTTTTACATCAAACAAACAAACAAGCTACCTAGGCTGTTCGTCTGAGAACACACACACACAAGCTGCGAACATCACTTACACGGATAACTATGAAGACCTAACAAACACAGATCTGACTCCTTCACTCAACAAACTCTGGTAAATTAATATAAGTCAATCAGTTTACAAACTGAAACCTGAAACAAGAAAGTCGGGCTGAAAATAGGAAGTATATATTCACATTTCCAGCTGAAAAAATCTTACATTAGCGATAATTTACTCGCTGTTGAGCACTGATGAAATAATGTACCTCTAATACCCCCCCCCCCCTCTCTCTGCCTCCTTCCAGTATGTTTCTAGGTTGCCTCCTCCTCCTCTCTCCCTCCCTCCTAAAACCCCGACCCCCTACTCCCTCTTATTCTAGCCTCCCCCTCTCCCTCCTTATCGCTCATCTTACCAACTTCCCACGCACCAGTAAATAAAACTGCCAACGTCAGAGAATCTCTCTCTCTCTCTCTCTCTCTCTCTCTCTCCACCCAAACAAAAGGCAGATAATAAAATAACAAAGGGAAATTACTATACACTTTACGAAAATAGAAACGTTAAATAATTAAACAGGAAACTAAAATCAAAGAAAAACTTCTGTGAGGTCGACGGCACCTTAATGATTTTAACCCGAAAGGCATGAAGAAGGAAACGCATTAGTCCTACACTCCGGCAAGTTAGTGCAGGAACGTCTGTCATCCCAGCTTCGGGAATATAACTGTGTTGCCTCAACGACCAAACTTGGCCCAGGCCGGGCTGGAAAACCCAACCTGAGAGACTAAACATCCCCTGAGTCACACAGGTTGGGAGTGGCCTGTGAAGGAGTCACATGTGTTAATCACGGGCCTCGTCAGTCACGTACACAGCGGTGGTCAGTGATGAACAACCGCAGTCAGCGCTCAGTCTTCCTACCGTTGAGACACCGGCCATCACTCCTTACCGTGTGAATAACAGTCTATTGAATATTTCTGTATACCGTTGATACATCGTGAATAAACTGCATATATCTAACAATTATCTCATACTGGAGGGTGTAACTCCGGTACACGTGGAGTGTATCACAAGACTACTGACAGCGCTACAGCGGCGTGGATCATGGGCGGGAGTGTGATGATGAAGGCGGCAGTGTTGGTGATGCAGGTAGTAGCTGCGGTCTCCCAAGCATCACAGCCTGAGGGGTGTCCTGTAGTGCCCTCCCTGCTACAGGCTGCAGGATACAGCCCCTATTGCGTCGCCTCCGCCCTTGCTTCCTGCGCTCACCAAGGGGACGGCAAACCTTTCTTAGAGGTAAGAAACCTTACTTCCTTAAGACATTATGTAAAACACTCTCACTCTGTCTCTCCCCGTCCCTCTAAGTCTCTGTCTCGCTCCGGCGCTCGTGTCACGTCACACTTAAAATTTCTAATCCCTCACATACAACGGAATCCTAATGCGTGTCTACCAAGTGACAAGTTACCTGCAGAAAGTTGCCAGAGGAAGGTGAACATTTACAGTATACTCTCTCTCTCTCTCTCTCTCTCTCTCTCTCTCTCTCTCTCTCTCTCTCTCTCTCTCTCTCTCTCTCTCTCTCTCTCTCTCTCTCTCTCTACTTCCGCCTGTGCACCTCTTCCTCGTTCTGCTTCACCTTCTGTCTGTAGAGCCTTGGATCACACAACGTTTGTGATCTCTCAGTATATGAATCAAGTTGATGATAGGAGCCTCCGTATATTGCCTGAGGGGTTGGGCCGCATCCTCCAGGTTGTGTAGATAATTTGTTCTTCTCCAAACTGGAGATGTGAGAGTGAGATGTAACGGCTCACTTGAGAGCTACAGCTCAAACATAATCGCCAAACTGAAACTACCGTTAATAGGAGAGTTGGGGGAGAGGAAACACTTAGTATAGGTCTCTTAGCTGTGTTTAGTCACTTCTTATTCTTGTAATGCATGACGATTATCAGTGTGGTGTGTGTAAAATCTAAATTACAAAATATTATAAACAAAATTTATCTCACTAAAATGGCGACATTCGCGAACGATTACAATGCCTCGCCCATTATTTGTTAACTCTGACCCTGAAAACGCCAACAGTAGTAGGTATTAGGCAGCTACCAAACAGGGAGGTACTACCGCCTGGGAAGATATTGGAAGCATAATGTGTTGTCTATGGTAGGCCCTGCTACTATATGGCATTACGAAAATTGTTGCCAAGTCCCAGGTTGCTCATCTGTCTTTCTGCCTCAATTACACACAATTGCAGGGTCTCAATTGTTTCTCTTATTATTGACAACACAACATACATATATTTTTTCTCACTTTTGATCTTTTTTTCATTTTTGTATTTATTATTGTTATTATTATTATTTTTTTTTATTGGGCACCCCCCTACATCCTGTGTAAGGTGAAGCACAGAATCGTTTACAGCGCCCAACAGGGAAGCATGCTAAGTTCATGCTTGCCTTTATGTCTCATGAGTTAAGGGCGTAGAAGCCTGAAGAGTCAATGGTTTGATGTCATCAAGTTATTGGAAGCTCCAACAACTTTCCCTGAATACGGATCCGCAACTATCGATTTACAACAGGTACAGGGACCAAGGGGGACTAGGAAGTATGTCCAAACAACTTTTCCACCGGCCCAGGAATCGAACCCGTGACATTTCACTGCGAGGCAAGAGCGGTACCGTTCTACCATCGGCGCCCCTATTATTATTACTACACTTTCGCCCCCCAGGCCCTGATGTGGGTCAGTGATCTGTGCCCGGATGGGCTAAACCCCGTAAAAAAAAATCTGCGTGAACACCTCCTGTTGGTGGTGACTGTCTGTACAAGAGAATTTGAGTAAAGGAAATGGTTATTGCGTTAGTCGAACGTCATCTTCACAACGAATTTCTTCTTTATTGATTACCAGTTGTTGAGCCCGACATTGTTCAGGTTTGTTTTGAGGGGCAGCTCATATATAGCCTTTGTTCGTGACTGCATTATTAACTACACTATCATCTACACCACATCAACTACACTATCATCTACACCACATCAACTACACTATCATCTACACCACATCAACTACACTATCATCTACACCACATCAACTACACTATCATCTACACCACATCAACTACACATCTACACCACATCAACTACACTATCATCTACACCATCAACTACACATCATCTACACCACATCAACTACACTATCATCTACACCACATCATCTACTCAACTACACTATCATCAACACCACATCAACTACACTATCATCTACACCACATCAACTACACTATCATCTACACCACATCAACTACACTATCATCTACACCACATCAACTACACTATCATCTACACCACATCAACTACACTATCATCTGCACCACATCAACTACACTATCATCTACACCACATCAACTACACTATCATCTACACCACATCAACTACACTATCATCTATATTTAGTCAGGTGCAAACTACTACAGTATATTCTGCTCGTAAACAAGTGGTGCTAAACATTCAGAGTAGAGTGTGGCAACAGCTATAAAATACTCCGTATATTATGCCTTCGGAATATTCTCAGAATCGTTGCTGCTCTGGCTTTGGGGATTAGAGGCTTACAAAGGTCACATGAGGTCATGGGGTACAAAATGAGAAATTTGTACTTTTCTGTCATATAGTGTGTGGCTAGTCTTGGAAATGCCGCTGTGCAATACAACTATTTGTGGCGGCGATCTTGAATTTTAAAGTGGCCGCGGCATATAATATAACTTCTTTGACATCTCGGCTTCTATTCTTGAATAAAACATCAACGCTGTACCTATACCTACATTAATGTTGCTAAGGAATCTATCTGTTCTAATAAACATTCCACTCTATCAATATTTTAAGTTAAATGGCACAAACCATAAACAATTCAAAAAATTTGTTTAATCCCATATATTTTCTAATTATGTATTTCATATTGTTTCATCAGTATAAAGACTACTATTCCACACTGGAATGTTCTCAAATAAAAATGTATTTATCACAGAAAATTATTTACAAATGCATTTAGCAAACATTAATACATGTATGCAGTAGTAAAATAGTTACTGTTCCTAAATATGTACCAGTTGTTAGTTAATTCTGAATCACTGTATGACTTATCGGCCACCTTTACCTTTTATAAAAAAAAAACTATTACCCAGAAAGCTGACAGTGTGGTTGGATTACAAGCTTGTGAAACATTTTCAGATCAACTATTAGAAAAATACGGTACATGCAGATTGCAGGCTGTTATTCAGAAAACTGCACAACTAATCTGGATCTAATCTACAGTAATCTAAA
Source organism: Homarus americanus (assembly GCF_018991925.1). Lineage (NCBI taxonomy): Eukaryota > Metazoa > Arthropoda > Malacostraca > Decapoda > Nephropidae > Homarus > Homarus americanus. Next base: position 13,945,046 of record NW_024732440.1, on the reverse strand, counting down.
TTGCAAATATAAATACTCCATAATAAAATATGACAGGGCATAAAGCATAATGTTTTCAGTAAATGCAACACATTAAAACTATCAAAACTGTTGGTGGATTTGTTGCATTGGCCAGAACCTCACAACATACTGGGATTCCTGCAATAATCATTACATGGGTAAGCTCCTGTAGCTACAGGGAGGAACCAAGTAATAAGTAAACAATGGATTTCCTTGCGATTTTTTACAATATTTAAGTGTAATAAGTTAAAATAACTCGAAAACAATAATTTCCGAATAAAAAGTCAAGTATTCTTACTTTGGTTTTCCTCTGTCGCCCTCTTTAAGAATCAATATAGAGTTTTGTGCCTGGCAGCTTCTAAATATTAACCATAATAACGCAGCAAAACCAGTGTTTCCCTTATAGAGGTAATGACGACAACTATCCTATAATAAAAGGTGTTTGCGTTACAGGAGATGAGGGAGACACTGGCTGAGGTGAGGCAAGCTCTAACGGAGGCAGAGGAGCGCAGGAAACGTCCTAGGCACTGTCGAGACCTGCTGGACTCGGGTGACACCGGCACCGGCATCCGCCAGGTGTATCCCTTCCTGCAGCACCCCGACGCCCCAGTCACCGTCTACTGCGACCACATCGTTGATGGCGGCGGCTGGACAGTCTTCCAGAGGCGTCGCAACCTGACTGAGCGTGAGGACTTCTACCGCACCTGGGTCGAGTACCAACTGGGTTTTGGCCACTTCCAGGGAGAGTTCTGGCTTGGCCTCGACCTTCTCCACCACCTTACCTCCACCACACTGCAGGAGCTGAGGATTGATCTCAAGGCCTACGAAAACCAACACCGATGGGCAAAATACGGACAATTCTACATAGGTTCCCCCGACACCTATTACAGAATCAAAATAGGAAGGTAAAAATTACTGTGATGGAGAGTTACACAAGAGTCTGCTGACGAAGGACATGTTTTCTATCCCAAATGTGTTAATACATTAATATAATCACCAGTAAATTATTCATTAACAAATCACACAGTTATTAGCTAAGTCATGCCACGATAAAATGTGTACATCTATTATAAATCACTAGAATACCTACAATTACATGTTGAAAGTTGCATAACAACCACAGCCAATATCTAGGTTCAACTTTCTTCACTAGGGCGCGAGAAAAGACATTTAAAACTAGCATAATGAAACTCTTTATTAATCATTGTATGAGTTGTGATCCCATTTTGAGTGAGTGTTGCTCAGGGGACAGATACTATCCTCTGAATATGTTCCATTCCTGGTAATCCCTTTTATTTGTGGATATACAGTACATGGATATAATTGAAATAAAACAGTGTAATTAGCTTTCTCATCATGATTCATCGTCTCCCCCTGAGCAGGTACAAGGGTGACGCAGGGGACGGTCTGGGCTCCGAGAGCGCCAGACACAATGGCTACTCCTTCTCCACCCACGATGCTGACCACGACGGTGACGGTACCAACTGTGCCCAGGTGTACGTAGTCCCTCACCCCCACTGTTAACACTCACACAGGTGTACACAGTCCCTCACCTCCACTGTTAACACTCACACAGGTGTACACAGTCCCTCACCTCCACTGTTAACACACACACTGGTGTACACAGTCCCTCACCTCCACTGTTAACAGACATCGCTTTTTAATTACTACACTTTTTATGGTCTATTAAAAGCATAGTTAAGAATAGACATCATGTTACTGTATATAAAGTACATTATATTTTATTTATCGAGTATGATTGCTGGAAAACGTTTTATTTCCTTGTGTAGTTTATATGTATAAGCCATTGAGATGAAAACAAAGGAAACTAGGAAAACATCCAACCCTCAACTTAAGATAACCGTCGACAATTAAGAGGTGAACTTATTTGTCTCAGTATAGTTATAATTCATTATATATATATATATATATATATATATATATATATATATATATATATATATATATATATATATATATATATATATATATATAAAACCTCACTAGTCGGGAATAGAACCCTGGACTTCTGGGTGTGAGCAAACCGTTGTATGATATCTTTTACAGTAATATTTTTATTGAGCTTCACAATAATGTGAATAAATTATAGACACCATGTACGTATATATTCTTGGTAAACAACGAGATGAAAGCTTCCTGCAGTAGTGACGCTCGTGTCTGGTTTATACAAATACTTAACTACTGATAATACCGTTTGCACACTTATAACAATAAATAAATATAATAAAATATTACGCCCATTCAGGTGGCTATATCGTTTGGGTATAAAGTAAATAAACAAGAACCAGTCTCAATATATAATACCAAAACACCACAGTGCAATTGCCACATTAATTTTTTCCGTTTACCGTGTCACAGATACCGCGGCGCCTGGTGGTACGACAAGTGTCACATCTCCAACTTGAACGGCTACCAGTACGTAGGCAAACACGATTCCTACGCCGACGGAATCAACTGGCAACCATGGAAGGGCTACCACTACTCTCTGATGGAGACCACCATGATGATCAGACCTGCCTTCTGAGTGTTCACCCACACTACCATGATGATAACCTCTGCCATCTGCCTAAGAACTAATAGGCCGAATGGCTTTAGGCCATTGTCAAAAGCCATACGAATGACTGTCGTTCACTATAATACGATATGCTATGTTTAGTGGCCACTAACATTAGACTTGCCTACTTACTGGTCACCTCAACATTACCTGCCTGCCTACTGGTCATTTCATTAAGATTTGCCTGTTTATTGGTCCCCTTAACAAGACCTGCCTGCCTACTTGCCATTTCATTAAGATTTGCCTGCTTACTGGTCACCTCAACAAGACCTGCCTGCCTACTGGTCATTTCATTAAGACTTGTCTGTTTACTGATCCCCTCAACAAGACATGCCCGCCTGAAGGTCATTTCATTAAGTCTTACCTATTTACTGATCCCCTCAACAAGACCTGGCTATGTAGTTACACAGTCATCAGGCAAGGCTTGATTATTGATTGGTGAAAGATTAACAGACATTGTTTGGTGTATGCATCTCTTAAACGAAAGCCATTGTGGTGGAACGGGAATAACTTCACCGTGATCGTGTTTTCACTTTATACAGCTTGTAACAGTGTATAGCTAGCGGTAGCCTATACCAAGGACTAAAAACAGTAAGGACACACCGCTGTAACGTCATAAACTTTAGCTCCGCCCTATTCAATGACGCCACACTACTTCTGGTGACCAGGCGGTGGCAAGGACTACGGCCTTGACTTGGTTAACGTTTCACTGTTTAATTTTTTTATAATACTCTTAAGGCTAAGGCTTTCCTGTGGCCTTATGTTCTCATATATATATATATATATATATATATATATATATATATATATATATATATATATATATATATATATATATATATATATATATATATATATATATATATATAAACCCACCGGTTACCAGCGGCTAGGGTCGCATGTACAGAAGCAGTAGATATCTCACAAGTGTTGTCGAATTCCCACTGGTGTCACGCCAATCACTGGTAACTTCCCGACGATTGGTATCAGTGTACAGACAAGCAACAAGCAGGTAGACTTTCACCAGGTCACAGAAACAAACTTGTGCACTGTAGTCTTCTTTAATTAGCAATGATTCCTCACAACACTGTTAACAGGCTTCACAGCTGGACTTCTCACTTCGAGTATACAGGGGGGTATACTGTACATAACATAAGAACATAAGAAAGTGGGATACTGCAGGAGGCCGACTGGCCCATACAGGGCAGATCCCTTTCACACCCATCCCAGCACTTCCATGTGCCTATCCAACTTCGTCTTGAAGCTTCCTAGCGTCCCCGATCCTACTATAGCACTCGGTAGCCTATTCCACATATCCACAACTCTATTACCAAACCAGTGCTTGCCTATATCCTTTCTGAATCGGAATTTATCTAATTTAAAGCCATTTGTTCTAGTTATTTCGTTATTACTGAGCTTCAGAACATCTTCCATTTTACCCTTGTTAATCCCACTTACCCACTTGTACACCTCATCATCCCCTAGCTCTACGCCTCTAATGAATGTGCCCAAGCTTTTCAGTCTTTCTTCATATGGAAGGTTTCTAATATTATGGATCATTTTTGTCATTCTTCTTTTGTACTCTCTCCAAAGAATCTATGTCCATTCTATAATAAGGACACCAGAACTGAACCGCATAATCCATGTGTGGCCTCACTAATGCTAGGTAAAGTTTCAAGATAACGTCAGCAGTTCTGTTACTCACAGACCTAGATATGAACCCAAGAATCCTGTTTGCCTTGTTGCGAACGCTAATACATTGTTTTCTAGGTTTCAAGTCGTTGCTAACAAATACACCTAGATCTTTTTCACAAACTGAGTTTCCTATTACCTAGTCGGCACACTACCAGTGTACAATTCCTAAATCTTTTCACTTTATATTACTCACAACAATTTCAAAATACTTGCACAACAATTATCTTCAGTTGTTTTACTAGGTTTGATCTGGACACTGAGTGGAAGCGATCGACTGACTCCTATGATGATGAGATGGAGAGAAGAGAGCCGTTTGCTCTGAAGTTGGAAGATGGTGTAGGAGGAAGGTAAAGTTAGGAAGTGGGAAATAAAATGGGAGATTTGATAGCAGGTGGGCTATCCACCAAGCGGGAGATTGACTCCTAGCCTGCATGCTCGCAGGTGCTATATACCCTTTACGGTATACCTCATCAGACGCCCCTCGAACATCCTAGCACCACCCCAAAGACTATATATAAGAAAGACGGGAATGCGTCTACCTTTATCGATAAAAAAAAACGTGAGCCACTGAGCTCCGATCAACGTCATCTGTTGGCAAGGCAGTTAACTAAAACCCAGGGGCGCGTCAAAGACTTTGAGAAGACGGGAAATCTCAGCATTCACCTGTAATGGTTAACACACGAACGAATTCACAAATTTGGTAGTACGGCGGATAGATGTCGCTAGTGTGGAGCGCGTCGTCTGCTAGCTTACACATTAAACATGACAATCGGAATCTGCACATTGACAATAGTGTATTATTCGCCAGCGGACGGAACGGGAGTTAATTCCGGCCAGACGCCACACTGTGGACCAGACACCACTCTCTGCGGACATGTCTGTCTTTCCTTGTCACCTTCGCTAATAAACAGACTATGAGCGCGGCCTTTAATTATCCCCCGGGTTGGCACCCTAACAAAGAGCTAAATAGAAGCCACTGTTAGTATTCAGCACCCTGTTGAGAAAGGTACTTGGTAGGGCGCTCAATAGACGGCGCACTATACGCTCTGAGAAAATACTACACCTAGTTGTGTTGTTTATACCTGAGCTTTCCCGTCTTTCATATAGTCTTAGGTAGCGTCCATGTTTCCATGGTAACTAGCGGAGTGAGCCGAGATTTATTTTGACGTCTTTGCCTTGACGTTCTTAATGTGTACACATGCACACACACTGACACACACACACACTAAGCTCCTCGGCGCCACCATAGACAACAAACTAAATTGAAAACCACACGTCAGTGAAGTTGTCAAATCCTCCAGTTTCCGTCTCCACCTCCTCCGCCGACTCAAGTCCCTCAGAGTTCCTGCGCCTGAGCTCCTCAGTGTTTACTCAACATTCATACTTCCCAAGCTCACCTATGCCTCCCCTACCTGGTCTTCCTCCCTAAATGCCACACAACATAAACACCTAGAAAAAGTGCAAAAGAGAACATGCAAGATTATTCTCTCCCCTTCCTACTCCACATATCAAGAAGGGCTCAACACAATAACCCTCTCGGCTCTTTCTGACCATCACCACGACCTCATCTGCAAATTTGGTGAGAAGCTTCTGCACCATCCTCGACACCGGCTCCTACTACCACCCGAGATCCCTCGTCCGAGAATTGCTGTTCGACACCACAACCACATCCAGCCTATACGAGCACAAACTGATTGCTATAAGAACAGCCCAGTCCCAACCATTGTAAAAATTATCAATAACTTGTAATCAACCAGTGTATTCACTCCCAGTAAATCTTACTTTTTCGCACTGTCACCATGTTGAAATGCCTTGTAGTTTGAGCTTCTCCCCACCTAATTATTATACATCATACGTGTATCACTTATGTTACTTATATATTACATGTAAATCAAGAGACCCATTCCCCAATTATGCAACTGCATATTTTAGTGGTAGTAAGGTAATGTTAAGTAAGAGGGATGGAAAAGAAATAGCCAAAAAAGAGGCGAATAAAGGGGATGAAGAAGAAAAAAGAGACGTAAAGAGGAAAAAAGTAAATAAATTATTTTTTTTCATTACATTATTATAACAATAGTTAAGATGTATATAATGTTTGCAACATTAAATGTGAATGGTCTAAATAGTTTAGGTAAACAAATGCAACTATTATCCATTGTTAAGTATTATAATATTGATATTCTTATGATACAGGAACATATTGTTAAGGATCCAGGGAAATTATCTTATCTAAATGATTACTTCGAAATTATTATAAACGGTACACATTTGTTAAAAGGGGGAACTGCACTATTAGTTAGAAAAAATTCCACTTACAAAATACTTTACTATGAGATGGATGAGAATGACCAAATTTTATGTGTCAGAGTTTCCGTGTTAGACCATATAATTCCCATCATTAACATTTATGCCCCATCAGGGAATACAAGGAAAAGGGAGAGAGAAGAACTGTTTTCTGATGATTTATTATTTTATATCAGAAATAATATTGAAAATATAATGATTGGGGGAGACTTTAACTGTATTACCAGCATGAGAGATTGCAGCAATCATGACAACAAAGGTTTGGTATCCAAAGCTTTAACAATTCTTATAAAGGATATAAAACTTAAGGATGTTGCCATGATACAGAATTATCAACCTGAGTTTACATATGTTAGGGATAAATATGAGTCAAGAATTGATAGGCTTTATGTTAAGGGGCTTGAGAACAAAATAGTAAAATGTGATACTGTTCCAGTCAGTTTTTCAGACCATTCAATGGTTCTGTCAAAAGTAAACATTAACAAAAATGTAAAAGTAGGTAGAGGTTTCTGGAAACTGTATTGTAGTATCTTAAACTCTGATGAGGTACAGGAAAACTTTGGAGTGTTTTGGAAACATGTTAAGGAGAAAATAAACAAATACCAGAATGTTTTACAGTGGTGGGAACAATGTGCTAAACCAGAATGTAAGAACTTTTTTATAAAAATATGTAAAAGAATGTCGCAAGAAAAATATGGGCTAATTAATTTATTTCAAAGTAGGTTAAGAGAACTTTATGAAGAAGCTAAATGCTTTGATGTGAATCATGAAGAAATAAAGGCACTGAAAACCAGAATAAATGAATTAAGGAACAAAATTTGTGATGGTGTTAAAATAAGATCCAGAATAAAAGACAGAATAGAAGGAGAAAAGCTTTCTCGCTATTTGATCTGTAAAGAAAAAAGTAACGGAAACAAGGAATTAATTACTAAGGTTAAGAGAGAAAATGGTGAAGAAATTGTGAATACAGAAGGCATAATCTATGTAATTAAAGAATGTTTTGGGAATCTATTTAAAAGAGTTGAAACTAATGATGAATACTGTGAAAACTTTATAGAGAAGTGCAAACCTAGATTAAAGGAATCGGAAAATGAATCTTTAATAAAACCAGTAAACGAGAAGGAAATATGGGAAGCAATTAATAATCTCAACCTTGGTAGATCCCCAGGTAGTGACGGTCTACCTGCAGAGTTTTATAAACATTATGTGGAAATTTATCAGGGTAGAGATCATGAAGGTTATTCAGTTTATCTTTAGCAATAAAGTATTAAGTGTATCACAAAATGCTGGAATAATAAAGCTAGTGCCTAAAAATGGAAATCTGAATTTAATTGAAAACTGGAGACCAATAACCCTCCTAAATGTAGATTATAAAATAGTTGCAAAAATTATGGCAAGGAGAATTAAACCTTTTTTATATTCAATATTGTCAAACAACCAATACTGTTGTACTAAAGGAAGATCAATAATAGATTGTAATATCATGGTTAGGGATATAGTGCAATTTGTTAGTAGTGAGAACCAAAAATGTGCCATGATAAACTTAGATTGGTCAAAAGCATTTGACAGAGTTGATATAAAATTTGTATTTAGGGTAATGGAAAAATTAGGCATTAACAATGTTTATGTAGACTGGATTAAAATGTTGTATGGAAATTGTGAGAGTAAGGTTTTGGTTAATGGCATACAAAGTAAGTTGTAGTGGACGTCTCCCCTACAACTGCTTACAACTGCGTAGCCACGCCACCACCTGTTACCGTCTTCCCTAGCAACCAAGCGTATCCGCATTCCAATGTCGCCGTATCCTAGCAACCGAGCCAAAAGACCGGCGACTTCTCGGGTTTTCCCAACATGACTCATAGCGGCTGCTGGGTATATAAGCTCTGTCTCTCCATTGAGATTCATTCTGACCATTCTTCTTGAACAAGCAACACCTCCTCCTCCACCGCTGCCTGGCTGCCTTAGCTCCTCCTCGCCTGCCTGGCGGTCCTCGCTCCCGCCAGCGAGCATGGCGACCCAACAGCTGTCCTTCTCTGAGCTTCCTCATCAACCAACTCTCATTCTGCCCATCTTCCTGAACAAGCAACATCTCCAGCACCAGACTGTCTATCATATAACTTATATTATACAAGAAAACCACATTAGAAATTCCTTCCATCCTGAGTGCTACACAAAATTAATATCTCGATACCCCTACAATGGTGACTCCCGGAGATTAGCACTCACACAGGATGGAGGAGACACTGATCACGCTCCCAGTCTTCAAGCAGACACCAGCTCCTCTTCCTGCCCCATGCACCACATTCTGACGACCCCAGCACACCCGTCCTGCCTCAGACGCCTACCCCGGGCCCAGCAGTACCTGCGGTGAGGGAAGCACACAACATCCATCGCCTCCACACCCCCTCTTTTCTCCCTCAGGTACTCCCTGCTAATGTCCTGCACCCTGCTGCTGTCGTGGACCCAGCTGCTGTCACGAGCCCTAATCCGCTTCTGCTGACGCAGCCCCTGCTCCTGACCCAGGCCCACACACACCCCAGCAGGCGCATCTGACGACCCTGTACCTGTCGTGAGGGAAGCACAACATTCATCGCCTCCACACACCCTTTTTCTCCCTTCTCCCACAGATAGTGTGTATCTAGACAGTTGTATTTCAGCGATCGGCTCATCACGCCATCGCCGTTGTCTCACATGAGGCATGCACCGCCCAGTCTGCCTCACATGTGCTAAGCAACTCTACAATCAACAAGTCTCCTACACCGCCTGGAGGGAAGGGGGAGTATTGTAGTGGACGTCTCCCCTACAACTGCTTACAACTGCGTAGCCACGCCACCACCTGTTACCGTCTTCCCTAGCAACCAAGCGTATCCGCATTCCAATGTCGCCGTATCCTAGCAACCGAGCCAAAAGACCGGCGACTTCTCGGGTTTTCCCAACATGACTCATAGCGGCTGCTGGGTATATAAGCTCTGTCTCTCCATTGAGATTCATTCTGACCATTCTTCTTGAACAAGCAACACCTCCTCCACCGCTGCCTGGCTGCCTTAGCTCCTCCTCGCCTGCCTGGCGGTCCTCGCTCCCACCAGCGAGCATGGCGACCCACCAGCTGTCCTTCTCTGAGCTTCCTCATCAACCAACTCTCATTCTGCCCATCTTCCTGAACAAGCAACATCTCCAGCACCAGACTGTCTATCACATAACTTATATTATACAAGAAAACCACATTAGAGTTTCCTTCCATCCTGAGTGCTAGGCAACATTAATATCTCGATACTCCTACAAAGTCATTCAGGATTGAAAGATCAGTAAGACAAGGATGTCCTCTTTCTATGATTCTCTATATATTTTTCCAAGAACCTTTTTATTTATCAGTAAACAGCATTGCCAGAATAATTCCCCCACAGCTACCAAACAACATAAAAATTCCCATACTGGGATATGCTGATGATTCTACAGTCTTTGTTGTCACAAACCAGTCCATAATTGAGGTTACCAGAGAAATAGAAAGGTTTGAAGAAGCAACAGGTGCTATATTAAACAAAGATAAAACAAGTATTATGGGCTTGGGTGAGTGGAGGAAGAGAGATTTATGGCCTGTGCTGTGGATGAGATCAGCAGAATATTCCAGAATTTTAGGCACTATATATTATGAAGATTACGAACACACTGTAAATATGAATTGGAACAAAATCTTGAAAAAATATCAGCATTACATTAAATTGTTTATCAAGCAGAAAATTATCCTTGTACCAAAAAGCAATTATTGTGAACTCAAAAGTTTTGTCCAAGGTATGGTACCTATCCCATACATTTCCATTAAATAAAATGTACTCACAGAAAATTGAATCATGTATTTTTAAATACATATGGAGTGGTATGTACCAGCCAATTAAAAGACAAACTCTGTATTTACCTGTCAAACAAGGTGGTATTTGTTGTAGTTAATGTGTTTTGTAAAGCAGCTGCTATATTATGTACAACTTTCATAAAAATTGTTTCAGACCATGAAAAGAGAAATCTTTAACTCCATATTATACAAGTATAAGACCAGCTATCTATTAGAAATGAAACCTACGATAATGTTTCCTACTTGTCTCCACCTTATTATAGTATTGCAATCAATACCCTAAGAAGGTTAGCAAGGCATCATAACTTTCCCAATGTCAAGAATAAAGATGTATACAATATGTTAATGATAAGGACAAAACCTGCAGTTGAAGAAAAGTATCCGCTATTTAATTGGCCTTTTATTTGGGAAAATATTACTTGTAAATATATGGATCCTCACCAGAGAGGCTTCATATATAGGTATATTCATGAAACTCTACCAACAAATCAGAGACTAAAAATGTTCAACATAAAACAAGATGATAGTTGTGTAAGATGTGGTGAGGTAGAATATCCATGACATGTATTTTACTTCTGTTTCCATAACAGAGAGATAATTGAATGGTTTAAAAATCTCCTGAATATAGTCTGCAATGTCAATAGCAAATTATTTCTGCATTTCTTAATGCTTAATATTAACTGCAGTGATAATAAGGATAAGAATACATTGATCAAGCTAATGTCAGATTATATTTACTGTATGTGGTTAAGTAGGAAAGAAAATTATAATGTTAAGGAGACTATAGCCTTTATTAAAGGCAGGATATATTATAATAAATGGATGATCAAGTGTATTTTAAAAGAAAAGTCATCCAAATATTTCACTTAAAAATATGTTAATATGTAATATTTATGTATACAGTACAGTGCAGTGCAGAGCAAGTAAACACAAACCGTGAATTTACATATTAAATGTCAGGTATGACATGGCCGTCATACTTTTAGCGCTTAGGCGAATTGTCTAAAACCATAACTGCTGAACTATGCCTGATTTTAGCAGGAATGAACCAATGAGTTCTGCCAAACTGGAGTATAATGTTACGTTGTTCAGCAGTAAAGACACCAACGTAGGTCAGCACAACATCAATGCTTGTCAACGTCGTCAACACAAGCACTCAACGCGACAACATTGATAATGCTAGTCAACGTGACTATACCAATGCACAAAACGATTCAATTTTTGCCTCCTCATCTCATCATATACCGTACGTTATGCATACACTGCATTTTCCCTCTACTTCAAAGCCCTGCCCACTTTAAACAACCGATACGGAGATGTAGGTCAGATTTGCTTTAAACAACACAAAATACACCAGCAAACCAATTTTTGATAATAGTTTCCGTGGTGTAACTAAAACAAATATTTGCCAAAAAGATCAACACTGTCTAACCTATCAAAGGTATTTAAAATACCATTTCCTTTTTAGTGTTCTTTATGTTGAATCATTAATAAAACTTTGTGTCATTGTCGGTACTTATCGTTTCTCCAAAGAAGTATACATATACTGTATACTTTTTTTTATTAACGCCTAAAACTACTATTTCTATTAACAAATGACATACCTGAAACACCATAGTCGTAGTGCATCTTGGTGTAACACCAGGTAACAGTGCAGGTTCCGTCGTCGAATGTTTGGCAATGGTGAGAGGCGATCGCTTGGTTGGTGCCTTGGTGGGTCTCTGATTCAGAGGATTGAAGATGTATTTTCTTTACATATTCACTGATCACTGGAGGCTATTCAGTTGACCACGGTTAAATAACTGGCTCGCGATTTAAATAAGTGTTCTGGCCATCCCGAAAAATACTAGCTATAAACGCTGACCCATTTAGATTCATCTGTTATGGTCACATACCTGATCACTCTTTTCCAAAGTTTTCTTCTCTTGTCATTGACTGGTAGAGTGGTAGTTAATATTAACTTAAAGAAGTCATTTGCCTTGTCATTGAAACACAAATCGGCACACAACAGTTACGTTACACAGCCCTTGTATGGCAAGTGATAAAAACAAATATGGCTGACCCAGGGTATATTATTGTCCCAGACTGGAGGTTGGTAAACAAATGGCGACTTAGTTATGTTTAGACCCAAGACTACTTTAGGCCTCATTGGAGGATAAAGAATAATAACAATAATATTTATTCAATAAATCGTTACTCAAGGTTACAACTCGTTCGCCATGCATAGGAATAATGCAAGATTACAATTCAGCATGTACTGTACCTAGGCAACACTATATTTATGTTGTTTAAGTCTAGTTGCAAGGAATGTAATATGTTTTACTTAGGCCAGAGAGGTAAAGATCTTGTAACTAGACTTAAACAACATAAATATGTGTTAGGACAGGCCAGGAATCCAATGTTCTGTTTGTTCATTTGAGGGATAACAAGCATTGCATTGACTGGGATAATGCCTCCTCAATATTACCTTGTAATTCAATTGATAGTAGGAACATCATAGAATCTAGTCTCATTAAACATACCGAAGCATTCAACATGAATTTGAGTAATGGCATGTACAAACCGGACAATTTTGTAATTAAGAATATTTGTAACCAGGTGAGAAGGTTGGGTCACCTTACCCTCTGACCTGACTACCGACCGTTGCGGTGCTATTTAAAGATTAGTAGGGTCATTACCTAATACCTGACCATTGTGGACCTGGTCTCACCCTCCTCTGTATATATACACCTTGTTTTGTACTTCTCTTTAGTCTGTACTCACCCCTGAAGATGTGAATTACACGAAAGCGCTTGGGAACTTCGTGTTTTCTTCTTTCCTTGTGGTTATCAGCATATACAAAGAAATTAGCCAAACAGCCAAGGTAAAAAAAACAATATAACAAAAAACTAAATTAGGATGCATCTAGAACTCATATAAAACCACTTCATCTGAAAAAATATACTGTTATATGTACATTCAAATAATTTAATATATTTAAAATATGAATACAACAAAGAAAATCTTGATGTAGATGCAAGTTGGCGCAACTGATCATGTAACCTTAATATAAGGACAAGTAACCATAGTTTTCCACAACTCATTAATATGCAATAAGAATTACTGAACCTAATTAAAAAATGCACAGAAAATTAAGTCCACTTTAGTTTTTATATTACACCTTACTTTCTAAATTTTTGTCAGGGTCTGCATTAAAGCGTAGTCTTGACTGTACAGATGCCAAATAATTTATTTAGAGAAATGGTGACTGCATACATAGTGGTTTCTATTTAGCTCTTCAAATGTTTTCCCCTTCAAAGGTATGCCTTTTTCTTCTAGTATCCTTTGCCATCTACTATATCTGAAGAAATTTATCAAGAATTACTTACAGTTACTAAAATTACAACAAAAACCATTGCATGTGAATGCTTGAGCTTTCCCGCCTTCTCATAGTCTTTGCCACTGGTCGACTCGTTAGTAGCTTGAGCGATCGGTCACATCTCTGTTACGCACTGTTGGTAAGTATTGGGCATGCACATGATGCACTGGCTCTTAAATGTATCTGAACCTGCTCCAGTGCTTGTCAAGTCTGGTCTTGAAAGAGCTCACAATCGGTGCCACCACAACACTCTGGCAGATTGTTCCACGAGTTCACAACTCTCACTCCCAGGTAAGGACTCTTGACTGAGTAGTGCCCTTTGAGATGTTTATACACCTAAATTAGGTCCCCACTTGCCTGTCTGTAGTATAGCTATGCAATTGCAGGCGCTCTATTCTCTCAGGGTAGCTGAGGTGCCGTAGTGCTGGCACCAGTCAGGTGGCCCTCCTTTGGACATTTTCAATCAACTAACAGTCCCTAGCATATCTCCAGGCGGGGAAGCACCTAATAATTTAGTTGCCCGATTCACCTTCTCACAATGGCCCAAGAACTTCAATTCATTGTCAACTTACACACCTAGGTTCTTTTCACATTCAGTCTCAATTAATGCAGTTTCTTCGTCCCGTTGGGACGTCCCAGGTACAACGAAAGACAAAAGTCGTGTCTTGAAATTGTTTTAAAACATATGCCAAAGGGCTAAAATTTGTGTGCGCTCTGCTTTGTGGTAGGGCTCTCATAATGTTTCGCGAGTTATATTAATTCTTCGGACAAAACCGCGACACGACTTTTGTCTGTGATTGTACATCCTCTTACACTTCGTGACATCGAATCTTAGCAGCCATTTCTTCGACCATTCTTGAAGCTCACAGAGATCCTTCTGCAGCTCTTCACAGTCTGCTTGGTTCTTAATTTCCCAAAATAACTTAGCATCATCCGTCCCTCTTAGCGATCTTCAAGATTGAAGTGCTTCCCCGTCTGGAGTACTGTCACCCCGTCTGGTCCCCGAAATGTGCTAGAGAATGTCAGTTGATTGAAAATGTTCAAAGGAGGGCCACCAGACTGGTGCCTGCACTGCGGCACCTCAGCTACCCTGAGAGATTAGAGCGCCTGAAATTGCCTAGCTTATACTACAGACGGGCAAGGGGAGATCTAATTGAGGTGTACAAGCATCTCAAAGGATATTACTCAGTCGAGTGATAGAAGTGTGTTATCTAGTGTCACTGTGACCCTACCAAACATCACAAGTTTCCTCCAGGTACTCAAGAGTCCGGCTTCTTCCTGTACTAACAGTTCCCAACGAAGCACAGATCAATCGCTCGAACGGTTATAAATCTTATAAGTCGTGAAATGATAAATTAATTTAATACATTTTATCGTCAATGATATAACTCACTCTTCTGCTGTGGCTTCATGCATTATGTGTTTTTTTATTAGTTTTGATAACATAACTGGTCAGATAAATTGTTCCATTGCATTTTAGCTGCAAAGAACAGTGTTATTTGCCTGACCACAAACAGTGACAGACCATTATGCATTCATTCTATATATTTTTTTTTGGATATATGCATGGTGATTACACTTACATCAATAAATAACAAAATAAAGAATGGTAATAAATATAAATTATATTTTATCCAAGAAATATCTCAAAACAATAAGCTTTTAACCACCTTGGGCTACCATTGCTTAAATCAACTACGTACAATTATGTGTATACCCCACACTGTGAATATACATATGAACCAATGTGATCCTTTATGAGTAATTTAGGGAATAAATTTACAGTATGTCTATATAAAGTACAGTACATGTAGTAAAGATTTTAGGCTAGCGGCCCTCAGCTGATCCTGGCTGATCAGAACAAAGTTGAAGTGTGTGTGTGACTTACTCCAGTTATTATACAAGATGACCGAGGAAATTGAGGAACATAGTGTTAAGATCAACATTAAAGGGACAATACAGGCACCTAAGAAGAATGAAGTTATGTTCAATTCCGACATGACAGTAAACAGGTAAGGTAGTGGGGTGCCATACTTGTTACTGCGTACCCCACCCATTCTCCCTCAAACCTCACACACCAGGGATGCCCAATATTTTGTAGGCTAAGAACCACATTTATAAGTGGAGGGCTCTATTGATTGTTTTATTACCTAAAATTCAGTTTCATTCACACTTTTTTAGTACTGCACAAGCCAGTTATTAGGGGCTGTTACACTAATTACATTTTATATTAGGTAAAATTGAAGAAAGTGTGCTTAGGTTATAGAGCCACCAGTTAATATATAGGAAGAACTGGTGGACGAGTTATTTTTATTACTGTTTATTACATTATTTTGATCAGTGAGTTTTCATATGATAATCATTTATTGTGGAAATTGTTTGTTTCATAGATAATTAGGCGCCTAGGCATGCTTTAATTTGTCTTGCGGGCGGTAATGAGGCTGAACTTAGCTGCGGAGCATTTACCGCGCCCGGGGTAATTTGTTTTTCAGCATGACATGTGAAGGTTGTTGCCGGTCTTACATGTACGTAATTTTTTAATTTAAGGATAAAGACAACGAGACCCTTCAATTGTTCAAAGACTACAGCATTGTTCCTTTAAATAGAGACTGGCCACACTGCAGGAATTCCTGTGCTTTCAGACAGGAAAGAAATTTGTTCATTACTTCCTCAATGCCGTGGCTCGTCATTTCCAGCCATCACAATATATCACTCCGCTGCCCGGGCTGCATTGCACCAATTCGGTCGTATCATCTCATGTCCACAAAATGCCTATCATAGGTAAGTTCGTTCTGGGAAGTTAGGTAAGGTTAGGTAGGTTTGGTTGGTTAGGTTGGTTAGGTCTGTTCTTCTTACCCACAAATGTTAAGTAATGTGTATTTTAAAAATAACCATTTTTTAATGTAATTCCACAAACTACACCAGTGTCCACTATAATATAACAGTGAAAGTCCGGCATTTTTATAATTGTTTTCAATCAATTTCGCTCACGTGTTAGTCCTATATAATTACCCAGTCACCTAAGGTATTATTATTGGTTTGGTCATCCGGGGAATCTTAGGAGTCTAGGTGAGGTCAGATATAGTTCCTGGTACTATGGCAAGGTTGGTTAGGTTAAGTTAAGTTAGTTTGGTTTTGTTAGGTTAGATCAAAATCATTCCAAACTCGTAAAAAAACATCAGAAAAACAAGGTTGACTGAAACTATAATTTAACCGCCACCTATGGGAAAATTACCTCAAGAAATTGAAGTTTATGGTAATTACTCGTTTTAGCACACCCTCGAATTTCTTAGCGAGATGTTTGATTTCTGATGTATTTTGTTCAGATTTGACCTTCACTTCCATGGGAAAGGCGTCTTTTTTTTTCAAAGATGCAAGTCATCCTTGATCGAAAACGGTTATTTTCCATGAAAAACGTAGGTGAGATCTGTACAAAATATCCAAATATGTACATCAGAAACCAAAAGCCAAGTTTTTTCTTTACAGGTGCAGATTAAATGACCTCGACATGTGCACCCTTTGTGGCTCTAAGCACATCCAGCCGATACTCGATTTCTCTCCAAGTGTTGATTAACATACCTGGTGTTACCATGCTTATTGCATTGGTTATTCGTTGACATAGGATTGCATCATCGGCTACAGGTGTTTTGTAGACACAATCCTTTACATAGCCCCACAAGAAAAAATCTAGCAGTGTGATATCTGGAGAGCGCGAAGGCCATCGGATGAATCCATCGCGACCAATGCTTAAACAAAAACTCACCTAACAAAATCTAAAATAACTAAATTTAATTTAAAATTGTTCAGAAAGGAAAACTAACCCAACCTACCTTAATGTTAAGTATCTAACCTTGTGTTAAAAGCATTTCTCTTACCTGTAGACACAGAAATTATTGCTTTGGCTCCATTGGCCTGTCGGAAAAGATGGGGAATATGAGTATTGAATTTGCACCTAATTGACTAAAATGATTCGGTTTCAGAACCTCCATTATGTTCATTTGCCAGATGATTTGTAACATCCAAGATGGCACATTGAGCCCAGGGTTTTAAGTATCAGTGTTTGTTAGTACAGTGACCCCTCGTTTAACGAACGCCTCGGTTAACGAAATTTCGGTTAACAAACTGCCTTCCATAAGGATCTTCAATTCGGTTAACGAACAAAAATTCGGTTAACAAATTTCTAACGAACTGACCTCAACATGTTTTCGCTTGCACTGGCCGGGCAACCAGCTTTAGTATCAGTCCGCCAATACATTAATCGGTTCTAGGGCTTAAATTCCTTACTATTTTAGTAAATATCAAGAAGTTTATACTATTCAATAATTTTAAAAGTTTAATATTCAATTTTTTAGTCATTTTAACAATTATTGAACAAAATTGAAGGTAAAGTGACTAGTTCAATGAGCGGCATCCAGCCTCTTAACACAGCAAACAGGCGTTAGTCTCTCTCTGTTTTCACTGGAGGTAACATCTTGCTTGAGACTCTCTTCAACTAAATGCTTTTTTCTGTTTCCAAGCAAATTATTGGTGATTTTGAAATATATTTTACATATTGACAATATATAATGCAGTGCAGTGTTGATTTAAAGAAAATAATCTTGAAATACACCAAGAGAACTAAAATTTTATGGGTGAAATGGTGCCATGGGGTGACTTCTCTTCCACCCCAATGCCTTCTCTTCTTCCTTCTCCTCAACCCCCATTCTAATTCCCATCATCATCATCATCCAGGAGCCTTCTACATACACACCTCAAAGTAAGTGAACTTTTCTACCATTTTTGTTGAATTTAGAAAATTTTCAGTGAGCTGGAACCAATTACCCAAAAACCCATTGAAACAATGGTTTCGGTTTACAAACTTTTCGGTTAACGAACGACCTTCTGGAACGGATTGAGTTCATTAACCGAGGGTTCACTGAACAGCATTAGTCAGTATCCATTTGCACAAACCTTCATGCTTATGTTCATGTGTGGCTTAAATAATTTACTGTACTGTACTGTATTAACCCTTAGGGTGCCGCTGGGCATACCCCTTGCCCGGGGGTAAATCGAGAAAAATCAACTTTTCATAAATAATTTTTTACATTTTTAAATAATAAAACAATAAAAAAAGAAGTAAGAAAAACTATATATTGGCCCTCTAGAAACTTCCCTGACGCGGAGGGAGGGAGATGAGGGAACAGCTTGCTGACGGCGAGCGCTCGTGGTCAACTACCCCTACGCACTTAGCAGCTGTTTTTAGCTTGCCTTTGTGTCCGGGATGGCCAGTAATGCATATATTTACTGATCATAATACTTATTTTCTATAAATAATTCATTTAGAATTTATTTTATTTGCATTATTTTTCATAAAAACTGCTCGGCAACTCCCACGCACTCTATCACCAGGCTGTCTTTGTGTTTGGTAGAGCAGGTAATGTGTAGAAATAATTATTGTTTTAATAATTCCACAAATAAATACATTTATAACATAATCATAGCATTAATTCCCAGTAATACTACACTACACCACTTTCAGCAATATTACTTTGATATAACATGATAAAATGGACAAACAATGAAATGAAACACAAAAGTTTAGGAAGCTTCCCTGTGGTCGAGCGTGTGGCGTGACAGGCATATACAGCTGCTCCCTGACTTACGACGGGGTTAGGGACCCAAATCCAGGTTGTAAGTCAAAAATGCTTAAATAATACATAGAAAATCTAAAATGGGTGTCTCTTTTTCTTCTTAGCACCACAAAACTCTCACTTTTAAGCTTGCTAGCCATTTTAAAGTGAATTACAAACAAAAATTTTCTCTACTGACGTTGGTACTCGAAAGTACGTAATTTGACAAAATTTTGGTACGACTGAGGTAGGTCGTAAGTGCGGGTGGTTGTAAGTCGAGTAGGTCGTAAGTCGGGGAGGAGCTGTAGTCACACTGAAACCCGGTAACCCGGGCTGGGCATTTAAACAGTGGCAGGAAAAGGTGCTTGTACTGGAATGTCACCCGGGGCATAAGGGTTAAGCATGATGCAGTATATCCAATACAGTACAGTATCTCCAATTCAGAGTACAGGTAGTAATTTTATGTCATTAAGGGTGTTAGGTCAAGAACCAAAACAAACAAAAAACACAGAAAAATCTCAATTTGAGATATTGAATTTATACATACAGTACAGATTGTGTCTGACTCAGAAGGTAATAAACAGTTTTTCTCTATTGGATAAGTTAATAACAAGAAATACTGTACGAGTACCAAAGGATAAAAGGATTTTACTAAAAATTCTTTTGTTTTTTCTGTATAAAGAATAAAGTCCATACTGCAGATTTATCTTTTTTTCTATTGACTGTACAGTATATAAATTTGTCTGTAGGGAAATGTTTTACCTTCACTATGTACGGTTGGGAAAAATAATTCTGCCCCACATTTCTGTGGCCAGTAGAGACATCCGACAACTCTCGCGTAATAGTAAGTAGAGCACGTAGCAAACCAATGTGAACGAACAAGCTTTGAACCACTTAACCAGCTGGTTTCATTCAAATGCTGTTCCCACTGTGGTTCAAAGCTGGTTCATTCATAAAGGTTTGCTACACAGTCTGTTTACTATCTGTACTACAAGAGAGTTGCAGGATGTCTCCAGTGACCACAGCAATGTGGGGCTGAATATTTTCCCCAACTGTACAGTCAAAAACACCATCGCTCCTATGCTGACAAAACCACTGCATTGGCATTTTTCAAGATCCTCACTCTCCCTGTTTCAAATGCTTTTGTATTGTCATTCCTTACTTAGTGTCACTGTCTGCATAATACTTCAGCAATTTTTCCTTTTGGATTTTAATGTCATGCACACACTAGTTCACACAGTTTCATAACTGATGTACTGTATCTTGGTCCAGTTTTTGAAGAAATTCCACTTTTTGTGATATAGCCATTGACTTTCTTTTCTTCTTCCCCTTGTGACTAACTGGCAAGCTTGCAGGCCACTTAGGAGCCACGGTTCATACGATATTCAGCTTCCAAACACGCAGAAGCAGTGGTAATCTGCTGAGATAAACATAAAAATGACTGCAGCCCCAGTGAAAGTGAAGATGTGCACGGGAGAAGCTCATGGTTTCATCCGCCAATTTAATTTTAAATTTTTTGCCGTATGCCAGTAAATCCCTAAAATGCCATTAAATATTTTTTTTAATTTCCCATCAAATGCGAGTTTCCGTTAAATGGTATGCTGTTAAATCAAAGCACAACCATTGTTGCAGCCTTTAAGCTCCACCCACTCTCCTAACCCTGCCGAGATGATGTGGTAAGGAAACTTCGTCCATTTTCATGATTGATGTTATGGTTAGAAGTGCGAATGAGTGTTAATGGTTTGGTATCCTGTCGTCTCCCTGTCTGTTTTCTATTGTTGTCCAGCTGGTCCCTGTATGTCACTGCATTGTTATCCACAATCATCCCTGTCCATATCTGCAGTACTTCTAATATTTTGCCCAAGGATTTCTTCATGCTTATTTCATTTCATTTTTAAGTTTTGATATAAAAGACATGGCAGAGAGAGGACTGGGGCATCACCAGAATAGCTGTGCTAATCAGTCAGAAGTGATCCAGCAGAGGTCGATATTTATTGGTCTCGACCTTGGTAGCCAATCAATTTCTGAGACCAGCAGAGATTTGAACATCAACAGGAAGACAGTGCAGTGGTGGGTTATGTGATACAAGGAAGCGGACAGTGACATGACACGCCCCAAACCTGGCCGCCCTCACGTGACAAGAGAGGAGGATGTGCAAATTTGTGCCGCTGCCAGCCAGATTCCTCTCACTACATCAATTACATTAGTACGGTATAGAGGGCTCATTGATGTTGATGTGAGTGTCATATATTTGGAGAATAATTGTTTTGTTATCGATTTTGCAAACTCGATGTAAAAAATGCAGTATACTGTATGTTTAATGTGTTTGATATATTCATGTGCTAATCTATTCATAATTTTGTTTATTTACACCTGTAAATTAAGAGTTCCTTCCCTCAATAGCAAACTTCATCTGCAGTGCCATCCCATAACTGTAAGACGATGTCTACACGAAGCAGGGAGGAAGTGCTACGTGCCTACCATAAAGGAATTATTAACTTAAGAGCATAAGGCCCCCAGACTGGCCTTCAGTTGGCATTATGCTGACCAAAATGTTGACTAATGGAGGCGAGTGATTTTCACTGATTAGAAATGTTTCTCAAGGTATCAGACAATAAACCTTACTCATGTATGGTGTTTAGTGCAAGTTTTCCTTCACATAGTGTGGAAGTAGAACCAGGATATATTCAGCTCTATACAACAGGTCCTAGAGTCGAGTTTCCTGTACTTGATAGCAATGTGACTGATCAGTATTTTGGGGAAACAGCTTTTATTCCACAATGAATTAAGATGGACTGACCATCTTGTATACCATTCTCAACCGTATCGAGCGACGATCGGCTTCACACCAATTGGAACTGACCAGCAGATGATAGGTTTTATTTATTTATTTTTTAAATATTAAAAATATATTTTTGAGATTTCTTATCCATCAATAACTATTCCATTAATCCTCTAAATTTAATGGATTCAGTGCATAGTACCTTGATACTTTTATTCAGAGTTGTAAAAAGTACCAGACTTGTTACTTTAGTAAAAGTATTGTTACATTAGCAAAATGTAACTAAAGTAGAAGTAAAAGTATCCAAAGATCAATGCACTCAAGTAGAAGTAAAAAAGTATCTCATCCATAAAGTGCTGAAAGTACAAAGTACAGTGTACTCTCGATTTAACGGAAACCGATATTACGAACTCGATTTAGCAGAAGAAATTTTTCTTTTATTTTTACAATACTCCTACATAAATTTGTATTGGGTATATATGCTACATTACAGAGCTGTTATGGTTATGTATCAACAGTAAAATTCATAATGAAGACTTCGCTCGCAACCTTCTATGCAAATTTTATTCAAATGTTTATTTTATTCGACATGCACACTACACTAAATAGTTATGCATTCCATCATGTTACTGCACAATGATCTGTATGCAGAGGTACTAGGAAATATAGGTGAATTAAGTTAATTGTAACCTTGTAGTTATTGTAATGTTGACACTGAGTTAGGAGCTAACTTTTCAAGGTGTATAGTTATGTAACTTGCATTTTATGGGGTGGGAAGGGGGAAGGAGGGCTTGAAACATGTTTTCAAATTCCCAGCTCTTCTCTGACCTGATTTCGCCACTTACCCTGCCCCTCGATTAGTGTTTTTGACTGTATGTATGTTGGCAATTAGGGGTCTGGTGGAAGGGGTTTCACCATATCCTCTTGCTTTCCATTGAAAGAAAAATTTTCAAATGCTGATTTCACCTAGGTTTTCTTCAGGAATGCATCTGTCAGCATTTATAAGGGACATGTACCGGTATATAAGTACAGTAGGGTTGGGATATGTCGCGAGATAGGGTCCAACGATGTCCGCTATAAACTAAATCGCGATATATAATTACATGTAATGAATGGGGAAAATAGGGTTAGGATCTGGAGGCTAATAAAAGTGACTAAACTTGACTTAACCAGTTTATTTTCTTACTAACTAAAGCACCAATGAACACTATACCTGGGAACACCAGACTCATCAGCTGATGTGCCATCCCACGCGCCATCCCGGGAACACCAGACTAGGCAGCAGATGACACACTGACACACCTTATCATCAATGTTGGAGGTTTTCCTCTTCTTTTTCTCACTTGAACTAGGAGGAGTGGTACTAGTACGCTTAGTTATCTTGGTAGACAGTAGTAGAGCACATGGTGACCTTGACTGGAGGGCTAGAGCGCAGCGTCCACATTTGGTAAGAGCCGAATCAGAAAGACTGAGTGGGCGAGCGTGAATGCGTGGGTGAGCAGCCACGGTGGCGCCTTTGGTGAATAACGTATTTGTTGGCCATGGTGGTACATTTGAAATATTTCCTGCCCGATTTCCCTCGCGAAATAAATAAATTTATCGCTATATATTGGGAAAATTTAGATAATTTGGTAGGCGCGATATAAAAAAATCTCCATATAAAATAGCTATACAGTATATCCCGACCCTACTGTACTGTAATGCTATTTAAATGAATAGCAGTACAATAACTTTATTAACTGTTTGTTGACAGATCACTTGTCCTGTGCGCATTAGCAGCATACAGTGACTCGGGCAAGTGCATCAATGGCCCCATACGATGTCTAGATGCTCTAGGTGCTACAGGTGTCGCAGGATTGGCCTGGGCTCGACAGATACCCAAGGTATGTGATGTTATTAATGTTTTGTCAAATGTTAGAAACCTTTTCCATTGTACTATATAGTCATGGAATGTGGGAACCAAGTAATTATATAAATTCCTTTCATACTATTCATTACAAACTGGCCATATTACAGGTGCACCTACTGACAGAAATTTCCTATTTGTCTGCAATTTATAAAATTTCAAGTCAAATCTGTCTAATTTTTTCCACTAATTTATAGTAGTGCCAAGGTTTATTTATCATATCTTGACACATTCACAAATGTTAATACTAACTTTAAAGTTTATTTAAAAAAAACATATATGCAACATGTGTAGATTAAAAGTTTAGTTAGGTAACCTACAATATAGAAATAATACAAACGACTACAAAATTGCATTTATTAGTAGCAAGAAAGTGTTTTATATGAGACAGACTTTTTTTTGGAGATCACAGCTGCGGTAAATTGTTTTGCGTGCTTTAGCGTCTGGTGTTGGAAATGCTTATTATATGAGGCTCCTCCATACATTAAGCATAGTGCTCTTTTAAACACTTTTCTGTTTGTGGTTATGCCTGCTGTAGGGCCATTCAGCTTTATGAATGTTAACATTTCTATGGTGTCAGCAACTGTGGTGTCTTGTTCTTTAAATCTTGATTTATTTTTGATGAGCCTATCAATTACTGACCCCCAGGACTCGACAATAGCATCAGATATTGGAAAGGAAATGACTGAAGACTTAAAAATTGCAGCAAGTTTACATTCACCTCTGTTACAGTGGTAAGCCTTTTTTAAAAACACTACCGAGTCAAACGCTTCTCCTTTGTTCCGTATCATAGAAATTGAATCTGTCATGTAATCATCTATCACTTTAAGCTCAAAATGTGAGTTTTAAGAGAGTCTGCTTTCTTATTTACAAATGAAATACTAGAAAAAAATTTTAATCTTCAAAAGATGAATGAGGATCATAAATATTTCTGCTGCTACTGGAATGCATTAATGTCGGTACAGTAATCCAATAAACATTCAAATTTATGACAGTTGGATTTAATGTTTGCTGTAA
Source organism: Homarus americanus (assembly GCF_018991925.1). Classification (NCBI taxonomy): domain Eukaryota; kingdom Metazoa; phylum Arthropoda; class Malacostraca; order Decapoda; family Nephropidae; genus Homarus; species Homarus americanus. Next base: position 13,919,953 of record NW_024732440.1, on the reverse strand, counting down.
GTGCTGAAATGTATAATTTTGCATTGTTTAAACATATTTGAAACTTGAGCTGGAGTCCACCAAGATTTCTTGATCTTTGATATCTTAATAATACTGGAACATCAGGCACTGGTAGTCCTTGAATGTGTGATGATCCACAACTTATGTTATTTTAATTAGGTTAGCAAATAAATCACGAGGCAGTATGTGAAAACTAACGCATTGAATTTCATCATTACTGAGTACTGTATGTATGTAATTTTTTTCAAATCATCAATACAGTGAACCCTCAAAGATTCGGACCCTGTAAATCCGGATTTCGGAAGACTCAGACAAGAAATTTGGGGGTTCTTGACTAAGAAGCATTCCCAAAACAGGGTGAAGGAAGTTTTAGGCTTAAAGTTTTTATCTTATAAAATGTCACAGACTAAACTTAGCAGAATATAACTTGCATTGCTGGAATCCTTGCAAGATAACAATTAATTTGAGTACAGTAATCCCGTGTTTTTTTGCGGGAAATGCGTTCCTGAAACCCCAGCGAAAAGCCAAAACCGCGAATACTGTACTCTTTTTAGGAATCACTGTACCTGTGGCCACCAAACAGCTCAGGTAGGACATGCTCTTAACCACGCCATGCTCTCCACTCACGGCCCAGTGGTCACACTCATCACTGATGCACTGTACCGGCATTTATTAACATCATTATTTGTAACTAATCATATTGTAGTATAATGATGGAAAAACATAAACACAGTTATATACAAAAAATTTTTATTTACAAGTAAATAAAATTTTTTTTATTTCGCTGAGGTCGGCAACACCCGCATTGCTAGCCTCTCCCTGCTGTCCCGGCGTCTGCCCGCCCTCACGCAGTTACGCCAGCCAGCCATTCCTCTTCCACCCACATTCCTCCACTTGAAGACTTGTATTCTGACAAAAGACAAATGAATTGTCAGTCTTCACCACATCTCAAGCCATAACTCATACCACCTCTGAGCTTGCCCAATAAAACTGTTTTTCCCATTAAGATCATCACTATTCTTGATCTCTTGGTCACTTTAGAGTCTTTGCTAGTAATGTTTGCCTTTGATGAGTCTGGCCTACGTCCCGGATCCATGTGGAATGCACATGGGAGGACAAACAGAAGAGGTAATCACAGTACCGTAGGCACGTGTGGACTGAGGCTTCTCGGAGCAGCGGGTGTTTTAGGCGGGAAAGGGTGGCGTCTGTTTGCCGCACCACACGGGAATATAAAAAATGGTTACAAATCTTCTTGATTACGAAATTACCGGTATCCAGTTTGTACAAACCAGAACTCAAATTCATGTTGACGGATTCGGTATGTTTAATGAGACTGGATTCTATAATGTTCCTACTGTCAATTGAATTACAAGGTAATATTGAGGAGGCATTATCCCAGTCAATGCAATGCTTGTTATCCCTCAAATGAACAAACAGAGCATTGGATTCCTGGCCTGTCCTATATATATATATATATATATATATATATATATATATATATATATATATATATATATATATATATATATATATATATATATATATATATATATATATATATATATATATATATATATATATATATATATATATATATATATATATATATATATATATATATATATATATATATATATATATATATATATATATACACATATATATACACATATATATATATACACACACACACACACACACAAAAGAATATATAATTTTTTAGTAAAAAACCGCGATATAAAACCCGCAAAAAACACAAGATTACCGTATAAACATCACACAGTTTGCACAAGAGATAAAATTTTTAGTCCTTTAGTGTTGTACATTTGAGTACAAAGTGAGTACCCGTACAATAATATGTTGCTCAAAATTATGGCTATTTCACAAGAAAAAGTCTGTATAACTAACTCCAGTGGTCAGGATAATATGTACAGTACTGTATTTTTGGTGTTTTTTATATCATAATTTATTGTTTTTATGCATTTAGTACAATCAACTTTTTCGGACAGGTTGTCCCCCTTTTTAATCCGTATCTAAGAGGGATCACTGTAACTCCTTTAGCCAACTTTATTTCAACCAATAGAATGTCAATATCTTTAGAGTACTTCCAGAGAAGAGTATTTCCTGCCATTTGTACTTTCTTTGACCCTTTACTTAATATTTGGCATACGTCTGACAGAAAAAGTAAATAGAATAAAAAATTTGGTTCCAACATTTGGTCATGAAACAAATATCCTTCCTTATTTGGTAGCTTCTCCAGTCTTGCTATTAAGCTTTTGAAATCAGGTATGAATGCCTTGAATACCATTCCACTACATATATGATGTAAAAACTTTGTCCTTAAAAATCCTAGGAACATAAAATGTTTCACGCAAATCCTTAACAGACAATAACAACTCATGGTTATTTCCCCACTTAAACTCCTCCATCACATACTGAATATATTTTTTGGCATCATTAAAAACCTTATAATTTTACAATCTTTTTGGGTGAGCTAAATCCTATGCATGGGATCCCAACACAAATTTACAGTTCTTCAGACATATGTTTATCAATATGCAGACAGGTATGCTGACCATCCATGGCCATTCCACTTAATGTGGTTTCTTATATAAGGCAAAGTAAACCCTACTGTCTTAAAACAATCTAACAAATGACTAGTTATAGACTTCCTTGTTCCTTAACCAATAGCCATATGTGTCAAGTATAATCTTTATTGAGATTGGCATTATTGATATCTCAAATTGGTATTTTGATGCCCATAATGTGTCACTTTCTGTGAGATGCTGTCAACGTATCTGCTGTCAGTCCAAATGGTAAAAAAAAGATTGTCAAATTATATAAAAGCATTTTTAACAACCTCATACATAGGACTTAAGAATAACCTAGGAAACTCAAGAGAGTGATTATTAACACCAGCATTACCACCAGCGACATACAGTAAACCCTCGATGACTCAGCAAGTATGGGGCTCTGGCCTTGCCGAGTTATCCCAAATTCCAACTTATTGAGGCACTTTCCACACACACCCCCCCCCCCTACAAAAATACAACAATAAAAAATTATCGACCCATATACAGGGTATGTGTACAATGAAAGACAAAAGTGAAAACGTATACCAAAGGGCTAAACCTTTGATGCGCTCTGCCTTGTGGTAGGGGGCTCTCATAATGTTTCACAAGTTATATTTAATCTTTGGACAAAACCACGACATGACTTTTATATTTGATTGTACAGTAGCAAAAAAAGTAAATGTGCATATGTTGTGTGAAACAATATGATACCACGGATGATAGGTATTGGGATAGGCATGTTGTCTCCTTATACTGTATGGTAGTAATCACTTAACTGTTTATTTTATTCCTATATGCCAACTCATTCCGTCTTGGTACTGAATGGCAGTGGGTGAAGACACGCATACCAACCCTCCCAAGACGTCACTAGTTGTACGTATAATTTCGGAAGTCATCGGACCCACCCTGGCAGATCCTTTTACTAAATGAAAAAAGTAACACTTATCAGCACTGCGGGTGAAGAATAAAGCATCATAGTAGGTGACACAGATGCATGGTAGGTGATGAAGGTGGCCAGATATGCCGAGATTTTCCCAGATAATTTTATATATCTCGGCATTTCCTGAGTTATACTAATACATTCTGATACCATATCCATGCCGAGTTATCGAGGGTTTACTGTAGTATACAGTATTTCAGTAACGAGTCCTTCCTAAGACTGATGTGAATTATTGTTTTTGTATGTAAAATACGCTGCTGAGGCACAGTTTAAACCACATTCCTATCCTTGTTCATTAATAATTTTCCCTTCAGAAAGTATTTTAGAAGTGAAATCTGTTTTCTCATGACTTAGAATCACAATGCCATTGGAGATATTTTTTTAGATGGGAAAATGAAGATGGAAGCTCTTCATTCATTGTAAATTTAGTGCCATCATTAAAATCGTAGTTCAGTTTCATCTGGTGTCACAGCAAAATATGGTAAAAGAGACAAAAAATTTACAATTGACCTAGTGGCTGGTAACAAGTCAAATATCTGTGTGGATGTGGGTTTAGGTAATCCTTTTTTGGGCTGTAGAGACAATTATACATCAATACAAGTTTATCATTTTAAGATTTAAATCAATCATAGAACTTATTTTACTATCCAAACTGATCAACATAGTCTTTAAATTATCTTGCTCATCACTTTTATGATCTGCTTTTAATTTTTTGCTAGCACTGGCACTGATAGATGATCGAGACCAGTCTTCAGATGAATGATGCTTTACTTGGTGAACTGCCTCACTACTAGCCTCCTTAAGTCCAGTCTTCACATTCTGTGTCTTCTTCTATATAATAGTTTTGACAAAAAACAAAAAATTCCAATGTCCTGATGAGTTGCATATGAGTATTTCAAATCACTGGTATCATGCAAATGTTTTGTGTGTACTTAAGGGTCTTCCTCAGTATGTTTTTTAAACAGTAATTGCAAACCACTTTTTCTGTCCATGGTGGTGGTGCCATTGATGTTTTAATTGTCCACTAGCGGACGTTTGTGTAAAACATTCACAATTCAAATGTGTAAACACCTTCAGTCTTCGGGACAGGCAAGGCCACTGTGGAGTGACGAGTTGACTTGTGGTACTTCTGTATGGCTGGGGCGGGACGTAATACTAATTGGCGGACTTGCAAGTGTGTGGATGACTGGGTCACTGGATGTGCATGTTGATACTGGACAGGTATACGTCCTGTACTTACATTCATTCTGTATGAACAGCGGTACAGTAGTCACCAGGAACACTGTACGACCTAGGAAAAAAATCAGGCCAGGTTGAAGGACACACTAGATTAATCATAATTTTTGTCGTTTCTTGTCTTGTGAATACTACAATTTACAATCTAGACAGCCAGTCACCAGATGCTTATTATGGTTTGTTCTAATATCTGAGTGATGTTCAAAGTGAAAACAGTGATGAAAATGATGCAAAATATAAAAATAAATGGAGAGAATGGTGGTGACAACATTGACAAAGAACATTAATCCTGGAAAAATTCACACTTTTGTCAACTCCTGCCTGACCTAGCACGTTTTTGTTTGTTTTTCTTGGTCATTGTCTTCCTGTAATTAAATTTAAATCTAGGCTAGATACAGTATTACCCCGCTTTACGGTTTCACTTTCCGATTTCTCATTTTTCTCATTTACGCAGTACCTTGCCAAAACCAGACTGTCACTTTCCGCGGTGCATCTACTCATATACGCGGTGAAGTATAATTTTTTTTCTTCTTTATTTAGCTCATAAAATTCATACAAATTACCCGGCCAGAATATAATTTACATTGCTTGAATTCTTACAATATGATGATCATTTTGAATATAAACATCATGGATTTTGCATTGGACATACAAATTTTAGATCTAATGTAATAATTTGGTTTACACAAAGCAAATATTTTATCCTTTGTGCAGAATATATGAAGTTTACATTCAAAATATTCCCTGACCTGCAAGGAATCCAGAAATGTCAATTATATTATCCTAACTTTAGTCTGAGGTATTATTTATTACTAAACGTTAAAATCTAGAGTTTTCACCCACACATTTATCTGGTAGGGAGGGTTGGGACCGACCGACCCAGCTGGCGTGAGTGTGAGGAGGGGGGGAGGCAAGGTGGGGTACTTTGACTGACAGATAGTGTTGTGAAGAATATTTTTATTTTTTTTTTAACTGAAGATATTTGTTTTAGCTCATAAAATTCATACAAATTACTCGACCAGAATATGATTTACATTGCTGGAATTCTTACAATATGATGATCATTTTGAATATAAACATCATGGATTTTGCATTAGACATACAAATTTTAGATCTAATGTAATAATTTGGTTTACACAAAGCAAGTATTTTATCTTTTGTGCAAAATATATGAAGTTTACATTCAAAATATTCCCTGACCTGCAAGGAATCCAGAAATGTCAATTATATTATCCTAACTTTAGTCTGAGGTATTATTTATTACTAAACGTTAAAATCTAGTGTTTCACCCAATCATTTCTCAGAGAGGTAGGGGCCAGTGAGCTGGGAAGAGGGGGGATTTGAGTCTATTATTTGAATGGACATTAACCTGGCGACTGTATTTCTCTTAAATATTAATTGTGTGAGCATACCATTATAAAATTTAGATGTTATTTTTACTACAACATAGGTATTGTGTCGTAAAAACTGGAGTTTGGGGGTCGGGCCAGTCTCTATTGGAATTAATCCCATATGTTCTGTTGTTCACTTTACGCGGTTTTCACTTTCCGCGGTACCCTGTGGGTTCATTAACCGCGTAAATCCGTAAATCGGGGTACTACTGTATATTTTTTTCAGAGTCCAGACACGACAGTCGATAACAAATAAAACAATGCATCTCTCTGAATTCAATATAATCTGTCAAAACAATGAAAAAATTATGTTATGATATCTCCGTTAGCCAGAACAATTGGTGCAGAGCGCTTCCAGGAATGAGAGGTTTCCGGGTAACAAGACAACTCTCTCAAAGCCGGAAAAAATCCCACGTCCCCGGAATTTTCCATAAATTTCTTCGGAAAAATTTTCTCAGAAGTTCCAGAAATTGTCCATTACATAATCTCTCAAAGCTGGAAAAAAAAAACCCTCGTGCCCATAATTTTCTGGGTACCGGAAAAATTTTCTTGGAATTTCCGGAAAATGATCATGAGTTTCATCTCTCAGGGCCAGAAAAAAAACTCCCCCATCCCTGTAATCATCTGGATTTTTCAGCTATCGGGAAAATTTTCTCGTAATTTTCCAGAAAATGTACCTTTCGGAAAATTTAAATTCCAGCTATCGGAGAGTTCCGGGTTTGAGGGATTCCGGCTAACGGAGATATTACTTTCATTTTCGAAAAATGTTCTGGTTTTCTCTCAGATTTGTCTGCGAGTAGATTGCAGATCGCAGGCATTTCTGTCAGTGGGCAGGTACACCTCAATTTGTGGGAGGATTGCAATTCCCAAAATCCTTTCATAAATAAAAAATCTGCACAGTAGATCGAACATCTGTAAGTAAAAAAGCCATGAATCAAATATCTATGAATAAGTAACTTTATAAACTGGGGCTATGTAACTGCTGTACAGTCTGCGTGGAATGTTAAGTCGCGATAGGGCCGACGAACTAAGTTCTCGCAAAAATAAGATCATATGTTGTGAAGCCTGTTCTGGGATGCGAAATGTCAAAATGCTTGGTTTGTTGGCAAGTGCTGACATTTGGCAACTGAGAACACGTCACAGCTTGTAGTCAGTGCGCCTCTGGCAGCTGTGAGGGGAAGATTTTTTGTGCGGGTTCCCGCGCCATGTGGCCATGTTTTGTCTAGTTTAAGGTGCATTAACCCAACATAGTGGCCATCAGAGATGTCCAGGAGGGTTACTACAAGAGACGATATTGCAGCAGTGATTGCATTGTACAAAGCGAACCATGTACTGAGAGAAATTTCGGCTCAGACTGGTGTGGCATTACGAGTTGGTCAAAATCTTGTCAAACGTTTCCGTGACCTTGGAGAGGACGAGTTACCAGCTCCATTACCTAAGTCTGGTAGGCTTAAATTATTGTCTCCACGGACACTTAAGGTTATTTCTCGACAAGTTCGGTCCAATCCCTCACTCACAGCACGTGAAGTGAAAGAGAGAAACCCCGTCTTTTGAGTCACGTCTCGTTACGTTGTGTTCAACAAGCCCTGCACGATGACCTGGGATTTAAGAGCTTTCGTGCCCGCCGTAAACCTCTGTTGACAAAGAGACAGAAGGAAAATAGAGTGAAATTTTGCAAGAAATATGAAGTGTGGGATTTAGAGACATGGAGGAGTGAATTATGGTCGGATGAGGCTACGTTTTCTGTGACTGGGAGTAATGAAGGGTGGGTGTACCCCCCCCCCCCACTCAGACGCGCACCTCCCACAGTACACAGTGAAGACTGTTAAGCACCCTGCCTCGCTTATGGTTTGGGCTTCCTTTACCTATTATGGTGTTGGTGAACTAGTAATCCTCCCTAAGAACCAGATGATGAATCAGTACAACTATCTTGAACTGCTCAGTGATTTCTTACCTGGATCATTTGATAAAGCTAAGGCAAGCCTTTTCATGCAGGATGGTGCCCCATGCCACACTGCTAAAAGTGTCATACAGTGGCTCAAAGACTGTGAGGTACCTTTCTTTACTGACTGGCCTGGCAGTAGCCCAGATCTTAACCCAATAGAAAATTTGTTAAGCGTCATCTGCGCGACGCTGACACATCATCAATCCCGAAGCTAGAGGCAGCCATCTAGGATACCTGGACTAACTTGCCACCTGACCTCTTGCAAAACCTTGCTGACAGTGTTCCTCGAAAGCTAAAAGACTGTCTGAAGCACAGAGGAAACACTACAAAGTATTAATTGAAGTGGTAAGTGTTACTTTACTTTATTTATATAACATAATCGTAAATATCAATATTTTTTCAGCACACGAACTAACATTCCGCGCAGACTGTACAGTAGGGGATCTTTTATCTGGAATGCTTGGGCCCTCGGGGTTTCCGGATAAAGGATTTATCCGTAATTTGGAGCTTCATGCCGAAGATGTATTAAAACCTGTAAAAATTAGAAAAATAGAAAAGAAATTGTTATTAATTACCAGGTACCATTTCCTATGTTCCAATTCTAAAATGAAGATATGTTGGGTTGGTTAACATTTTAGCTCAAGATTATTCGTGAATGACACCCTGGATGTACCCAAGAATGCCTGCAGGTAGTTTTAAAGTTGGCGTCATTTTCACGGCCGGGACGGGGAGCCTGCGAGTTTTATGGTATTAAGGAAGGTATCTCTTGTCCCAGGTAGCTGGGCCATGTGTGTCCATTTCATGCGTGTGCTATACTGCTCTCTTAATAACTCTGTTCCTTGTGCTTGTGATGGCTCCCAAACGCCCTCACCCACCTTCATCCAGCCGCGGGAAGGTGCCTAAACATGTGAAGAGGGAAAAGTAGGTCATGTATTTCCCCCATATGTACACCTGGCAACACGTGTGTGGGTACTGCTAGTTAGCGTGTCGTCTGCAGTTGTAGCTCTCCTCACTCCCTGCCATATTTCACTGGATTTACTGTTATTATTAGTGTTTACTGATAGAATAGTGATTAATCATGGCATTATAGCTAGGTTAGTTCATCATTGTAACCACCAGGCAGGCTACTGGGCCAAGCTGTGAGGTATTATGGTTTTTTCGACCCGTCTTTTCTGGTATATATACGTAACTGTCTTCATTTATTTTTACTCCATTACCTGCACACACCATCCTAAATACATTTTGTGAAAAAAGGTAAAAGAAATAATTGTCCTAAAGGCAAACACGTAATGAGAGGAAAGCGCAGTACTGTATACAGTATACGTACTGTATATTAATAATTACAGTACTGTACACTATATATATATACTGTATATAATATATATATTTTTTTTGTGCATGTGTGTGTGTACGTACGTGCACATACACAAAACCGGTAAAAGAAATAATTGTCCTAAGGGCAAACACCTAGAAGGAATACCCGTATACATTTCTTTGCACACGAGTAAAAATGTAACCCCCCACTTCCCCGATCAGCAAGTGATATTCTTCATTTTGGTAATTCGCAGCCAATTTTAAAACCTTTTTTAACACCCAAACTCCCGAGAATTTTAAGGGCTTGCTGTACAGTACAATATCACAGTTTTCCTTTCCTGTAGGTTGCTGTTGTAATAAATGATCAGCTTCCTGCTGCCACTAAGAGGATCCAAGAGAATGCTGCTGCTAACAGTCTTCAAGTTGATATTACCACAGAGGATGTTAGTGTTCTGTTGCACCAAAGACCTTTTGACTTTCTGTAAGTAAATGGATAAATAATTTGTGTTTGACAACATATATATTTAATTAAATATGACATATAAGCATTAGCAACTGAATTGTGTTGATTCAGTTTCAGTAGGTATTTAATTAAAGTTTCATATAAAAATTTTTCTTGGAATTCATAAAGTCATCCTGAATCTAGTAAGACAAACTAATCTGGTGGCTTTTCATCTCTTTCCCAACTTGGAGTGGTTCTGTGGGGTTATTCATTGGTCAAATTAGTTCTTGTAGTGGAGCAGCTAGTTTATTATGCACACTATGTACATCCTTGGATGGGAACACAAAAGGTTATAAGTACATAAAGGCCTTGGTAGACCTAAGGGATAGATAAATTCTGCTAATAGTAATTATGCAGTGTGCAAGTTATTTACAGTACAATATGCAAAATAAATAAAATCTCGGGATTCTGGGTCAGACATCATAGACAAGGAAATATGTAGACATGTTTTGAAGAGATTTTGTGTTCCCTTTTTAGAAATCTACAATTTTAGGGGACACTAAAACATGTTGGTCAAGTTGGTGGTCATAAGTCTTGCCCACATACTGTGTGCTCTTACAATATCTGTTAGTCTCTGAGAGTGTTATGTTGTTCTCTGTATTTGTTTCTCCAGATACTTTAAATTTTAAAAGGATAGAGATCCACTTTTGCTTATCTGTGAGTGAAGAAAGAGGTTTTCAAAGTCTTGTTTTAATTCTTTATGAATTGCTGACTGATTTAAATTCACTGTGTTCATTGTTTTCTTTAGCTCTCTTGACATCTTCCACTGGAACAACAGTGAACAATGCTATAATGTCAAAGCTCCTTGCTAACTTCTCACTGTTTTTTCCACCACCATAAACCAGTAGTTCATCTACCCTGTCATGTATCTGTAGCCTTATATGAGATGCTACCCATTGTATCTTCATCTTGACTCACTTCCTCTTTACAGTATATAGTCATACCTCTTGTTTGGTTTGTGCTGCCAGTATACCAGATTTAGATTGGAAGGGGTTGAGAAATATAGTGGATGAGAGAATGGCAGGTACAACCTGTTTGTCCCAAGGTTTAGTTAAAGCTAATGAGTCATATTCCAACAGATTTTTAGATTGTTATGGATCTTCAGTGCATTACCTTGATGCAGCATTTCGCAATGTTCCGAAGAATGGCATCCTTGCAATAACATCTACTGATGATGCTGCTCTCTATGGGAAAGCCTCAGATGTAACCCTGAGGAACTATAGTGGATACGTTGTCAAAACTTCTTATGCCAAAGAACTAGCAGCAAGACTTGTGCTAGCTAGTGTTGTCAGGTGAGTTTAGAACTATACACTTAGAAGAGTTGTCAGCATCATCAATATGAAATCATCTAGCTTTATCTTCTCAAACACTTATTCCCTTCTTTTTCATCTTTATTCCCAGAGCTGCTGCTAAATGTAACAAAGGTGTTGAAGTTTTATGCTGTGTAGCCCTAAAGAGCTTCATCACTGTCATCGTACGTGTCTTACGTGGGCCATCGGCTGCAAATAAATGTGTCCGTAAAATCAGGCATATCATCCACTGCTGTATGTGTGAGGACAGAGCCTTCTATCCTCAGACTGTCTATCCTCTTGGTAAGTTATGTAAAAAAAAATATCAATAACCAGTAGGGTGAAAATATGTTGTTTCCAAAATTTGTGGCAGATTCTTTGTCATGATGAGTTAACCGGCACCACATAAATTGCTGTTACTGGGTGTGGATATGTTATTGGTATAAGGTTTCATTGACCACAAATTTTTAGTACACTTGATTAAGTAACAAGCATTTCACAACTTGGAAAGGAAAGTATATGCTAAATAATGCATTGTGTTCATATTTTTACCTATGGTATGCTTTATTTACTTTTAATCTTAAATATTTTGTCCTCAGAACAACCATATTCACTATTATCATGTGACTGTTGGAGTAAGAGTGCTGGGAAATGGGCTGTTGAGCTCGGTCCAGTGTGGTGTGATGAGATCTTTGATCCAACCTTCTGTCAAGCAATGTTATCTCAAGCCACCAAATTACAGCTGCCACACAAAGTGACCACTTTACTTACGGTATGGTGTTATATGTCCTCTTAGCATGTGATGCCTTGGATGTTTCACTTGTAAGAAAAAATTTATACAGTACAGGTATTAATTAAAAAATGTACCAAGCTGCAAATTATATAGGTTAAGGTCAAAGATCTGTACATTGTAAGAATTTCTGCTCTGGTAAATACAGTATCTAGCTTTTACATGAAGTATACATTGACATTTGTGGTAAATGTCATTCCCTCATTTCATAGAAAACTTGATTCATAAATGGAAGTTCAGTTAATGTGTTTTATGGTGGTTTTTGAATTGTACAGTTCTCATTACACCCTTAAGATCATTCACCATTCATATAGCTAATTGCTCCTTCCTGAAGGGGTGACTTTTCAGGAGGAGGTCCACTACAAAAGTATCCATGATTGCCTAAGCATCTGTAATCTTGAAAGTACATACACAGGGCCACTCCTATTGCACATACAACACCTATACAGTGTACCTACTAAAGAAAACTGTGATTGCAAAGTGGGGCAACCTGAACATACTGTAGTTGGATTCAAAGTTGTAGGTCTAAATGTGGGTACGGGCATCTCTCGAGTTCCCGAAAAGTTGTCCGTAACTGGAAGTTCCATAACTTAAACCTTACATTCCCAAAATTTCTATTATATTATTGGAGGTGTGTTCCTACATGAAAAATATCCCCCAAAACATACTAAAATAACATTTAACACATTTAATTGAAAATTGTATTTTTAATAAACAATTAGTATACTATACTGATTTATTGTATATCTGTATTCATCAAAATACAGTGAGCACCATGGCATGACTGAATGAAAACCATTAAATGCCATTGACGGGTCACGTAATACTGTACCTGATAACTCTCAGGATCATGTCACGTCTTTCTGTAACATTCGGCTCCATTTAAACAAAATATTAGGTTCCTAAGTGATATAGTTTTTAGTGTATGGGAATTATTTATGGTTCTCGAATATAAAATCACCTTGTATTATGGCAATATACTTTTAAAAACACTGTTCTTGTGATGTCTGATTTTTCACTTATAAATCAAAATATATCATGACAATAAGATAGAATTAATTACAGGATTGCTTTATTCCATGCACCAAATACACAGTTGGAACTTGCATTTTACTGTGGTATTTACAAAACAAGAAATATTGCAACAATAGTTTCACTCATTTCAGACCATTGTTAGTGAAGCTAGGTGTAAAGATCATCCTGGTGCAAACGTGAGTATAGGAGGAGACAAAGAAAACACCTTGACAGAGGGACTGGAGGAGAGCATAACTGGGCCAGAAGAAGAGGAGGAGGAGGAAGGGATACATGGTCAATCATATCATTCTGTTGATAATGACACGGATGGAGAAACTCCTACAAAACGTCTGAAGACTGAGCATCCTGTACTGAGGTCCCCACCTTTTTACTTTAATCTCCATCGTCATTCCCCTAAAGGTATGTGCTAAGTGTGTGATGAATTGGCAGTACATATGATATGGATAAGGATTCTGCTGTGCATCTGATGAGTCCGTTTTTCTGCTAAGAGTTCTTATTATTTTGAAATGCACTGTTTATCTTCCAAAGTTGAATGTCATAAATTTTTTCCCAAAATTTTCTCACTAATTGCAGGGTGGCTCAAATAAAGAGCAAACAAACATACACATATTTTCCCATCACTTTCATTCATTCTTACTGTTGTATGTTCTCTGCTATGGTTCTACAATGCCTCCAATATTTATCTGGTTTACCCATATTACCTCATACAATCTGGCATCACCCATCAATAGCACATCCATCCCCAAGTATCACTCAGTACAATACCAAATTCAGCAGTCATTCATGCACAATACTGCTGCTTCTTGTATATCATTACCATAGAGCAATATTTTCCAAACTCTGAATAACAGCTCCTCCACTAACTCAGCAAAGTTTCCAATTACTGTACTGTATTATAGTATAAAGGGGCTTCATATTATTTGTATAACAGGAAAATCTACTTTTTATTTACTTGTTTTTATTAACCTTTTTAAGTACAACACAGTACAGTACTAACAAAAACAAATTATTAAAATTTTAATTAAAGTACTGTAAATCAAATTGTGAAGCTAATTTGATTTGTGAGCTTGCTTTTCAACACAAGTTTCTTGAAATGAAGTCGGTGATGAAAGAGCAACATATAAATCTTTTACTGTTATCTTCAGAGAATAATACTTTGTTTTTGTGACAGCAACAGCAGAAAATTCAGTTTCTCACAAACATAATGTCACAAAAGGTCAGCCCAACAATAGTGTTAACAGCATTTGGATTTCATATCCATTCAAGTTTTAAGGCATATGCATCCTTAAAATAGAGTGAAAACTGGTTCTGTAAAACATTCATTTGTTTAATGAATAGATAATTTATACATGAGCCTAAATATGGAAGGGAGGAGAGCCAGGGGTAGGCCAAGAATGACATGGGGGAAAGATTGTAAGAAATAACATTAGAGTTAGGAATTTGACAAGAGATTATACTGCATGGAGAGCTGCTAACAGGTAATCTTGACTAACCTATGCAAGCACTTATATGGGTAAAAAAAATTTTTGATTGTCATCTTTGTTGGCTTCCATTTCATTGTTATTAAAGATACCTTTCTTGTGTAGGAAACATGTCAAAAACTTTATTTTCTAAAACAAATAATTTCTATTCTAGTTTTCTCATAAATGAATCCAGTATGTCATCATGAGTAAGAATATTGGTTTGATGAGGACCTTACATTGACCTATTCAAATGGTTCACTTTTTCTAAAGCATCTACCAAACTATTCTTGGACTCTGACCAAAGGCCATTCCCCACTGTTTGAAAACCACTGCCATAGAATTAATACAGCTTGTGTGTTCCTGAAAAATGGCATCTTAAACAAAAACACAAAGTTTACATACATAGAAACTTTTAAATCGTATATTGTGGCATAATTACTGCTGCTTTCAGGATGTTTGTTCCCCTCACTTCTATTGCATCCATCACCACAATCCTTCTGTCTCCAATTTGATATGCCCTCTCCCTCCAAGGATTTACCTCTGAATTATATTTACTCTTTACTAGTCTTTCACTTTCCATTCTTGCTGTATGTCCATACTGTGTTAATTTGGATAACAAGGTTAATATGTGGACTAATGTAATTGGATAGGGAAATCCCTGCTGTACCTGATGGATTTTTTGTTGACTAAAACAGTAGAAGTTGACAGATGACATAAGTAAACTGGCACAGTTATGAACCATTGTCAACTACTGCAAAATCTGCACTTTAACTAGAACAAAAAATTAAAAAATAATAATGTGCTATTCACATGTATTTTGTTAAGTTTTATTATGATAAATTTTTCATATGTTTTGTTAAGTGTGATTAACATTCAGGTTAAGCTATTGTGATAGGTGTTAGAAAGTGTAGAATGTGAACCACAAATAGAGATTTTATATTCTTTAATTTATATGTTAGATGATTTAAGAAAAGGATCTTAATTCTAAAATTTACCTCAATTTATTACTTCGCAGTAGCTGCCTAGACTAAAGATCAGCCTGAGAAAGTAAATGACGGGAGGGCAAGTGTTACAAATGCCTAGAGAGGATTTAATTCATTAGAATACCGGGTATTTAACAAATATCAAGTCTTAATTTGTAGATTTCTTTGATTAATAGTAAAAACTTCCATTATTCATTTACTTTCAGGCCACGACTTGGGTAAAATCAACAAAGTTGTAGAATACCTTAGAAGTTCCACTCATAAAGCCAGTCGAACACACTTTGATCCTGAGGCCATTCGAACCAGCTGCACCCTTGCTGAGTTTACGAAGCTCTTGTTAGAGTTTTCAAATGCACAAAGCTAAGTACCTTAAGTGTTTGATGTACTAAAGTAAAGAAGTATTATTTAATGTACATCATCAGTAGATGTTTAAGTTTCCTTGTATTATTGACTTAATTCTGTGATACTGTGAATAGTAGAAGAATCACCATTGTTTGACATATGATTTATATTTCCTTATAATCATAGAAGTTTCTTCAGATCTGGAAATGTGTGAGACTTGTTTAAAAACAAAATCGTTTGTGTGAAGTAGTTATGGCATAATTTTTTTCCTTACAAAAAATTAAAAAGCTTTTAATTTAGAGTATGATGTATAGATAGTCCACATATTTTTTTAAAATACAAATGAATGGAAAATGGGTATTTACTTGCTCCTTGAGAAACCTTACCGAGTTCATGGAATGAAAATTCCTGACTTTAGTTGAAAGTAATTTTACAAGCGTAGGAAACATGATAACTTTTTTGGAGGACTGTTGGATCTGCAACAAATAGCCAATGTGGTAATGAGGTGGTATTAGCTGGTGTGAAACAAAAACTAATTGGTATTGATTGTAGCCATTCTTTTTACTGAATATTGCTGAACTTATCCATTATGGCAGACTTAACACTTGATATCCACCTCCTGTGTGGCAGATTTTCAGATTTTTTCTTCATAGTTTAACTTGCTGAATTGAGTACAGTACTGTAATTATCCTTGATTACAAAAATATGGAATTCATTAGGAATCAATCATTTATACCAGGGATCAGCAACCCCTGGCATGCATTCCAGAGTTGGCACAGGAGGGGTTGACCTTGGCATACTGAGTTATTTAAAATATATATATAATACCAAATAAAAATATTATGTTGTCCCAGATTTATTTCACAATCAGAACTGAAAAAAAATCGCTATTTCTAATAGAAAACTATGATAAATGATATAGATATAGCATAACTAATACTAGCACATACATTACCAGTGCTTTTGAGATAGAGATAGTATAACTACAGTCCAATACCTGTCCGGTGTCCACTCGACTGCAGCTGCTGACGCGTCAGGCCATGTTGCCATTTTAGCATCACCCTGAACACGTATAAGCTCACCTGTTCTCTTTCTCAGATATTTTCTTTAAGAAATTAGAGTGCAGTGATATCCCTGTTAGCAGGAACAGTTGGTGCAGAGCACTTCCGGGGATGAGAGATTTCCGGCTAACCAGACGACATTCTCAAACCCGGAAAAATTCCTTATCCCCGAAATCTTTTCTGGTTAATGGGAAAAGTTTCCAAGTGTCTAAATTAGACATCTTGCACAGACGGACACTAGCCCACTTCCTCAGAACGTTTCTGGGTGCTGGGGATGTTTTCCTCAAGTCTAAACTACCGGAGTCTGTAAATGCAGTTGTAATTAAGTTAGAAACTCCATTTCTTCACTATAATAATACAGAATAGTTTATCTAAAAATTTGGTGAAATAAATATATTTAAAAATAATAAATGTATGTGAATGAGGCTGAGTGTTACAGCAACCACTGGTATTTACCACTCCCATGGAGCTGTGGGGGATTATTGGGTCTTGTATAAGTGAGCTGACCTAATGCAATGTCAGGTGGAGGTAGGGTGGGGGATTAGTGGTCTCATATTACTGACCTAATGGAATGTCAGGTCACCCTTTCTGTGGTGGGGGATTAGTGGGTCTCATGACCTGAAGATGTCTTGAATAAACATGAAACCTAGAGTATTTTTAGGAGGATTGTGATAAGTATAAGTATAAATGAGCAAAGTTGTATCCCTTCAACGCTACGTTACGTAGCATTTTAAAACATGGAGTGAGAAAGCAGATGGAGTGGTAACATGCACCAGTGTTGCCAAGTGCTCCTCAACAGCTGATATTTAACTCGCTACCACGCAGTCACATACAGAAAATCTGTCGTACAAAAAGACCCTCACTCCACATGCTTGCTGTCTTAATTCCTGTGTGGGTTTGTTGTTGGAGAGAGAGAGAGAGATGTGGGTGGGTGTTGGAGAGAGTGTGTGTGTGTGTGTGATGTGGGGGGTGTCTGTGTGTGGTGTAGCACAGTGTGGGTGATGTGGGGCGAGAGTGGGGGAGTCAATTTTTTTGGGGGGTGAGGGGGGAAGGGTCATGCTGTCAGTTTCCTCCCTTCCTCACTCAAGTGTGGCTAATTGTGATAGGGAGATAAATTTGATACCATAATGATCCTTAATGAATTCTCTACGAGACGTTTCCAATAAAATATCCTTAAACGGAATATTTTGATGTGATATAATGATGGTAATTCCATTCTTTTATATAAAAAAAATAAGAAATGTTGATACCCGAGTCGGTAAAATCAGTTCTAATTTTGTTACACCCTTTTTTTATCAAAATAATCCTGAATACTTTATCTAAAAGTTTGGTTAAATAAATATATTTAAAAAAATAAAAGCTCTGTATGATAAGGACGGGAATTGAGCTGTGTTACAGCAAAGACTAAACGTTGCAGGTTGTAGGAGTTGTAGTTATTTACTCAAACACCATTGCACACATACAATATTGTTCATACAGGTCTCTGACACGCACTGTTGGCAGGTACTGGTCATGCACCGGCTCCTGAATGTACCTGAACCTGCTCCAGTGTTGGTCAAGTCTGGTCTTGAAAGAGCTCACACTGGGTGCCGTCACAACACTTTCTGGCAGATTGTTCCAAGAGTTCACAACTCTCACTCCGAAAAAGTTTGCCCTCACAGTTTTCTGGACTTTGGCTTCTTCAATCTTGAGCTGTGACCCCTTGTGGGGCGAGCGTCCCCCAGCTCCAAGTAAGGACACTCAACTGAGTAGTGCTCCTTGAGATGCTTATACACCTCAGTTAGGTTGCCCCTTGCTCGTCTGTAGTATAAGCTAGGCAAGTTCAGGCGCTTGAATCTTTCAGGGTAGTTGAGGTGCCGAAGTTCAGACACCAGTCTGGTGGCCCTCCTTTGAACATTTTCAACCAACTGACAGTCCTTAGCATATCTCGAGGACCTGACGGGGTGACAGTACTCCAGATGGGGAAGCACTTCACTCTTGAAGATCGTTACAAGGGACGGATCGTCTAGATATCTGAACGACCTTCATATAACACCCAATAATTTATTTGCCTGATTTACCTTCTTCTCGCAATGGTCCGAGAACTTCAGCTCATTGTCAACATACACACCTAGGTCCTTCTCACATACAGTCTCAAATAGTGCAGTTTCTTCATCCTGTTGGGACATATGATATACTTCCTTACCGTTGATATGCCCCAGGTGCATCCTCTTACACTTGGTGACATTGAATCTCGGCAGCCATTTCTTCGACCATTCTTGCAGCCCACAGAGATCCTTCTGCAGCTCTTCACAGTCCGCTTGGTTCTTGATTTCCCGAAATAACTTGGCGTCATCAGCAAACATTTGTATGGAGGAGTGTACAACGTCAGGCATGTAATTTATGAAACAAACAAACGACAGCGGGCCAAATACACTGCCCTGTGGTACCCCGCCTGTGACAGGTACGGATGATGATTTCGTGCAATTAATCACCACAAACTGCTTGCGGTCATGTAGAAAGTCTTCTATCCATGCTAGGACATTTCCCGAATTCCGTACTCTTCCAGTTTGATTTTCAGCCTTTCGTGAGGTACACTGTCGAAAGCCTTGGCAAAATCTAGGTATACCCTGTATATTGTCGATATTACCACCCCGTTCCAGAATATGGGTCCAAATATCCAATACCTTGAGCAATTGTGTTAAGCGGGAGCGCCCCGGCATAAAACCATATTGGCAATCCTTTACAAGGTTGTTTCGTAGTATATGTTCCATCGCGGCATATCTGATAATACTCTCAAGTACTCTACATATTATGCTGGTCAGGCTCACCAGTCTATAGTTGTTCATGGAGTGATGATCGCCCTTCTTGAAGATAGGACTCACATGAGCCATTTTCCAATCACTGCCACCTTTTGTTCATCCAGGCATTTACAGAACAGGATCCTCAGGGGCTCGGCAAGCTCGTTGCACAAATCTCTTAGCACTATGGGATGCACCATGTCAGGGCTGGGACTCTTATGGACCTTTAGCTTTGACAGTTTATATCTAATACCTTGTTCTGTGAACACAATGTGGGTCAAGTGCTGTGTCAAACCGTCTGTCCTCAAATGCAGGAAAGTTAATCACATCTCTCTTGTGAAAAACGAGGAAAAGAAGCTGTTTAATGCCTCAGCTTTATCCTGGTCAGAATCTGCATAACTACCATCTTCAAACCTCAGGTCTGATACTCCTACTCGCGTTTTTTTACTTCGACTTTGCATAGCGGTAAAACGCCTTTGGATTTGACTTGACCTCGCTTGCAACCAGCCTCTGGAACACTCTTTCAGCCTTTCTACACTCTGCCTTTGCTTGGTTTCTGGCTCTTGCATACATCCTCCTGTCCTACTCATTGTTCGACCCAACCCACATTTTGAATTTCTGGGTTTTCTTCTTAACTTTGTCAATCGCCGCATGGTTAATGTGTAGGGTTCCCCTCATATTTCTAGAGGCACTGGGTTTGGTCTTGAGTATGTATTTATCGATCAAATGGGTCACTCTACCAGTTATGATATTCAGTGTAGTGTCTGCGTTCTTGTGCCTTAATGAGTCAGGCCAGTGGATACCCCTCATCTCTTCCCTCATCCCATTGTAATTTCCCTTGTAATATTTGCAACTTGGCCTGGCCTTATCTTGAACTAGGTAACAGTTAAATCTGAATGACAACATTATATGGTGACTGGTGCCAACTGGGGCAAGGTGTTCCAGTTTGGCCACCATACCCTCCTTGTTTGTTATGATGAGGTCTAGTGGCTTGGGTGTTTGCTCCCCTCTGTAATGTGTCGGGTCTCTAACATGTTGGAACAGAAAATTATATCTCAGTTTCTACAAAAAGAGTAGCAGGGTTATTCAAGTCATTTGGGGTGAACTCGCTTCTCCAGTTGATGTCGCCATAGTTAAAGTCCCCCATGATAAGGAGGTGGCTAGGGTTGAGCATCGCTGCATTGTTTATTAAGGCTCTTTTGAGTTCCTTTGATTTAGTGAGCCACAGTTTGGGGATCTGTAGATACACCTGACAATAAGTAAGTCCCCTCCCTTAAATTAAATTTTATACCACTTGGACCCCTCAAAAACATCCTCTTCCTGTACCCTCGCCTGACTGGCTCTAAGGTCTTGTCTAGCATAGATAACCACACCCCTCTTGAAAGTTTCTTGAGAAATGTTTGTAAATGAGTCATATCCAGCAATGCTGAACTCTCATTCCTCTGGGTCGATTCTCCTGTTCTTGTACAACAGTTCTACAACTTCTACAATATCGGGTTAGTGCACCTTCAGTAGTGTTTCAAACTCCTCTCTCTTATCAAGGAACGTGTCAGTATTAGTGTACATGACATTCAAGCCAGAATTTGTTCTTGGTAACGTCTCTGCTCTTAGTAGTAATTCCGGCCCCCCTCCAATCTCAGAAGCCGCAGCATTTGTTAAGTACACTGTATTTTGCAGGGTGTGGTTAGAAATGCCATTGTTTACACGGCCCTTGCCTCCTCCTGGCTGATAGGTGGAGCTGGTGCCACCTCCCTGGTGGGGGGTAGAGCGTCTGGAGGGTGCGCTGCTGCCCCCTGGCTCTGTGTTGGCACACTTGCATCCACTACCCTCCCCCCTGAATATAACCCATGTACACCCGTCCTCGTTCCTCCTTGACTCCTCCCTCTTCTGCTTCAAGCCCTGCAGGAGCTTCTTGTGCTGTTCCCTCTGCATTACCATGCGATCTGGGTGAATGAATACACTCCGATATGCCTAGCTCCTTGCTAATTTTTTTGCCTGCCGAATAACCTCCCATTTCTCCTCCTCTCACTAGTGTGATCCTGAGGGGGCGAGGATTATCCCCCTGCTTTTGTTCCAGCCTCCTCACATCCTGAGGGGTTGATGGCATCTTCAGAACCTCTGTACAAATATTTGCTGCTCCCTGATACTTGGCACCTCTTGGTATGGACCAATGCATCAAAGCTTGGAGCTAATGAGTGAGCTGCACTAACCTTCAGTATTGAATTCAGGTGTGCATCAGTAAGTTGAGAATGAAGCCGAGATTTGTTAATGTTCATTTACAGAAAAACTGTTCACAAACATGTACTTCCGAACATGGACATAATCTTTGAGGCAAAACACTTAATCCTGGGATAATTTGGTCCCACATATTGATAATATGTGCTAACATCGACTTTCAAACTTGTTCCTCAAAACAGAATCACACTGCAGCTCAGTTAATTTTAACTGAAGATATTCTGGTACCCCATTAACACTGATACAATGGGTTCTGAAAAATGGAAAAATCTTTCTCAAGGTATTTAAAGTGGCAAATCTTTCTTGGAACTCATTCCTTAAGTTGGAAATCTTGATGCGGTACTTTTCTGTGTTGGTATCAGAAGCTCACGTGTGCCTTGCAGGGACTTTAAGGTCAGAAAGAGTGAACGATTACTCTCTGCAAGTTGCCTTTCAAAGAGCTGCAGTTTCATCTCAAAGGCATGAATGCAGTCATAAAACTCTGATACCAATTTATTGCACCAATTTATTGCATCTTTGTGTTCAGGTAATTTAAGTGCTCTGTAATATCCACCATGAAAGCTAGATCTTGAACCCATTCATTATCTTTCAATTCATGCACATCCTTTCCTTTCTCTTCCATAAACATCTGTATTTCACTATGCAATTCATTAAATCGCTTTAATACGACTCCCTGACGTAACCAGCAAATATCAGTGTGATATGGTAGTCTGTGTGTTTTCTCATATTCCTCCAAAAAGCAGTTGAACTGTCGGTGGTTCAGACCTCGTGCTTGTATAAGTTCACTGTCTTTATAACCACATCCATGACTTTATCCATCTTTAATGTTTTACTGCACAACACTTCTTTATGTATTATGTTATACATATTATGAAATTGATGGTTTGGGTTTACAGCGAGTAGTTTTTCCTTTAATTTCGTTGCCACACCAGCTTTTCTACCCATCATTTGCAGTGCTCCATGTGTAGCCAGACTCACAGTTTGTACCCAGTCAACATCCATTTTATCCAGTGCCTCTACCAAACTCATGAAGATGTCATCACCTGTTGTTGTTCCTTTCATTGGTACCTGTTCCACGATCTCTTCTGTAAAAGTGTATTTTCATCCATACCACGTATAAAAACTGCAAGTTGTGCGACATCAGTTATATCAGTACTTTCATCAATTGCAACAGAAAATGCAGTAAAGTGCTTAACTTTGTAATTCATTTATTCTCTCTGCAATTGTATTTCTTGAGAAGCTGATGTTTGCAAATGTTTGACGCTTTTCCTGGCAAATATCTTCTGAAGCCATCAACATACATTTCTTTATAAAGTTCCTTTCAGAAAATGGCTTTGATCACACAGCTATTTCATGGGCAATCCTGTAACTTGGCTTAACTGCAGCATCACTGACTTGATGAACACTTAAATACTGACTGCTGCTTTTTCAATGACTGCTCTAACTGTTTAACTTTGTCTTCACGTAACTTGCCACTTTACTTATACTTCGGAGCATGGGTAGTAGGGTGTGTCATAGGAGGGAAGATCAGCTAAAACTAATGGCCCATCACTTTTTTGGTAGATTTTAGTGTATATAAACAGAAAATAATTTCAGTTTCAATATTTTGCAACCTTTTGCTAGGTAAATTTTAGCGTGAAATTTATCGAAAATCTAACGTACAGCTGCATTAGTGCATTACAATTAAATAGTGAACATTGCTTTCTGACTTCATTCTTTAACAACCCAACTAACAATATTTTTTTCTGTTTCAGATTCTGATGCATTTATAAGTTGATAATATTTGCGATGGCTGCTTGTGTCAGGACGAGGAACCAAAAATCCAGCCATCTCAGTCACTATCTTGGGTCTGGGAGAGAGCTCCTGAAGTCGGAGTTGCCTACATTGAGAGATGCTTTGAGATACGGTGTTTTAATCAGGCAAATCAGTGAAAAGAACCAAAGAACTTACACAAACAAAGACATTGCCAGTGATATGACCAAAGCTGTCTTGGCACAGTACACTCTGCTAGCTCAGTTCAAGCCTCCAGTCATAACAAGTCAGAAGAAGATTAGTGTGAGACTGCTAGCCAGTTGGGAAAGGCAAGAGATATCTATCTTGGGAGAGGAAAACTTGCAGTTAAGGACAGCTTGCCAAGCAACTGGACCAGTTATTTGACATAATTACTTGCAAGTGCCAATTGTTCTCTGTCCTGAGTTTGGATGCGATCGTGACTGTAAATCCGAGGCCCACATCTCCTGTATTTGCAAGCGTGAACTTGAAGATTCTGTGATCGAACTGGCATTTGTCAAAGCACAGAGAGAGAAGACTGGCAGTATAGGGCTCTCATGATTTCTAGCCAAGATATTCCGGAGTCCAAGAGACAGGAGGCTGCCACAGAGAGACAGAAGAGGAGAAGAGTTGCCGAGGAAAAGAGACTTGAGAAGGCCCAGGGTGAGGTAAAAAAGGCCGATGATTGGAGTCAAGCTGATTCAGAGTTTAATGACTTCCCCATGGCTGATCTGAGTGCTGACCAGGAGAATGGTGACTTGTCCCTAACCCAATAATGATCTAAACCTTCCAGGCATAAGATTCGGAAATAGAAAGATATCGAGCATAGCTCTGGCCAGCATGCGACACCACACTGGTCTCAGAGAAACTGCAGAGATAGCAACAGCTGCCTGGATTGACGGTGGTTTGATAACACCTGATGATGTTCACCTGGTGATAGATCATAACAAAGTAAGGAGAGCTCAGGAGGAACTTGTCAGTAATCTAGAAGAGGAGTTTGATATGGGGATAAGAGAAAATGGAATCAATTGTTTGTTCTTTGATGGGAGAAGGGATGACACTAAAGTGTTCATGAAAGTTGGAGATTCTGACAAGTTGTTCCCTGCCATGGTGAAGGAGGAACACTACTCCTGCTGCAGTGAACCAGGAGGGAAATATTTGTGGCATTTCACTCCAGAGAAAGATGACATCAGGAAACCAGCTGAGATAGTGGCAGATAACATTGTGAACTGGCTCAGAGAGAGGAACGTAGACCAGACCCTGCAGGCCATTGGAGGGGACAGCACCAACAGGAACACAGGGTGGCAAGGGGGGGTCATACAGTGGATAGAGCGGAAGATTGGGAGGAAGCTGGTCTGGATTGTTTGTGACCTCCACACCAACGAGTTGCCACTCAGACATCTGATCCCGGAGCTGGTTGGCAAGACTCTTTTCAAACTAGCGGATGGTCTGGTCCTCTTGGCAAGATGCTGGACTCTGCCACTGGAGTTAGAAATATATCGAGCTTTGAAAAAATCACAGTTGGCCCTCACTCGTTGAGCTTGCATACTGTCGTGGCGACCTGAGTGTGACCAGTACTGTGGTTACATATGATTTGCAGTGCCATCAAAACTGGGGTCATGCCTGATAGACTTGCTTACCTGCAGATGGAGTCCAGTCTCACATTCTGGGTGGCTCTACTAGCGGCTCTCAGGTTCTGCAGAATTTGGGTAAGCTCATTATAAACTGAAAGGAACCAGCTTCACAACCTGAGACTTATTGTCCAATTCGCCGTAGTGTCCTACTTGCCAGAATTGGTTCAACACAAGGTCAAGTCATACTACGTTCTCCGAAGGTCCAGGCATAATTTCTCTTCCAGCTTGAGCTCCTGAGGAGTCAGCCAAGGAAGGTTGTTCAGATTGTGGAACAGACTGTGAGGAGATCTTCCTGGTATGCTCATCCCGAGGCAGTTCTGCAGACAATGCTCTGCAGTAAGGATGAGGAGGAGAGAAGAGTGGCAGTCAAAAAGATCTTGGATATGAGACTTATGAGAGGATCTGGGCATGACGAATCAGTTGGTGACGATTCCTTCATGGTCAGGAAGACTCCTGAAGTCAATCTAGGTGCCAAGACCCTCCCACTGATCTCTGAGTCTGGATAACATCAGGCTGGCAGTGAGCCCCCTCTCCTGCAGCCTCACCAATGTTCAAGTCAGAGCTTTCCTGGACAACCCCATGCATGTCCCTGCCTGGCCCTCGCACACCCAGAGTATAGAGCGTTGTGTACAGCAAGTGAGCGAGGCCAGCAGTCACGTGTGCAGCCAGGAGAGGAGGGAAGGCTACATCCGAGCTCATGTGGTCAGCAGGGAGGTGATGAGTAGAAACAGAAGCAAGAAAGACATGTTCTCTATGGTGTGCAGCAACACCGGGTCGTAGTAGTAAAACCGGTTTTTGTATTTGATGTTTTTGTTTTCTAAAGGAATATTAAATTTAATAAATGTGTCAAGATCATTGGTTTCACTATTCTGGATCATTTTCATCCTAATAATTAACCTGATACATTTACTTTACTTTAAATAAGCGCTATTTAGTAGTGTTGGTAGAAAGGGTGGGAATACTGAATTTTCATAAGATTTCAAGTTAAAATTTACCTAGCAAAAAATGAAAACTTTTCAAATCTGAAGATATCACATGATTCTGCACATAGAACTACATCATTAATACCATGGGCCGATTTTTCAAACTCAAAAAAAAAAAATTCGCCTCCGTATGACACACCCTAATGGGTAGTGTCATAAAGCCTTCGAACGTTGTAATCTTTGGCAACAGCTACCTGTTGCTTACAAATCAAACATGTCGGTTTTCCATTCATTTCAACAAAAACGTACCAGATTTTCTACTTTCCTGTACTGTGCCACCCGACGCTCGTCTTTTTTTCTTTTTTTTATAACACGATTATGGGCTCAAAAGTAAAAACAATGTACACTGCATCCGATTTTTGCAATGCTCCAACTACCTTGATCGACTATGCAGGACTAGTACCCGTGTGACTGTCCAAGCGAGAGCCAGCTGCACCAGAGCAATCACGTCTAAGACTGGTACAGTGGGGTATGCTATAACGAACGTAATTGGTTCCAGAACCTCGTTCGTTATAGCATTCGTTCGTTATAGGATTAATCCGTTCCAGGCCCCCAAATACAACCGCTTAACACTGAAAAAATTCTGTGGAAAATGTAAAAAATACGGTACTTTATCTTACCTTAGTGTTATTCAGCATGCAGGTACCCCTAAACACTGGCACATCACTATCACTTCCACTGGGAGTCTTGGCTTTAAGGTCCTCAAACAATTGTTTAGCCTTCTCACAAATTATAGCTTCACTAATGTTACCTCCTGCCATTTCTTTCTCCTTTATCCACACTAAGAGTAAATTTTCCATCTCTTCAATCACATTACACCTTGCTTTGCTAAGTCTAAAGATTCCCTTAGCCACTTGCACAGTTTGTAACTCCTCTTTATTTTTCAAAATCGTACATATAGTCGATTTAGCCATCCCATATTCATCACTAAGTTTCGCAATGCTTCTTCCATTCTCACGTTTCTTTATAATTTCTTTCTTAGTTTCAAGGGTTATTAGCTTTCTCACTCGCTTTGGACGACTCATTGTTACAATTGTATACTTGTATAACAAAATAGTTATACAAATAACGCGAATTTCCACATCAAAAGACGAAATTTCAACAATAACAGTGGTGCACTGGCTACACAATGAGACAAAGATGGTGCCTGACGCTCTTGTTGTGGGTCGCAGTACAACAATATTCATGCGCCAGGCGAAATAGTCCGGTATTCATCCGCGTTCGTTGTAGGAGTTGCGTTCGTTATAGCATTCTCAATTTTATAGGTAAAACCGTTCGTTATAGGAATATTCGTAGTAGGATCCGTTCGTTATAGCATACCCCACTGTACACGGCCAGTGGTCGGCTCATCTCAATTTGTACAGTGGCATGCTTAGAGTCACAATTAACCATTAAAACTATCTCTAATTGCTCTTTCATCGGTGCTGTTGCTCGGAGTATTTTATTCTAGCAAACACCAGATTATTTTATTCAGCTGAGGGAAACCCCAACTAGTCAAAGGGCTAATAATGTATTTAGCAGGCCGTCGCTCTAGCACCAGATACATTACTGGACTGAGATTCACAAAACATCCTACAAGCACTTGCCTTTGAACAGACTCAATAGAATATATAGTCAATAGACTCAAAGAGTATTATCTGATACAAATAGTCTTAACTTTTTACTTCAAGTGCTACTGTCTTAGGCTCTTAGCTGCTCAAGGAGTAGCTGGAGCAACCAGTGAGCCGCAGGCCTCATGTTTGACACCCCTGCTCTAGTATAACTGCAGCTTGAATGAGTGCCGAGTCCAGCCTGTAACAGTGACAAACTCAAGAGCACAGTTTGGTGGAACCCTACAGGCAACTTTATCAGAAGTTTAAATGCCACTGCCAAGCTCTCATTACTGCCTATTGTACACACCAACAATTCAAGGAGAAACCAGTAATGATGAAATCTGCCACTCTGGAGATTGGTGTTGAAGCTGAAGTTGCTTTACAAGTGTCTGCTGTTGATTTTGAAGGCTTTGAATCCAACTAGCCTTCACCCCTTACCTCGGACCCCCATCGTTTCCCACACCTCCACTATTCGGTGGAGAAGGTTAATTATTGCATAATTAACTTCCTTGGATTTCTTAAAATATTTATTTAATAATGTAGAAGCAATTTATGCAATATTATTTGTCATTTTTGGAAGGTTAAGTTGGTTACCCAAAGTCGTTCTAGATTTTAACACGTTAAAGGGCATCGCTTGAGCAGATTTCCGATTCACTAACGTGTACCAGTACAATATACCCACACAAAATGAGACCCCACTCTTATATCCTGTATAATGCTCACCCCAAGTCTATGCACAAAATTAATTTATATTTTATTTACAGCATATAGATGCATATAGCCTGCAGGTAGTTTTAAGAAATATTTGTAATCATTTTCTGTATGAAATGCATAAGATGTTCACTGAAGAATCAGAAAGGTAAGCAATCACTACCGTCTGTTCGGCATCGCCATGACGCCTGTCATACCTTTATTCATTACACAAACATACTTAATCTAGTAAAATTATGATATATCAGTATTAAGTGTATTCTGTGCCATAAGTGGAATGAAATTGATTTGAGCAGTGTATGTAATGAAGCTCGAAAAAAAAATCGGATATCAGATGATTTTATTCAGCTCGGAGGGGAGCCCATACACAAGAGGGTTAAGTAGCCTTTATAAACAATTTCCTCCATCATATCAGGCAAGTGTTAAATTCTATTTAAATAGTACAATCAGCTGTTTGTTACTGCCTGCTGCCATTGTCGTAATTTGTATTTTCCTAACATAATTGTTGTACGCCTTTGCTTCTTTTGATAAATGTACTATAACAATATGACAATCTGTCTGAGTCCACAGAATAATGGTGAATACCAATACCTGTGATCTACTGTACCAACCTTTCCAAAACTAGTGGACTGACACTGCTCACAAACCACAAACTACATGGGTAACAATACCTTTTTTGGGGGACTGTACCTGTGATCAATTACTGTTAGTCAATGAATATGAAAGCTGGACATAAGTACTGGCTGCTACTCAAGACAATACTTTGTAATATATAGGTACTACAGTAGTTATTTTCAAGCTGGCTGGGTAATTTTGGGCGAAGATTCATTTTCAAATGACTAATCATACATGAAGATCTGAGTTGTCATTGATATTTTGCAGTCAGTGATAGGTTGTGTTGCTTGCAGGCACTAGTACAGCTCCATGATCTGCCTTGACTAACACTGGTCAATGCTCTCATTACATTTGATATTCAGAAACTTCGAGGTTTCATTATCTTTTCTGATCAGTTTGGAGTTATAGCTTTGTTCTTTGAAGTAAACTTCATTGGTCAGTCATTGATTAAGCAATTTAGGGGCAAGTCCTCATAAATGTGTATTTGAATCTTTTCTTTCATTTAATGCATCTGGGGGTGAGGCAAATAAGACTTTATCCATATTTTATGTCCTCTGTGGGATGGAAACATCTATTGATAATCTTGTTTGCTAGGTATCTAATGTGAAAAGAAAGGGGAAAAAAAATGTTAACCCCCCCCAGAGTATGTTCTGAAACCCACGACGAAGAATTGGGTAAATAGACAGTGAAGGTCCGAGTGAACAGGAAACTTTACCCAAATTCTTCATCATAGGTTTCAGAACATGGGAAGTGTAAAATGACATTTTTCTTCGACTGTACATGTTTGTTTATGTTTTCTTTCTACTGTTTCAACTAATTTTGTTTAAAAATTTAAAACACAATTAAGTGGTTAATTATAGTACATGGTTTACTTAGTACAGTAAATTGAAAAATGATAAGGTCAGGCATTTTTAAGGCCAAATTTGTGTGTAGAAATGAGAAAAAATAGCAATCCATACAGTACAGTACTTACAACAATGTGAATCAAGATGATTAGAAAATAGGTAAAAAAATTAGTTCAAAGGTCATAAACACAACTGCTTACCAAATTTACAACATTTAACCCTTTTATCCTTAATCAATAAGATTTGGGGGGAGGTAACATGAAAATAATTATTAGGTCACACTTTTTTTTTTTTTTTTATATAGTGGGAATGATGGATATAAGTTTAGTAGCTCAATACTAACAGCCAAATGTGACAAAACAGCATCCAGCACTTATAAAAAGTGAGTATTTAGCATTTGTATAAAAAAATTGGTTAAGTAGCCTGCTTTTAACATTCTGCAAAAATACAATATTCAAGCGTTATGAGAAGCAAGTAATTAGGAGTTGCAATTACTTTAAGGGTTATTATCAAGATTATTTACAAGACTTAAAAAGGTTTCATCCCAGAACTTTAATCAGCACAGCACATTTAGGACCTATATTGAGATTTTGAACATTATCTACTCCAAAGAAAAAAAGTGTCAGTGTAGCCAGGAGCTGCTCCGAGACATAAATCATTTACAATCACACACATACTATTTCTAAAGGAAAGACAGTGGGATACAAGCACATACCAAGTTAGATGAGTGATGTCAAATTGGTCACCTTTCTATCATAAGCAATGTGATTAGTGTTTAAAAATTTCACACCAGGGAATTCTTTCGAATTTCAACATGGGTATCCTTTAACACAAACATGAGTCTTTGTGAGCTAACTATGGTACCAAGCTAGGAAGATGATGAGAACATGCATTTAAAATTTAATTTTGCCGCAAATTTGAGTAACTGGTATGCATTTTCCATGGTGCTGTACACCCTAGTTTTACTTCAGTCGAGTACTTCTTAAATTTTCCGTACAGGTATTTTATGCCATTTTCTTCCTCTTTTTTTCCCTCGTATCTGCACTGTACAGATAATGTTTATTATGTAGTTCCAATTTCAAGTCTGCATTTAAAATTTTAATGTGCACATTAAATATTGATCTTACTGTAGGTTTGTTAAATTAAAAAAAAATCAGTAGTAATTGACTGAGTAAAGAAAAGTTATCTAAATCATTGATATTTTATTTGGTAGTACAGCAAATTTACTGTTGTTTGTGACAGTAATGTATGCAATATGAAAGAACACTTACAGGTATTTAGAAAACCTTTTCAATTGATATATTTTTTCTTTATTTTTACATTGTTTTCCGACCCATTACCCAAATATAAATAAAATCTTCGCTTGTTTGCATCTCCACAATTGTGTTCAGCTAAATATTTCACTCAAGTAGGGATTCATGAATAAACCAGAGCTTAAGAATCCAGTACAATAATGAAACCTTGAAAGTCTATATTAGCTCCGAATCCTTACTTGCATATTTATGATGACATTGAAGAGGTATACAGAAGCTCTTAGTAAACAACTGTGGCAAGCAACAGCACTATGAAAGTTTTGAGGAAAAAATTCCCACTTCAGACACAAGAGAACACCCATCAAAATGGAAGCAGGTTTCCCATACATAGAGTTATGGAGGTGATTATATATAAAAATCAAAACACTATTTGCATATCATTTATAAAAGTATATGCAAGTGGGTACAATAGATATCAATTTCTATATAAAAATCAGAAAGCTTGAAGATTATAAATTATGAGGACAGATCTTAGAAGACTGACAAATGACAACAGATCTTTTGCACTATTTGGCAATTTTCTACATTAACTGTAAGACAGTCATTTTCAAGCATGTTAGAACAAACTAAATCAACTTATAACACGATTGCATTGATACGCCTTTCACAGTTCTAATGTTAAAATTAAGGGAGGAAAATGATTCTACAGAGAACAGTAATGCAATGACTATACAGTGGAGTGGTGTATCTTGCACTGTTCCTCACCCTTGGTTGAGTTGTATGGGTGTGACAGCATTTCTGGAATTATCCATGGCATCTATGTACACAAGAGACCATGTACTTGTTATATGCCCTCAATGCTAAGCACAATCTTCAGACCAAGACAAGCAAGCAAAGGTGAGAATCAGAATTAGGGTGACCAGAGGCACAATAGCATCAACTGAGCATCTTCTCACTAGCACTAGTAATATCAGCTGGAAGTGCCAATTTCATTCAAAGTGTACCTCTTCATTCACAAAATAGTCTTTATTCTCCCTAAACCTCACAAGAATAGATTGCTGGGTTCCATTATAATATAATAGTATATTTGCTGCCAATCATAAATATTATAAAACTTTAGCAGGATAACAATTTTCACGTACTATCAAAATACCAATCGGAGCAATATAGTACATTCCCAGCACAAAATACACTGTGAAGGAAGGGAGTAGTGCACGCTTGGCCACAACACTAGGTTGGTTCTCCACTGGAATCACTCTTCGCACACTGACGAGAATACGCAGATGTCGAAGTTGGTGCAGATGCTGCAACGCACCAGTGGTTCGATGTAGCACACGAACACAGATGCACTCAGGATATCACACAATGATACTTCATTCTTACTGGGTCTTTTCCTTATTTCCAATTGGGAGAGCAGCCTTTACCCTAGAAGATAAAAATATACCTTTTAATATACTTGTACAGTATGGCAGGATACTAAAATAATAAAACCTACTTGCCTGTACTTTCAGCAGATTTGGAAATTACAAATATGAAAACTTTTGCTTTGTATCAATTTTCACCCTTGTCAAATGAACAATCACTTGTATCCATTATCTTTCCTTAAATATCATCTCGACTGCTTCCTTTTAATAATTTTCCACAATTTCCTTGTATTGTAACTATGGTCATATTCGACACTTACAAAATGTCTGTAAACTGAAAACTGTATTCAATATCTTCACTGCCAAATTCTTTCCCATTTACTCAACAATAGCAGTTTCCTTTAATTACTTACATATGAAGCCCTTTCTAAAACTTCTTGTCTGCTACATTAACCACAAATGAATTTATGAAAAATCATCAAAGAATATGTCAGTAGTTGAGCTTGGTGGCCTCAAACAGGTACTGTACTATGCTCTTTTACAGTCAATTACAGGAGTATTTGATAAATGGGCAGACAATCAGCCAAACATTCAAATGATTAATTGTACTTTTACAATCATTGGTTGAAACTTAATTGTAATTGTGTTTTACATTCACAGTTTGTACTAACTACAAACTTAACCCACTAGTCCACATAACATTTAGCATCATAGAGGTCTGTCAATTGTACACCATGCTAACTGTATGGGCCACATGCTCTCCCAACCTTCTCCGTGATACTCATTAAAATATAAATACTACTGTACAGTATATAAATAAATAAAAACAAAGTTATAGGTTCAACTTCAGTCGAGTTATAGCAATCAGAACGAGAGGATGGTGTGTTCACAGGCTGAATGTGTGTTAATTATCAAACATTAATTTGCATCCAAATTGTTTGCTGCTGTGTGAAGCATTTCATTAATGCTTATCCCAAGAGACAAGTGTCAAATAACACAACATTATAAAGGCTGGCATAAAAATTTCTTTGAGGTACAGGTAGTGTTTGTGAAAGGAAACATGCCTGGTGCCAATCAGTTTTGACAGATTGTGCACTGCTCAAAATTCAAGAAACACTGCAGCAATCACCAAAGAATTCTTTTAAAAAATTGTCTCGGCAAAGTGTTCATCGCTTGACAAAATTGCTGAAATTGCGGCCATATTAATTTCAAGCAGTGCATCAGCTGTTCAGGATGCGTTTTAAATGGTACACCCTATTGTGATTGGATTTCAATGACATATGCAGCCAGTATTTTTTTTATGAAGAGTGGGTTTGAATTTCCAATGTGGGAGTGATATGACACTGCTATCTCATATGAACCAGTCTCAGGAACATGATTTAAAATCCCATCACATACACACAATATCAAATAGGAGTCAAATTTTTTTTTCAAACAATAAGTACAATTTGGCATCATACAGGCATACATCTCACAGCAATGACCATTGAGAATTGCATGTTATTTACAAACTTTAAATATTGAATTCCATTGTATGACACACAGTATAGCTTCTCCCGTAACTCGGGTCACGGATTTAATAAGCCAAAAAACTCGCACTCTCACCGTTCATCCAAAATAAATTCAATAGCCAAGTGTATGGATATTTATATCAATAAAACAATTATTCATCATCAGATTATCCTAAGAATATGAATACTGTATACTGTAATGTATGTCCGTCCAATAATAAAAATTACAAATAATTTACTGGTTAAAATATATAAAACCTGTAACACATTTTAAAATATATACTGTACATCTAAACAGATCCTTACTTGGACATGACATCGTTGACCTGGTTCTTGACAAGGCCCATATATTGATCAACCTGGGTCTTGTTCTGTTCATACACCTTGGGGAGGGTGAAGAGTGCAACTGTAGCCAGGGTGACCAAAGTCAGTCCATTGAACCAAGACCCAACATAAGTCAGACACCACAGGAGGCAGCCAAACTGCAAATAATTTAGTGATTACTACACTACACCAAGAAAGCATGAAAAAATTAATAAATAAACATCATACTGTACAATATATTTAACAAGGGTATTTTTCTCATGAATAATTATTCTCTCTGTGGTTCAAATAGCTCTACCACACCACAGTAAATAAAATTTAAAGTACAAATTAACACTTTCTATTGCAAACCATTTCCTGCTATGCTGTAAGGTATCCATAATCGAACAAAAACATTGGTTTTTTTTTTGCGTCAACTTTTCAATAAACTACTCCCCTAACAATAATACAAACTGCTGCTTCCAGGATGTCCAACCAACTCACCTCTTAGTGTGTCCAACCCATCTTTCCATCTTATTGATCTTCCTCTCCCTCCTACCATCCACTTCTGTATTACACAAACTTTTTGCCAATATTTCACTGCTTATTCCTTCATGTCTATGTCAACTTACTGAGTCCCAATCAGTTCTGTGTGTGTGTATAACACACTCATAATAGCATGTTTAATTTCTGTATTACTTATTCTTTTAATTTATTATTCATCCAACATATTACTCTAAAGCACATGGTTTCTCTCACTTTTCATTTGCTTCTTCCTCTTGCAGCCAGAATCAATGTTATACCTGTACATAGTCATGTCAGCTCAACTGTTCCAATTATCACCAAGTCTCCAACTGTACTTCCATTGCCCAAATTCTCATTCTATTTATACATTTAAATTCAAGAAAAAAATAAATTGGGTAACTGAAAGAAATTCATTGAATACTGGTACCATCAAATACTCGACAAAATTACAAAATACTCTGCAAAACGGTGAAAATATTGTGCCGAGTTCTAATTATAAAACTTTACTTCGATAAATTTTACATGAATAATACATTTGGTGTTTTGTCAATACAATACTGTACATGCTTTTTTATGAGACTGTTGGATGTTTTTCCAACAGTGGCTTTTAGCAGCCAGTGAAAAAATTTCACCACACCCTTGTTAGTACGTATATAAGTAATATCTCCGTTAGCCGGAATCCCTCAAACCCGGAACTCTCCGATAGCCAGAATTGGAATTTTCTCGGAAAATCATTCCCAAAGCTGGATTTTTTTTTGAAAATTAGTGCTTTGGGAACGATTTTCTGGAAAATTCCGAGAAATTTTTCCCAATACCCAGAAAATTCCGGGGATGGGGGAGTTTTCTTCAAGGTTTGAGAGATTAAAATCGGGTGCATTTCCTGGAAATTCCAAGAAAATTTTTCCGGTACCTGGAAAATTCTGGGGATGAGGATTTTTTTTTCCAGCTTTGAAAAGTCATCTCATTACCCAGAAATCTCTCATTCCCGGAAGTGCTCTGCACCAATTGTTCCAGCTAATGGAGATATCACTGTATGTACTGTATTTACCAGTACAGGTATATGAATTGTAATTTTTTATTTAATTTTTAATTAAAATATCAATCTGTAACACAAGGCATAGAAGAATGAGAATGGGTTGGAAAACTCTGCCTGCATGATTCACTTTTTTCAAATTATAATGATGTGAAGGAGGCATACATAAAAGGTGTCCAGTAAAGACCACTGTAACTTTGGAAAAGTGACCTTTATTTAAGCTAAGCCTGCATCATGGATAAGAAAGATTGAGATGCAATATTTAACTGTAATCAACAGTGAATGTTTGCCATACAATTACAGATTTGAAAACTGTGTGGATGGAAAATGAGGTCAGTAGGTTATTCTATAAATGAGAAGTGCAAAGTTGGATTTAAAAATAATGTAAGTTACATAAAATAATAATGAATGGTGTCAGATGGACCCAAGAGTGAATAGGATAATAAATTTAATAACAGTGGCACATTCACCATGGTCATAGTGGTAAAAAATAAAAGCAAGAAACTAATTGCCAGACAACGGAATAAAAAAAGGGGGAAGTGTGGAAGTCTATGTTAAATAAGAAAATGGCTTTTGAACCAGGCCAAAAAGAAATTAATCTACACTTTTTTCTTGGTTTTAACAATAAAAAATATATATATTATTTACAGATGGTTTTGATGATTTAGTTATACTGTAGTAGATTAAAAAAGGAGTATGAAATAGGTGAACAGAAAAGAATTGTTGGAGGTATTACATGTGTATGAGGTAGGAGGAAGGCTGTTACATGCAGTAAAAGCATTCTATATGAGCAGAAGGGTAAGAGTAAATGGTTAAGAATGTGTAACATTTGAAATAAACATAGGTGTTAGACAGGGATGTGTCATGTCCTGTGGTTGTTCAATATAGACATGGATGTGACCTATTATATACTGGTGAAAGTGGTGATAATAAACTTTCTTATAGGACTGTAAACATCTCAAATCCTGATGTAAGGAAGCCAAGTTGCAACTGTTCAGTATAACTGTGTGAGTGGTGACTGCTTCTGTTTATGGTAGGGCTCTGAGCCTCTGATTCTATTGCTCTGCACTAAAATGAATTATTTAAAACTTTCAACTGTAAAAGTAGAATTGCATTTTTATTCATGCATCAAGATGAACTTAAATTTTGTTTTTGCCTTTAAGGATGTAGGACTAGTCTGGATGACCAATCAAAGCTTGTTTTCCAAATCTGGCCTTTTCAGTGATTTTTTAACATGGAAAAGGGTATAAATGATTGCTAAATAATTATGAATGTAAAGTCTTTGATTAATTGCATATTAAACAGTTTTAAAAAAGGGTAAAAATACTTGAAACTTATTAACACCAACATAATACCATTTAACCCCCCCACACACACAAAAAGGGTTTTGCCAACCCTGCTTTTTGTAAGATCATAAAATTGAGTGCTGCTGTAAAAGAAAACAGTTTTTTTGAAGTTTGGTGATATTTTGGACAAGGCAAAAATACGAAATGTTCTTTTTTGGATGCACTCTTTGCAGTGTTAGATATAAAGTTATTCCAAGAGAAGTTATTACAGTATTTTTTCCCATAGATTTTCGGTATTAAGTGGTGGCTGTTGTAATGGGAGTGGTTAATGAGAAGGAGAATGTAAATTTTCATGTTCCAAGAAAAACAGATATTGGAGTTGTACTATTTGGGCTATCTATCAAGACTTGAATGAGTGAGGGGAATAAAGTGGTAAGATAATCATTTGCAGGAGTGTGTTATCAGCAAAGAAATGTGTACTGTTGGAAGTACTGCAGAGGTCATCACAAAAGAGTAGGCATAGCAAGACCTGTGTCTTGATGTCTAGCACTAATGGTAAAGTAACAAAAGTGAAAAATGTCCATAACTGTACAGGAAGACCAAAGGCAATACTGTATAGCAATGAGTTTGAGGTTACATCTTGACAGAGCTTCAGAAATGTCATGGGCAACAAATTTAAATTAACTAGCAAGTCTGCTATAGAACTGCTGGAACAAAAACCAAACTGGATATCAGTGGGGGTATTTGAGCAAATGCTGTGACATTTTAATTTTTAACTTTTCACTTCTACCATTTGTCATCTTAATAGCCATTTGAGTGGTCAGTTTGTTTTTCATGACCTTCATTGTCCAGTATTAGTACAGAAGGAAACTGGAGTACAAGGGGAAAGCCTGTTATTACATTCCAGTACATGTGTGAGGTGCATAAGAATTAAAATCACATTGCACCAAAAATATTTTGTACCCTATACATCATTCTTTTAGTTAATTTTACATGCAAACCTTAATTATATGACACTAAAATATTAGCAAGTGCGTCATACTTACTTTGACAGAGTCAACAAGATCTTCAACAAGGAAAAGTCGCTTGACTTCAGTAAATTTGGGGTTCCACCAGTTCACAAAGGCATCAGAGGCATCGTGTACTTTCTCTAGGGGCAGGTCAGTATCCAATTCCAGGAGGTTCCTGAAAAGATATAATTTACAAAGTTAATATCTATGCATTTACCAATGGTATTTTCTACATGGTTAAATGAAACCAGTGCACCTAATAAAATTTTTAATAAAAGAATGAATGAAACACGAATTGGTGATATTGCACATTTTAATGGGAAAAAACTTTTTTATGGTAGCTATTAATGTAATTTTTTTAAGATTTTTATCAATTCAGTACAATATTGTATTGTAATAATATCATGTTTTTAGAGTACCGTACAGTATTGTGTAGATTAAGCTTGTAGACAATGATTTCATGCCAAGCCAGCCCAAGAGCGTGAGTGTGCACTTAAAGAGTTCATTGATTGAACCTGTCGTGTACCCCCTATGCACAGCAAGATGTGCACTTTTCAAAAATGACAGTCTGGTTTGGGAAGTGGAACAAGAAGGATAGTGTGCATGTCTGTACTTGGTGGATGGCAGACTTGTATGTGTACTGTTGGCATAATTCCTTACAGGGTTGTTTGATTTAAATCATCCATTTAAATGAAAATATTTTTTTTAAATCATAATTCGATTTTTACATGTAAATATAAAGGGAAGGAAGAAAAAAATCAACAAAACTGCTTACATAGCCTACTGTACTGTATTGTTAATCGGACACAAAAAACAGAATGTACTCTCAACACAGAAGTCTATATAATTAACCAAAAGATACGTCCACTTTTGTAATGTTCACTATTCAGTGTTCTCACAACAAAAGTTACAATATTTGCTTTGTAACTGAAACAAACAAATTTCAGAGGAGTATCGTCACTTTTTTTACCTTAGCCTACATGTTCCCATGGATAGTCCTTATGCTCCATACAAATAGGAGTTGTAGGTAAATATTAAAATCACTAATAACTACTTCCCAATTTGCATATAAAAAATAAAGCAAAACCAACTGAATGACAATACTTTTGGATAAAACATATTTAATACATATAAAAATGCATTTGTTACAATGCACAACAATTTCTGACTTGTGCATCTTCATTATCATAACAATGAGCAATGTGTGCATTCGTGGATGATGCAATACTCCTAGGACTTTGATGATGTAATACTGTATACTCATTTTGGACTGGATGGTGACTATCACGGTGCAATAATATTTTAGGGGGGTTCTGGTTAATACAATCTGATTTAAATCAAGTAAATCAGATTTTTTTTTATAAAAGAAAAAAAATTCTTAAAGAGCACTTTGTCAACGAAGTTGAAACATCCATTGGACAATTATAAACAAGTGAAACTAAATTAGTATAAACCCAACTGTATGGAACGGAATCTCGAACACAAATGTGTTAAATAGTGAGTCACGGGTAGCAAGTAACCCATATCTCACACATTTCCTCTATTATTCCAGTTATTACCGTACATTTTCCCCTATTCCTACATTTTGTGTGATGGAATGAATTAGCAAGCAGTAACCCCACTCTTCCATATCATCCCAATACCTCTAGTCATTATCCCCCATTCAGTGGTTAAAAATCGAGCTACCAAAATTCTGGTACAATTTGGAAGCACACATGTCTGTGAAGCAGCTTTCTGGTCAATGGTATTTATATAAAATTATTACCATTACCATATAACTTCAACTTGGAAAATTGTATGCTATGTTGCTTAACCTCTGGCCCAAGGGCCACCTAGGTGTGAATTTGTTTAAAGTGTAGAAACTGTCGCCAACACGACAACCACACCCTAAGTTAACGAGCTGCTTGACCCAGTGTCAAGGAATAGTCCGAGAAGACCGTACAACTCGCCAACTGCACTGGCTAACCATTACCTCGAAATACGATCCGCAAATCGATTAACATCCAGGTTCCCAATTACTGCTGGGTAGACAGAGGCAAATGGCGTCAAGAAACTTGCTCATAGTTTCGCCCTACCCGGGTATGAAATCCAGGTCCGCTCGCTTGCGAGGCGAGCCTGCTGACCATTACACCACAGATGTTTTTCTCTCCTTCCTCATTACAGTAGGGTCAGGATATATCGTGAGATAGGGTCCAAGGATGTTCGCTATATACTAAATCGCAATATGTAATATTACATGTAATAAAAGGGGAAAATAGGGTTAGGTTCTGGAGGCCAATAAAAGTGACTGAACTTGACAAAATGTCACAGACTAAAGTTAGCAGAATATAAATTACATTGCTGGAATCCTTGCAAGACAGCGAATAATTTGAATATAAACGTCATATATTATGCACAAGAGATAAAAATTAATCACCTCTTGATTTATGGGTTCTAGTGTATATGTACATGTACCGGGTATACATATAGTGAATTAGAGCGATTTAGAGGTGTTTCTGACTTTACACGAGGTCCAAGGAACGTAATCCTAGCGTAAGTTGCGAGTCTTCTGTATATATTGGAAAATTTTGATACTTTTGGTTGTAGTGATAAATTTGAAATATTTCCTGCACGATTTCCCCAGCGAAATAAAAAAAATATCGCTATATACTGTATAGGAAAATGTCAATAATTTTGGTAGCTGCGATATAAAATCGTCATATAAAGTCGCTATATATCCCGACCCTACTGTATTAACAGTCACTTACACTGCTTACAAATATCTGTGGCATTTGATCCAGCTCATACCTTGATGTGTATTTGTTTTAAATTACCCAAAACTTCAGATGCATCAAATGCCATTCAGACCATCACCTGATCCTCCCCATCTACCCTTGTTCACTTTCTTGGCTGAGTTCAATATCTCTCAAACTTTTTATAAACTACCCTACTATAATCATAAAGTAGTAAAATACCCACCGAATCATTGTAAAGTCAACAGCAGAAGTTCATCCTGAACTAATCTGGTAATACTATTTGGGGAGGAGTTGACAAATATGCTTTAAAAGGCTAGTTATTTAAGATTTATGAATGGAGTTTGACCAAGAATACATTTCTTGTACAAAACTTAATTAGTATCAATGTGTAAAATGTGAGAAAATAATGTTATTGAGAAATATATGACATTGCTGCGGGATGATTCATAACTGGAGATCCAGATGAATATGATTGTTTGTATTGCTGATGTCAATGAGTATTTTGCATGCTTAATGGAACATTTATTACAAATCATTTTCAGCACTACTGTAAGTCTGAAGCTGTAAGAAAGCACTTGCATAAGATGTCACTTATACACAAAAGTGCAACGATTTCTCTTATATTCAAATCATTAAATATCACAACTACTGTAGAAACTACAAATATCATTATCAGTATGGGAACTACAATGAATTTAATGGATAAAAGGAGAAACTCCGAATTAGTTTTACCTAAAGTTGCTTTTGTAACTTACTATGGTTATGATGGTAAATTTAATCTTTAAAATTATACCTGCAACAACCATAACAAGCAAGAACTACAAACTACCACGTGGAATAATGTCCAGTATTTACAGGTTGAAG
Organism: Homarus americanus; assembly: GCF_018991925.1. Classification (NCBI taxonomy): domain Eukaryota; kingdom Metazoa; phylum Arthropoda; class Malacostraca; order Decapoda; family Nephropidae; genus Homarus; species Homarus americanus. The sequence goes on along the minus strand of NW_024732440.1, from coordinate 13,878,040 downwards.
CATGTTGACCATCCATATGGACAACATAGCATATAGCCATGACTCAGTTCAAATTTAGGCAGAGGGCAGACGGTTCTATGATAATACTGTACTTCATATTTGGTGTGAGAATAAGTTTCCTAGGGAAGGAAGAGAGGAATGGTGGGGTAGAGAAGGGTAGGGAGGTAGTGACAGAAAGGACATTAGAGATGCACGGATTGTTGTTTAGTTCAGCTTTCACAATTAATATCTATCGACTGTCATGGTCATTAGAGCAAACGTCATTAAAGAAAACATCCTATGAATAAGACCTCACTCACTTTATTGCTCGGTTCCTGGGAGCAAAAGAAGGGAAAGAAGATAGACAATTGGAATGGGGAGGGGGAGGAGTAGTGTTTTAAACACTGACATAATGATGGATATACAGTAGTTGTGTAAGTATTGTAGTAAATTGTGGTTAGAATCTGTGATAGTAAATGGTCATGAATAATGTCTATTAACACTAGTATGATGATGACTTTCAGTTATTCTGGTTAATGACAGACAATTTTATTCAGCTTAGAAATGATATCTCGTAGTGACGGAGTTAAAAACAAACGGATTGAGGGCAGAGTGGAAAGAGGTGGAGGGAGGACAGGATTAAGAGAAATGTAATAGCGGAGAAACGTACACTGCCAATACAGTACAGTACTCTATATATTATTATTTTTTTGTATGTGACATATTATGCAAATGATTTCTTGCAGCTTCAGTTTTTGTGCCGAGATGAATGTGCCATTAAGCATGAAAAATACTTGTTGACATCAGCAGTATGAATAATTATATTCATCTGCATCTCCAGTTATGAATCATCCTGCAAGAATGTCATAATTTTCAATAACATCATTTTCCCCACATTGATATTAATCAAGCTTCACTGAGTATGCAAGAAATGTATTCTTGGGCAATATCTGATCATAAATCTTAAATAACTAGCCATTTAAAGCATATCTGTCAACTTTTCCCCACATAGTATTATACTAGATCACCTGCCTCATATTATGAAGGTTGGTTTGGGACAAACTTCTACTGTTGACTGTACTTTGTACTTACCAGAGATAGTGATAATATAAGGCACAGGTAAACAATCTCAAACAACTCCAAGGAGACTGTTTGGTGCGAGATGGGGACTATTATTTATTTATTTTTTTTTTTTTTTAATGGGGATATGCATTTATAAATCAAGTCTTTTGCCATCTAATTTATATTTTACTTTAACATTGTGTACAAAGAACTTTAATAAAATAAGGGATAAATGTATAATTTCTGTAAATATCTGCCAACATATTGTTGTGGATAAATTTACAGCTCTATTCCCCAGTGGCCCTGGAGGTACAGTACATATAGTATTTCTGAGAGGGTAGACAACCCAAGTGGTTCCAAAGGGATTTGAACTCTGGTTCATAGAAAACTTGTGGACATAGAATACTTATAAGTGGTAATCACCTCAAGTACACTACAACAACAGGTAATTATAAACTTATTTAAACAATATTCAACTACATTACAAAACAATAACTGGAGTAAAACAATTCATTAGGTTACATCACAGCTATATATCTCACAAGCACATTCACCAGGAGTAACTACACCCATCACTCACTCTTAGGAAGAAAATCCAATAAAGCTTACTTGAATGGGTGTCCATCCTGTGACTTCTGAATCGCCTGCATGATGTTCTTATACACTCGGTAGATGATGGTTACAGAGAGGACGGTCAGCGACGTGTAGGACAGCACAGAGATGAAGGACACGTAGGCCAGGGAGATAAACAGTGCCAGGAATCCACCAAACACCACACCAGTCTTCTTGACATCTTTCCAGTAGATCAGGTCAACCACTGCAAAGCACAACCATTTTAATACTATGATGATCATTATGCATGCAGGATTGTTTCCTGTCAAAATACTGTATAGATAAAAAAAATATATACTGTATAGATCTGGTACACTGTATACAAAACACTAGACTTAAATGAATAAGTTACTTCATCATGAATCAATGCTAAGTGCAATTAAATTAAACAGCTGTAAAAACTATTTGCAAAAATTACAATGCAAAAATATTTAAACAATATTTACATACATACTAAACTACATCGCTTGAGTGTAAAAATTTATTAATTTTTATAAATCTTAATAATACTGTCCAACACATTTTTCACAAGAATAATTAACTTTTATCCAAACAACACTTCTGCTGCTTTATAGGAGCCATTTTACAAATACAATATATTCACGATAAAAACATATACAGCTACAGTACGTGTGTTCATTCAAAATACAAAATCACAATCAGCTGTGGTGCATCTCGTGCAACAGCATATGGGAAGCCTTGCAGGACTGAGTACTGTACCATCAATTTTCCACACATTTTACAATAATTCGGAGGACTGTGAGAAGTCAGTCACACACATATGGGTATGATTAACACTTTACTCCTCGAGGAGTTAACCCTATCACGCACCTGGTCCTCGGGTGACAGGTGGTTCTTCTATATCATCTGGACTGTCTCTTCCATTTTTCTCTTTGCTGTTTCTACGACCCATGGCTAATAACGCCAAGTAATTATATTCACAAACAATCTGGTGAGGCTAACAAGGGTGATGGCGGGGCAGTGAGGGTGCTGGTGCACGTACAGTTTGTGATTGGATGAAGTCGGCTGGTGAAATGGAATGGGTCAGGCCTCCCAGCCAGCCATCCACGACCCACCCGGCCACGGGCACATTCACCCGCCACCACTATCAACCTTCACCTCCACACTGGAGCTCTCTACGCTCACAGTACATTTCAACCGGTAACATTAACGCGAACAAACTTAATTTACTCCCAGTTTCATCGAGCTTTGGCAAATTGTAGAATTAATAGCTTTTATTCTCTAACGAGCTACAATGTCCTGAAGAATACCCAGCAATTGCCCAAGTTCCCAAATGTTTTCATCTTTTTTTAACTTGTGACCAAAACTATCTTCTAAAAAGGTATAACTAAGTTTATATTAGAAGCGCTTATATCTTTATAAAACTAAGTTGTGTCTTACAGTAAGTAATTACCAACTTCCGTCAAAAGTATACATCGCTAATTCCATCCTACGTTTTTGTTACTAGTACGCCTCCGTTTTTTGTACTTTCAGTTGGTCAAGTCTCTCCCGGGTGCCCTTCCATAACGAACAGGGACGTACTACACTCTTCCAGCAGGATTAATCCTCAGTCACCCATTACTCGTTAAGTTAAAGAAAGTCTGCTCATAGGTACACATTGTAAGAGGAAAAATAAAGGTGAGGTAGCGAGGTAAGAGATCAAGGCAGACTATCAAACATCACAAGTTTCCTCTGGATACTCCGGTTTCCTTCTGTACTAACACTGGGCAATAAAGGTCACAGTAAAGTAAAAAAGAACATATCAACCGTCATTCGGCTAGTAAGCTGAAATACAAAATAAAAAGTGGCCGACAGAGATCAAACACATCACTACCTCGCCCATTCACTTGACTTTATCCAATAAGAACATACACAAGGATATAAAATATATGAAAAATTAAACCACATCACAAACTGGAGTCTTGTTACTGTGAGTGCATGGTAATGTAAGAGTAACACTGTCGGACCAGCACCCAAATTTCCTTATATACTGATGAGAACACGCATCTAAGAGGCACGTCTAAGCCAAGGTATAGATATATCTTAGCTAGACAAGCTTGGCGGTCAATATGCCGTATAAATTACTGTAGGAGATTTCACAAACGGATATGTCAAAACTGGGGTCGTATATCAAAACTGGGACAGTCAAACCAGGGCGCCAAACGTATTTATTCAAATTCATTACCTAACAGATAATTATCATTAGTCACCAGAGGAGCGCTATTAGTGTCAGGAAGGATGGAGCAACTGAAGGTGTCATCAGAGGCAACGTTTGTGCGAAACAGCTGACGACAGAAAGGTGGCACCCCCCTCCCCCCCTCTATGATAACAAACGAACCACAAAATGACTAACATACACAATGTAGTGATCAAATTCACCGTTTAAAAACGCTTCAATTATTATTTTAGACATTAAAAAAATTGATTGAAGTTGAGACAAGAGGCTGGCTTCTGAGGTGCTCACACTTAAGGTTAGGCCACGTTCTTAAAGGCAACTCCGGCGATGACATCACGAGCACCAAAGTTACATCCGCCCGCTCAAATAAAAACACCAAGGTTTCGTTTCGGCATGAGCAGTGTCACGTGACTAATGTGGTATACAGTATACATAATACTAAGTCAACAAAGTTAAGGGAAGGTCACCGTGGACACTCAAATCAGATTATCACCAACGAAGGATTTACGTAGAGATCATTAAGAAAAATAAACAAATGAACTTAACCAATTACACTATAAGCGCAATACTTAAAACCAACGAGTCAAGCAAGTGTAAGCTTCATGACTAAAATTATACGTAATACTAGGGAAGGGAGAAGCAGTACGGTAGTCATAAAAACAGAGGAACGTGAACCAAGTATATTTGGAAAGATCCACAATAACGCTAATGTCAACTTAGAAATCAAACATACATTAATAAAGAAATTTTTATGAATAGGCTACACACCATGTATATTCTCGTTTAATATAAAGCATTAAAGAAAGTGGTGAAGATTATATACTACGGTGGTGGTGAAGGCTGTGGTATGGTAATGATGAATGTATGGTGGTGCAGGCTGTGGTATAGTGGTGGAGGTATTGGCTGTGGTGTGGTAGTGATGATGAATGTATGGCGGTGGTGCAGACTGTAGTGTGGTGGTGTGAGAATGATGGGGGGGTAGTGAAAATGGTTGGTGTGTGACTTCAGTCGGCGCCACCCTCCCCCTCCCCTCCACACAACTATTTTGGTGCGGCCACAACCTCGTCACCCCCCCACCACCACACACACTTCATAATGATCAACAGAAATACCCAGCAGCGCTATCCTCCCTCGTTCGTTGGGTATCACCTTACCAACTCAAACCTACAAACACCCCCCCCCCCCATTAAATATCAACCGGAATAGCTAAGGTAACTTTCTCTAGTGACTAATCATTACCACTAAAATCACTTATTATTGACAAGTTGTATTTCGGTTACGTTTCCCTTTATCCCCAGGCCAAGGCGCCTTCAAGGTAGGAATTACTCTAAACTTGTTTTTGTGAGTAAAGGTTTTTTAAAATTATTATAATGAAACGTAATATTATAATGTTCATACTTCTGGGTAAATTTCATTTCTTGATCATAAGTCATCAGTATTTTTATCACTACGACTATTACTAATGGTAATATTTTTTGCATTTTATTATTTTCCTTGATAAATTTCCAGAATTAACATGATTTCCATTGCTGGTAATAAATTTATTTTCATTTATACTTGTGAATAAAGTTCCAAAATTAATATTATCACTACCCGGTACCGGTAACGTTATTAACCATATACTTCAGAATATACTGTAGTTCCTCTATTATCACACTTAATATTATTACAAATATCAATATAATTACGAATACCAGTGAATAAAAGTGAATATAGTATGAAAAGTGCTCACAGAAGTAGCAACACTGAGGAAGCTGCAACGCGGGGGATTGCAACACGGTGACTACTTGGCTACATAGCGACGAGGCCCAACTGGCAGTGTGGAGGCTGCTAAGAATACGTACACCTTCACCAGTAACCAAGCAATACTACTGAAAGTGTGAGGGCCCAGGAGCTTAGCACACCACCACCACACTTAACCTAACCAAGCTGTAACTTAATCTAACTAACCAAGCCTATTTAATCTAACCTAACCAGCCAAGCTAAGCTAAATAAACAATTTAAATGAACCTAACCTAACCAACTAAGCTTATTTAACCAAAACAAATATACATACAAAGTGTCTAATCTAAACAACCTACTAATCTAGTATGCGAAATTAACCTACCCAAACTGTTAACTTATGCAACCAATCTAACCAAGAGATCGGCAACCTAAAATCCAAGAGCCCAAATCTTCAAATCTTGTAGAAAAGGCAGTGCTTCTTGAGCCGCAGTGTAAAAAAATAAATAAATAAATGTAAATTGCGAAAGTGTAAAACACTTCTACCACCTTATACAACTGCATAACGTTGAAGCAGCCGTCACCTAGAAAGCCATGGGACTGTAGTGAAGGTGAAGATCTGAACACTGTACTGACAATCAACGTCTTCCAGAAGTTCGCGAAACTGTCTCTGGTTTAAGCCTTTTGCTATTATTTTATTTAACCATTTTCACTACTTATGTGAACTCTGGTGGGAAAGACTGTACAAACCGTACCTCTTGATGAATGTTGCAGAGAATCTTTTTTTTCTTTTTTTAATAGATAAATAAAAGCCTTTTACGTCTCTATCATACTCGGTGTACCACCAGTCGCAACAAAAATAATGTTTCAATGAGCTGCTCTTGAAGCTGCCAAGGACAACTTGCAATAGAAAAGTCCTGGGCTGAATATATTAATGTCCTCAATTTGCCTACTGGTAATATCTTCGGCCAGCTTTAATGTGTGGACAATAGCAGGTCCCCAATTTTCTTAATTATTTCGTCTTTGTTTTGAAATCACTGAACAGATGCTCTGATGCTTTAATGAAACAACGCTTCGTGTATTCACCATCTGTAAACGGCTTCCCTTGTATTATTATCTATTGGCTTCTCACAAAACTGGCTGCAGTTGTGTTACTTGATTTCAGCTGGCATCTCCAGCTGGATACTTCTCAACGAAGGCGCTGTGCTTCCCGTGAAAATGTCTTTCGAGATCAGACTTTTTGTGGTTGGAACAATTCCTCATTACATTTAAGACAGGAAAGAAGCACTCTAGAGCTTTGTATGAATGCAAAACATTCGTTCTAGTCATTTTTTCCCTTTATTCGTCGTCTATTTACAGTCACTGCCAACTTCAATATATTTTTTTTTGACAGTAAACCTTTTTTTTTTTTTTTTTTTAGCAGGCGGCTCTGGAACCGCAGGTTGCCGACCACTCTTCTAACATAACCAACCACTATCAAATTTAACCAACCTATCTACCAAATCTAATCAAAGTATCTACCTAACCATTCAAGCCATTTAACCTAATACAGCCCAGACATCACCACTTACAACATGAGATGGACGGCAGTAGGATAACCGTTACCGGTACCTAATATCAATTAACTGGCTCAGGAAGGGGAACTACCGCTTGAGATAATCTGACGTGGTAAGGTTGTTATTTTTCTGTTATTTGGAATAAGGGATTTTATACGGCAGGAAGTTGCCAGGAAGGAATTTGCATGCTACAAAATAATAATAATAAATAGCTCGGTGCCGTTTTGTCTGTGGACCGAGGCAGTCACCGGGCAGGGCAGCACTGCTAAACGCTCGGAGTCAGCCACATATTCCACACCTGTCTAAAAATGACCACCGATGCCAGCCGCCTTTGTGTCCACACGTGACGGTTGCAACACATGACGGCCCCCCCAACTCCAATCCCCGTATACCCAGTCACGTTGCACACCGAGCAACTCATTACCTACGACCCAACATAAACCTACATCACATACGATATAATAAAAATACACTATAGATACTAGTTAATTATCATTAATCATACGCAGTAGAGACAGCTTAATGCTCCAGTACAATCAAGGTGGTGTGGTCGGGCGGACATCTTGACCCCCTGCTGGAGTAATGGGTCCCATGGCCCACACGTCAGCAGATCAATACACCCGCACGCTGACTTGTGACTAAAGTCTCCGTGGTGCTCTGCTGCTTCCATGCTTGTTACCAGGACAAAAGCGTATTTATATGGAGGTATCAGACCCACCTGAACACCATGAGGATAGTCACACACACGCACCCCCATCCCCTCCCCACACACACACACACACTATAAGAAATACGAGGTGCAGCTAGAGGGCGTACAACCAAACTCACAAGAAAACGCGCACGCCCACACATACAGGATCCGGTACCTGTCTCCAGAGCAATCCAATAATTAGTGGGGACACATGGGAGGCATCTGGTATTTCCCTTTGCTGTCTTCACCTCCGGGATGTCAGGCCTCATCCACCGTCGCCTGCATCACCTCCACACACTGAGTGACGGTCCAGCACACGCAAGCACACTCATCCACACAACCCTGCAGCTCCTATCGACGATCCAAACACTTACCCACACCACACCCCGACTTCTATCCACACCACACACAACCACACCTCTTTCTTGCTATTTACCTTTGAATATTACACCCAAAAAAACGCCTGCCAATCTTAAAGTATTACTATTGTTACACATCTTACTATCGCCGCCACATCAATATAATTAATTAAAAAATAAAAAATAATAATAATCGGTGAATAAATCAGTTAAGCTAATTCACCAAGTGAGCTCATTCCCCCAGTGAGGATATACTTATTTTGACCCATCCGTCAGCTACTTCAGCAACGAAAACGGCTTATAATCGTGAGAGGGGTAGACGAGGCCGTGGAGGTCTTGATCACCACCTAGCCAGTCATACCAGTATTTCTTAATGTTGTAAGATGCTCGAGGAATGCGACGGCAGGGAAGGAGTCACAAGGATGAATTAAGTAGATTTTTAATGATTTCGTTAAGTAACCGATCTCTGCGTGCGTGTGTGAGGAGCAGTTGGAGGAAGCACTGCACGTCATTTGCCTGGCCCGTGTGCTGCAGGAAGCGTCATCACCTAACTAATTTACAGTACCCACTAGCCTCTCTGATCCCATGTTAAAAATCCCACCCCAGTCGTCACTACTGTATGAAGCCCACACACGGTCTAAAACTTACAGGTGTATGGCACAGCAACCGACTACATTATAGCCTAACCTTGTACTCTGACACCACAGATTAACGGGACTTCCCCGCCACAACACACAATGGAGACTGCTGCAGTTCTCTTAAGTTTTTTGTAAAAAAACAGCTGTAGCTGCACCACCGAGATCTGCAGCATCCTAACCAACAGCAGTAACAGCACATGCGTGTCTAGCTAGGAGAGGCAGAGACTTCGGGAGTAAACTGTGCCAGTTGTGGGCAGCACAGAGCAAATGTTGTCATGCACACCACCACTGGCACATACCACCTAAATACCACCACCACCACTAATCATCTCATTACGTCTAACCTACTCGTGTCCCTCCCTTTAACACACACTGACGATATTTAGAAGAACAGCAACAACAACAACAAAAAAGTTAGGCGAGATTTTTGCCAAACACCCTTTCAAGATATTTGGCCACCACCGACCTCGTCCCCGACACAACTCCTCCTCTACACGTAGCTACCTCACAACACCTCCCAGCCTTGCATACTAATCATCACCTTCATTATGGCTGACGCTCCACGCTTGCATATGTTTACTGCCCTCATTCCGGGTCTACATACCTGCTTACCTATGCATAGTGCAATTAAACGATAGGAAATATTAGGTCAGTTCTGGTAATGACAAATTTCGAGTTTAGATCAAGCGCTGAGAGGAGCAGCTGTTAAAGTGAATCGGCAGTTAAGTTTAAATTTATTATCAGCTGATGGGTGAATCAGCCGTTGAGGGAAGTACAGCACGTCAGTTTGGTCTGTAAAGGGACTTGGATAACACAGATGAGGTCTTGAGCTGGTAGAACTTAATTAAACGAAGCTACATCTGGACTTTTGCAAGTGGTACCCGTGTTAGTAGGACTTAAAGGGGATTTGAACAAGTACCTGTGTTAGTGAAACTAGTAACACTGTAACATGAATTAGGATGCTGGTGGGACTAATACTGTACTAGGACTGTATTATTGGGACTCCTTTGAGGTAAGGGGTGTGACCCAGGAGCAGGGCGAACAGGTTGAGGTAAGCGTGAAGGCCGAGAGTGAGAGAGTAGCGTGGGGAGCGTCAACCATCATTAATGCAGGGCTTCAAGGGGACAACTCCAAACATTAGTCTGTAATGACGAGTCTTGCACTCCATTCCTCCCTCACCTCCGTACAGGGCCGCAGTAACACACTTTCATCACTGCACCGCCGCGCTATACTATCTACCTCCTTCATATACCAACTAGAGTACAACCATGTCACAATCATCACTAACCGATAGTTCACCATCACATAATAGGCCGACTCCGTATCATTCATTATAATCCATTGAATGCACTGTTAACATAACCACGTCAACCAACACATCCAACAACCCCTTCATCCATCCATCCAGGAACACCAGCATCGGGCCATAACACTGGGGGCACCAAGATGTCTGCCAGGTACTGTACTAAGAACCACCAGTAGAGGTGGCAGTACTGTGGTAGTGCCAAGAATAGCCGTGACACAGAGACCCGCACCTGTACCACGAAGCACATCGTCATCTGCCCACCTGAACACCACTTGTGGCGCCATGTTCAACGCCACCACAGGGCCTGAATACTCACCCTCGTACAGGTAACACTCATCAACAACACTCCAGATCCACCCAGCTTCCGGTGATGTTTCTTCTAAATAGTGAAGTGCAACTTTAATTACATCTTGATTTAATTTGTTAGAGAGGGGTGGTGGTGTTAACCAGACTCAGCAGGACTGGGTAGCCGGTTAAGGGGGACGGGCGACAGGGCGGGGAGGGGCAGTCTCAACAGGTAGTAAGTGTGTTGATAAGACTGGTGGGTGGCGGGCGTGGTGCTGGGGGTCAAGTACTCACTGGTGGCGGCGCTGGAGGGTGACGACCACTGTAGGAGGGAGACGAGGTGGGGCCAGGGAACAACCGGCGGAGAAGGGTGGGAGACACAAGAAGCACCGTGCCCTCTACACGGCACGACTGGTGCAGTGCCAAACCGTGTCTGGCCTGGAGGTGGGTGGGAGGGCGGGCGGCTTGCCCAAGCTATACTCAGCATCACCTGGGTAACCCACGCTATATTTACTGAGCTTTCTTACGCCTACTGTCAACCTTCGCCTCACATTTGTCAAGCACTTGCCACTCCCTTGTCTCCCTCACAGGTGCATTACTACCTGGGCAGCGTCCAGCCACCTCCTTCCCACCTACACCTCCTTCATCGCTAAACAAAAACTGAGAAAACCAACACCCTAACTACCACTCCTCCCTACCACACCAATTACTACATAAAGTAGAGTGGTAGTGGTGACAAAAACCGGGTGGTGGCGTCGCTCGTGCTAAGGTTTACCAAAAAAAAACTCCACACCCTTCTCCCCAAGGCAAGCACTATACCCCCATACACAACGTACCTGTTCCTTCCCACCATTACCCATAACCTGCACCAACAAATACTACACCACGCAGGCTCCACCACAAGGCCAACACCAAACAACAACAATGAAGGAATAAGACCAACAAAAACATGCAAAAGGATGACAACTAACACACCAGACAAACAAGGAAACTGACGAATATTGTACGCGAGTAAACATGACAACATACGAAACATGTCAAACATACACAAAACATAACTTAAAGTCAGGCACACACATCATGGACGAATACACTTATACTTGTATGACATTACACACAGACTTCGATACATACTGCATTACATTACATTACATTACACACTCGAAGGGCAGCTTTGGATTCCAGAGGAACATTTGGCAGCCAATTACACAGACACAAGTCTTCCCACGCTGCAGATAAACTAGGCTAAGATCCATACACACCAATTACACACAAACGCGCGCGCGCAGTATATGGCCAAGGTGCATCGTACAGTAATTCGAATTAAAGTTGTACACATGGTAAAAAAAACATCCTCTTAGTACATGTGTATAACTGGAGGCACTAACGTTAGACGCACACACGAACAAGACACCTCACGTGCACACATATACACATTAAAGGAGTAAACCATTTTGACATACACGTACACATCTAGGCGAACGAGGCACACTCCAAATACACACACCCATGTACACATGGGCTAGACACACCATGCACACGAGGGGCGAGGCGCACACGGAGCCGCCCTAGTCAGCGATCAATACTCTGACTGGCACACCCACCACTGCCCCGTCCCACCACCACAACCACCATCCTCTCACTAGCTAGAAACTTCTACCATTAACCCACCATACCACTGAATGATACTAACTACTCCACCCACCACCACCACCATTAAATAGTAATTCTTAAAAGTAAAAACTAACCCCTCACCTATCCATCGGTCCCCAGCCCCACCCTTTCATCAGTTCTTCTCCCTACCTCCCACATTATAATCTATCCACCCATTTCCATAACCCATACACCTATCCATCCATCTATTCACCAATCACCATCTACGTATCCTGCAATTCCAACCAACCAACCAATCCACCACTATCCTTTCCTGGGCATTTCATCACATAAACAATAATATGAACACTAATAATTTACTTTCATCGTTAACAAGAATTTCTCTCTCCTGAACCACACACACACACACACCAGCTCGGAACTCCCTCAACATCCTCGCCCATAGACTAGTGTGTTAGGCAAAATTACCAGACAGCCTCCCGAACTATTTTTTTGCACCACGCTTTTCATCAAGGCATCTTACTGTATCACCGAGTGTTTTATTTGGCGAACCTGTTGCAAACCCTTACCATCACCTACAGGAGTCGCTATACACACACACACACACCTATTCATTCCCTCTCCTCAAAATCACCTCGTTTAGACATCATTTATAGCCAATTTGAAGACCATAAATGAGAGGCAGGCGGACCACTAAACATACACCACCGCCACCATGCATGATCACACAACTCAAATATCCCTCATTTAGGTTTATTGTCACCGTTGTACATTAAGACTCCTTTAAACAAATTAATGAAAAAAACCCCCATTATCAAGAATTAGCAACGTTTACCAAGACTCCGAGACATTACACCACCTATAACTGATTTACTGTAGAGAAACAGAAAACACCTCTTAGAAAACTACAGTATAGACAGTATACTACAAGACAGACTTTCAACCACAACCAACTCCGTCTAACTTGACCAGGAGCTTCGACCAGGCCAACACTTACTAGTCTACCTTGACCCAGAGTATGTAAAGACCACTATTAGTGATGCAAGTGAAGGAGGGTGACATGCTGACATCACACACTTCTCGTCAGGTTACAGCCCATCAACATGGCACCCCGCCCCCCTCCTCCGTCACCCTGGGCACCTCAAATCTATTCACTCACGAGACAGGACGCCCTTACGATTATAGTGTCTAGACTACATCGGCCCAAGAGCAGGTCAGATCGGAGCCGCTCACCACCACCACTACACCCTGTCCTACCACCACGACCACCACTATACCCTCTCCTACCACCACCTGCACCACACAATCTCCACCACCTGCACCACACAATCTCTACCACCCACACCACACAATTCCCCACCAACACACCAAGCTACAGTACCTACACTCCCTCGCACATCCTCACACACCAAACTCTCTAAAACACCAAAATTTATTTTCATGACATCCATCACCAGAAGTTATCTGAAGTACACGCAGTACATTAAAATTATATATATATATATATATATATATATATATATATATATATATATATATATATATATATATATATATATATATATATATATATATATATATATATATATATATATATATATATATATATATATATATATATATATATATACATATATACATATACATATATATATACATATATATATATACATATATATATACATATATATACATATATATATATACATATATATATATATATATATATATATATATATATATATATATATACATATATATATATATATATATATATATATATATATATATATATATATATATATATATATATATATATATATATATATATATATATATATATATATATATATATATATATATATATATATATCTGAGTTTCCCGGGAGAATATGGTAACAATACGATATATCAAACTATTTCAGTGAACTGGTTTATAAGTAAAGATCGGTTTGTCTTAAAATTTTAACCTTAACTACAGCTACTCTCACAATATTAATTACTGACTGTATATCACTTTACTGCTCCTAACAGCAGACACAGATGTTCAACATATAAACCAGCGTCAAGACCTTACGGGGAATGGTCAAACCTTTACCTGCTATTGATCTTATATGTAATACATAATACACGTGGGCTAACATGCACTACTCTACTGTACACGTGAGGACACCTGAGGTACACTACACCGTCTCACCAACAACAACAACAACAACAACAACAACACCGGAGAGAGATGATGCTAGCTATAAAATCTCCGGTCATCTCACTCCTCTCTGTTTACACAATCTTGCACGTGGAAGAAACAATAATTCAACATCTAGATATTTGGTTATAAAAAATACTGGGTTTTTATAAATGGACATGGAAGATGATTAGTTTACAGAACAATACAAATAATAAGAAGCATGGAAGCTTGATACGGGCAGAGGTCCAAGTGATGTATCGAGTCTTACCTCTAGGGTCCAGTTGATCTTTGTTGAACCAGGCGCCTGTGTGCGTGCGAGAAGAGGGAAAGAGAAGGCAGAGAGTTAAGAGCTGTTGGGCTCACACTACACCATCAGTAGCAGCAGCAGCAGCAGTAGTAGTAGTAGTAGTAGTAGCAGTAGTAGTAATAAAAGCCACACCGCCATCACCAACCACTACCACCCCACACACCCAAACTCTCTCACTACCCTCTCAGTCTCAACCAACGGGTCACACCATCTACAGCTGACCATTAACTACTGCACTGTAGAACAAGTTATACGAGTCAGGAGGATGGATGAAGTGTTCTGGCAGTATATGGTCAGCTGTAGAGGATAAACAACCTTGGTGAGGTGCACCTTAGAGTTCTTATGGTGCAGCCAGTCACCTCACCATACGCACCCTCATACACACGTGCACCTGCATACAAACACCTACAATGAAAAAATAACTCATAGGAGCACACACGCACACACGTAGAGACAGACAAGATGAAGCAGGAGTGTTTGACAGTACGTAAGAGCTGGATATTAACAAGAGAGTAAAAAGAGAGAGCCACGTGACAGAGAAGGTTATCTTTACTTCATAACGGGGTAAACAGGTAAACACTTTTTCCTTGGCGGTGCTGGGTGTGTGTGCAGGGGCACCAACACAACACAGGGTTGTTGGTTTTTTTTTCGTCACCAGCACACGATACTTGGGGCGGGTCTTAATCATCAGAATAAGGGATTTGATACGAGTACTCAACATGTTCGTATTCAGAGGGGAAGGCGTCAAGTAAAAAGTTTAATGCGTGATAAAGACTACGGGTCTGACTGTTAACTACGAGCTGAACAATACGGGTTTATGTTAACGTTTGGACGGGGAGAGAATGATGGGAGTAATGAAGGTTAATTCATGATAACAGGTCACAAGATACCTCTACAGCACCGAGGAAGAAGATAAAAGTGAAATACAGGAAAAGATAACCAAGACACAGAAATAAATGGTAAGTAAACATACAAGTACACAATGTATAAACTCTGGACAAACTCAGCCACACAACTGTGGTGCCATGTGACGCCCCTCACCACCACCACCACAACTACACTGTCTTCCACTATATCAAACCATACCACCAACACCATAACCACACTATGTCATTAAAACACACACACACTTATTACAGAATTACACAATTAACATAACTCATTCAGCACAATTTTCTATCACAACCCACCACCAAATCCCCCCCCCCCCCACACTAAACCCAGTGGAGTGAAGAATAAAGTTATCAAAAAACCCAAGTACTGTACCTCATGTAAACTCGGTAAGACTCGCCGAGATGTCACACAGGTTTTTCAAAACTCCCCTGAATTAATATCCACGGACACAAGTTCCCCTTGTTCATACTAGTCATACACTTACCCGTTAAATTGTGATACAAAACACACACACACACACACCTAGATTCTTAATACACTTAAGGCTCTGTGCAGAGAACTGATTGGCCGCAGATAGAACGCAAGGAACCGTCTACAGCCAGTCAGTATAAAACACTGGAGCCGTTAAGTGTCGTCAAACCAAACCCACGACATTTTTTATTAGTATAAGAATGAAAATATTAAACTCCAGAAACGTAATTTTTTTTTCAAAGGAAAAATTCTACTAGTTATTAGATTTTGAAAATTTTTAACTTCTGAAATGGTGCAAGAATTTTGGCTGAAGAGAAATTGAGAAATCGTTGAAGATAGCGTCAAATGGTGAAACCAGAAGTTATCTCAATAACTATAAAAATGGATGCACAGAAACCAGCTACATAAAGAAATTTATTTTTTGGAGTTAAGAGAGGAAGCATCACACCTCTGCTACCTACAAGTGTTACAAGAGAGGGGAAGGAGAGATAATTTTGGAGGGCAAAGAAAGGCACTCAGTTAAGATCAGGCTGGTTGATAGTGAAATTAGTTAAGATCAGTGCTGAAAATGGAAGTGTTACAAGGTTAATCTGAACCTCAAAATGGATTAATAAATAACGGTTATTCTCCGGTCCTTCTGTTATGTTGTTAATGAGTGGCGGTGTGCGAGGGCACGTACACCACCAATAACTACTTCAGGTGTTTGTGTTTTTAAGAATATCGGATTTTAGAGTTAACAGGATTAATGCAAATGAAGCATTACGACCAACCATACAGGGCGTCCATAAATCATCAGATTATTTCAAAACTAACATAAAAAAATTTGAAGATAGAGCTTAGGAGTTGTTCGTCAAGTTCCCATCTATATTTTTGGAGTTATTTTTTTTTTTTGGCTGAGATAATCTATTGACTCCTGAATGGATACACGAGCTTCTTCCAAACACCAATTAACGTCAACTTAATTTAAAGTAATTTTCACACTCCCACAAAATTTCTTAGGGCATTGTGTACTTGATGTTTACACTGTTCCTAGTTGATGTGAAGTATGTTCCTCTGTAGACATTCTCGTGAATTACCAACACCACTCTTCCTTGCGTCTTGGGAAACAAATACAGGTAGTATATATATATTTTTTCCTTAATAAATTCGGGTAAGAGAACACATCAGGATGGAGTTTTGAATGTAATCAGCTGGGTATTTCCTCTTCCATCCTAGTGCCAATGCTTAAATGAGCCAGGTAGGTCCGTGCGTACAACACCAGCTGGGGCGAACTTCGGATTCTTCGAGAATGTGAAGATGACCCCCTCCCTGAACCACCCCAGTATCGACTCCTCATCGACACAAGCTGACCTCCACAACCCGCCAGACCCATCCCACATGCTCGTACACTCACCTCTCACAATAAGCCCAATACTGTACTGGTCCATTACATTACACAACCCAAGCCCTGTTGTTTCCTGCCTCTCCCACCACACCACCACAAAAAAATCATCCTCTTCCCGCCCAACCACACATCTTCCCCAACCCAACGCCACCACTAGCCACACCGGACACACCTTCCCTACCACCACCACACACCTTAGCCATCCACAGCAACCCCCATCACCATCTCAACCACTACATCCAGATACGAGTTAACGAGGCGACCTCACAACTTACACAAGCCACCCTGTGTATTCAAAACCCTTGAAAACAATGCAACAAAGAGACTCTCCCCTTCTCTCTCCTCTCTCCCCCAGCAAGCGGGTGCCGGTGGCTACGATCGATGCCACAGTGAGCCACATACTGGGTACCCCCGCTACCTGCCTGCCTCCCTACCTGCCTGCCTCCCTGCCTGCCTGCCTCCCTACACATTCCCTCCTTCTCCCTTCCTCAATTTCCCTGTAGCTGACTAATACTCCATGTGTCCCTTTAACTCGCCCCCTCCTCTGGTGTGCTTGATGGCAGGTCAGCTGACCCCCAATAGCGATACTTCCCAACAACTGTTACCAGATAAACTTGACAGTTTGACCATATTCTCTCCTATTGGAAACCAAGGTCCAGTTCTCAAAGGTTCTTACGATAAATAATCCTTCTAAGTGAAGATGTAAGAATACATCGACCCTGTTAACACTGACTAAAGCAGAATATAAACGTTCATAAAAACGTCTAAGTTATGTGGAGAGACTACCACTCCCTTAACTAGATACGTTCACTTACCACCTCACAAAATGCCCAACTGGTAAATGAAGTAAAAGCCCACATTTGGAGAAAAAAATATGAAATCCGTTAATTGGCTGAAGAGTGTAAAATTCCAGCTCCAAGATTTCGTCTTTTATTCCTCCAGTGTGGGCTTTAACTACACACATTATATATATATATATATATATATATATATATATATATATATATATATATATATATATATATATATATATATATATATATATATATATATATATATATACAGTTTCTCGGTATAAATTTGATATTTTCAATGTCATTGCAATATTTTAGTTTGAGTCAACCGTTAGTAGCATTCTAACGTCTTCTTTTAAAAGGAATACTAATTTTATCATTTGAACCTTTAATAATTTGGATGCAGGCCTCATCACACGTCTCCTACGTAAAAAAATTGAATGCAATACAACATAATTAAGCAGAGCGAGAGTGGAAGAACCAGCTGCTGAGTAATGATCGACTACTGACTGCACGTGACACTGGCAGCCGGCGAGTGTTGCTCACACCGGCAATTGCTTCAGTTTTCCTGGTACAAGTCTGCATGAACCCGTTTGTTTTGTCAGTGTAACCTGGTGTTGGTGGTGTTGTAGCGGGTTATATCGGTAGTACCTTCTGCTAGTGGTGAAGTTACTGGTCAAGAGCAGTGGTAGGGGTGTGTAAGTGAAACTGTGGTGTGGTGTGGTGGTAGAGGGGTAGGAATGGTGGTAGTGGTGGAGTCGGGATGGTGGTAGTGGTGGAGTCGGGATGGTGGTAGTGGTGGAGTCGGGATGGTGGTAGTGGTGGAGTCGGGATGGTGGTGGCACAGTGCAGAAGCAGCAGCGAACGGAGAACAGCAGCACACGATAGCCACCCACAAAGGTCATGTCTATAATGCAGCAGCACAGCCACCCTGATAACTGGTGGATAAAGCCGCCTCACCCAGTACCTCCACTACTGTATCCTCCACGACCACCATTCACCACCACTACAACCATCAACACCACTACCACCATCAACACCACTACCACCATCAAAACCACTACCACCACAACCACCATCAACACCACTACCATCATTACCACCACAACCACCATCAACACCACTACCATCATTACCACCACTACCCCATCACCACCACTACCACCATCAACGCCACTACCCCCATCAACACGACTACCGCCGCCATCACCACCACTACCCCCATCACCACCATCACCACCACTACCACCATCAACACCACTACCCCCATCAACACGACTACCGCCGCCATCACCACCACTACCCCCATCACCACCACTACAACCATCAACACCATTACCATCAACACCACTACCACCATCAAAACCACTACCACCACCCCTACCCCACCACAACCACCATCAACACCACTACCATCATTACCACCATCACCACCACCACTACCCCCATCACCACCACTACCCCCATCACCACCACTACCGCCATCAACACCACCAACCTCCCCCTCACATATCTCTTCATACGAGTAACTGAATATTTATCTAAAAAAAAATTAATCATAACATAATTCGATGAGGAGAACTCGCTCAGGTGACACCATCATCATCAGCCTTACCGGTGTCCTCAACAGGTAACGAAGACATCAGTAACCCAAACAAGAGAGTAGGGTATCACCGCGACCTTTCATCAACAACAAATGATCCTCGATTTAATATCCACCAGATGACCTTCCAACAGTTGTCGCAGGTAATTAATTAATAAAAAAATTATATATATATATATATATATATATATATATATATATATATATATATATATATATATATATATATTGAAAAACTCTACAAAAGTCTCTTTATACCGTAAAAAAAATATAGATATATATAATTTCGGATTCGTGTTGGGATCACAAAAAGTGCCACTGTCATTGTCAGAAAAATACTCGGTCCTCACCAAAACTATCGTCATTATTTTTTTTATCTTCTTCCTAGTTATCCCCCTAGAAGTATAATTAAAGTGATTCGTATTTATTCCCCATAAATTACAAAGTTGTTGATGAACAATATTAATGGTGTAGTGGGGGGGGGGGCGCCGTCAGGTAGAGGTGGTGGTGGGTGTAGGCAGGCCCGGATTATCCATTAGGCACAGTAGGCACAGTGCCTAGGGCCTACGAGATATTGGGGGCCTACGAAAAATAAAACGAGAACTTTTCTTCCCCTTTTACTACAGGTTATTATTAAATTGATACTGAGGTACTTTTTTTCCATTTGTCCACCAGCTAGCTGTGCTTCTTGTAAACAAAACTATTTCTGTACTGTACAAGAACAGCTGATCTAACCCATTTTCTTTTACTCAATTCATGGCAAACATCACTGAATCTTATTCTTTCGACATCACATTTTATAATTAGGTACTAGCTTGTGTTATTAGTGAATATGCTGTCAAATGGGGCCCCATATCTTGGAGGTGCCTAAGGCCTACGAAAGTCTTAACCCGGCACTGGGTGTAGGCAGGGAAGCAAGCCCCTCCTCCCGCCTCACCACCGCCGACACCACCCACTAACGACCTGCGTCCGGCCAACACCGCTACGGAGGGTGAGGTGGCGGAGGGAGGGAGGGTACAGCACGGGGAGAGACCACCCCACAAAACAAATGGATGACCAGCAACAGCCTATTAACATGTAAACTCTGGATCAAAATAAACCATCATCTTAAAGTGTTACATCAAGGATCTAAGTTTTGTACACGATGCTTCAACGTCCAAGGTTTGTTTATTAGTGATGAACAACTGTTTTAAAAATTAAGGAAGGTGTTTCTTCTGGTTCTATCAAGATGAATATCATATCATCGCGATATACAATCCGCAAGAGCATCCTTATCGACTGTTTTTTTTTTAATATGAAATGACACGAGCTAGAGGCACCGGGCCCTCGAGATGTGTGATAATGATAAAACTGGAGACATGATAAGTCCAATGATACAGATAACAGTATCGTAGACATGATAATACAGTAATCAAATAAATAGATAACAAATCCTGCCGCCAATTGATTAGAAGACTTGATTCATGTTGTGTTAGTTCTTACCTGTGATAAAACTTAACCTTATCACGTAAAAAGCAGCCAAGTGTGTAGAGCAGCACCAACTCATAATCATCGTCGTGATAACCAACAAATAGTAAGCTGTGATTTTGCTATTCAAAAACGCAAATGCAAATAACAACTCATAACAAGCTGACCACTGTAGAGGTGAAGCCCAAAGCTTTGTCTCAAGGGGGTACAAACAGGCACATCAACCCATAACAAACCTCATCCAGTTGCACCAGCAGCAGCTGCCAACATTCAGCGGTTGGTTCAACATCCAGGTTCCTTTTACGAGTCAACAACAGACGGAGGTTACGTGAAGCAGCGTGGTGTTGGGGCATTGTGGGAGCTCGGGCCGAGTTGGGTTACATAATCCAGTTTGTGCCCGACATGCGTGCAAGATTTACGCTTACACATTTATGTAAGTCGACGTCGCTCCTCCAAACTGATAAAACTAAACACTTAAAACAACGGGGTAAGGGGAGGGGTAGTAACGACGGTGGCGAGTGGTGGAAGCTGCATGGGCCGGACAGCCGACGGCTGGAGCGAGGCGGGGAAGGGGTTCGAAGGGGGGAAGGGGGGTGGAGGGGGAGTAGCAGGCATCCTCACCATGGCAACACCAGTGTGTGGTGGTCAAGGTGAAGTTGGAGGGATGCGGGAGATTCGCCGGGGGGGAGGGTTATGAGGGAGAGAGGAAGGGGTTGGGGGTGAAGGGCATGGGCTGCCTGCACCACCCAACACACCTTCCTGACAGCCACTCTCACTCAAACAGGTTGGATAACACTCCTCTCTACCTGTTCAATCATGGAATAGACATGCCACCACAGGAGACGAGGACTGTGCAACTCTCACAAGAGAACACAACAACCCCCATACTAAGTCACAGCATTGGGGCAAAAGCAGCAACACAAGAGGTACCACACTCGCTGCTTAAGCGCCTACCATGCACCAAAACAACCTCTTTGTTTACAAAACAATATATATAGCCGTCATCAAGAACTACTCGACCGAGAAATATCCTTGATTAACATGTTGATCTGCATGAGTGTTGTAGGCACAGAGGGTTGAGTGAGGGTATGGTTGCGTGCGGCACCTGAGCAGCACTGGGGTGAAACGAGATGCCCTGACTGAAGCAGCAGCAGCATCAGTAGTGAAGTTCACCTCCACTACGCAGGTTAGCCACAATGTCATCGCCCCAAGGTTCCTCGACGGGGATCTCAGCAGCTACTGGTTCGACCACTTCTGGTTCAGCAACTGGCTCTCCCTTGACAGGGAAGTCCTCTATAAGGGCTTCCACAGGTTCCTCGATATGATTTCCATTTACAATGGGTGTCTTGACAAGAAAGTCAACCACTGGAGGAGGAATCTCGACTGGGAGGTCGGCTACAATCATTTTCTTATCGTTTGAACCTTTCTTGTAAAAAAAGTCACCTTCAAGGAGTTTTTTATGTTTCTTCGTTGGAACTTCAGCAGTAGTAGAATCGCCTGAAGGAAGATCATCATTATAAGCAAAAGCAGAAAAAAGGAGAAGATCAAGGAAAATACCCCCCCCCCCCACTAGTTGACACTTGCACCTCACACAAAAAGGTTGGTGGGCGTGTGTTGTGTTGTGTCTCAAAGTAAAGGAACTCCAGTGATTAGTGATCTGTAAGGTGTCGCAGGAATGGTCTTATAGGTGTCTGAAAACATCTTAAGATCTCCCGAGCAATAGAATAAAGTCCCAAATTAACTTTATAAACATGACATAAGAGGGGGATTTATTAAGATCTCCCTTACCGACTTCATTTACTCTGTACAGATCTCACATCAACTTTATAAAGGCTTCCAACAAGTGGCCTTATAAAGCTCTGGACCTCATGGTTCTCCTAATAATTATGACCTTTGGAGAATGACTTACAAAAATAGACACTTTTAGCGCGTGTGGCTAAATATAGTACAGCAGCAGAACTAGCCCTCAGGAGGCGAGGTAGACACGAGCCAACAGGAGCACGACCAACCATAACGTCTTCGCCAAGAGCACCGGCAACCAACCGTATAAACAAGACTTCTGGCACTCGCTGGTACGATCCCAACCTCGACTTCAAGATCCAACACCCAGCACACGAATTCTCTTTTAGTGCTACTCGGTATTCTAACAGGCCATAGGATAATCCAAACCACCTTATGATCCAATACTCTATATTATTGATCCAACACGAGACAACCCTATCCTCTATACAGCCATTGTAATGAGCCAACTGAACATAATAATCTCAAACCAAAATACAAGAATCAGGGGGAACTTTATTTTTTTTTTACCTCTAATACCATCACCATTACTAACCACACACAATATTTTGCTTCCTCTTCCTGCACTACCTCACACACCCAATGATTGACAATTTTCCCCCACCAACTACAGGCAAAACTTAACGATTTCTTTTAGCATTCCATACAACCACGACAAAATCCTATGAAAACCAAAATCAACAGTGACAATAATAACCACAGCAACATGAAGTGAGTGGTTCCCTTGTACGGCTGACAGAAGTAACCGCCAAGCTCACCAGGTGGGAGGCGGCACAGTAAACCGCTCGATCAAAGTGTGTGTGTGTGTGTAGCACGCCGGCAGTAGGTGAAGAGCTGAGAGTAGTAGAGAGCAAGAAGCGGAGGTATGTTGGCTAAATATACTCCCACTAATCTCTCACTGCTGTACCTCCAACACAACAGTGGCAGCAAAAAACAACGTTCATATACACCATAGTTACCTCACGCCAGGTGGGAAATGAAGCTAATTAGAACTTTGGGTAAGATACATTGAAACCCATGTTACGAAAGGCCTCTACCCATAATTAATTGTACTGCATTTAGCGAGTAAAACATTTCCTAATATAAGATGTGAATATGAAGATAATTAATAAGACCCTTTGAGACACACAAGACACGAGGATAAGAGGTCACAGAGATCACGAGGATGAAAGGTCACAGAGATCACGAGGATAAAAGGTCACAGAGATCACGAGGACAAGAGGTCACAGAGATCACGAGGATAAGAGGTCACAGAGATCACGAGGACAAGAGGTCACAGAGATCACGAGGATAAGGTCACAGAGATCACGAGGATAAGAGGTCACAGAGATCACGAGGATAAGGTCACAGAGATCACGAGGATAAGAGGTCACAGAGATCACGAGGATAAAAGGTCACAGAGGTCACGAGGACAAGAGGTCGGAGAGATCACGAGGATAAGAGGTCACAGAGATCACGAGGATACACAGAGGTCACGAGGACAAGAGGTAAGAGAGTCACAAGAGAGGATAAGAGGTCAAAGAGATCACGAGGATAAGAGGTCAAAGAGATCACGAGGATAAGAGGTCACAGAGATCACGAGGACAAGAGGTCGGAGAGATCACGAGGATAAGAGGTCACAGAGATCACGAGGACAAGAGGTCACAGAGATCACGAGGATAAGAGGTCACAGAGATCACGAGGACAAGAGGTCGGAGAGATCACGAGGATAAGAGGTCACAGAGATCACGAGGATAAAAGGTCACAGAGGTCACGAGGACAAGAGGTCGGAGAGATCACGAGGACAAGAGGTCGGAGAGATCACGAGGATAAGAGGTCACAGAGATCACGAGGATAAAAGGTCACAGAGGTCACGAGGACAAGAGGTCGGAGAGATCACGAGGATAAGAGGTCACAGAGACCACGAGGATAAGAGGTCAAAGAGATCACGAGGATAAGAGGTCAAAGAGATCACGAGGATAAGAGGTCACAGAGATCACGAGGACAAGAGGTCGGAGAGATCACGAGGATAAGAGGTCACAGAGATCACGAGGACAAGAGGTCACAGAGATCACGAGGATAAGAGGTCACAGAGATCACGAGGACAAGAGGTCGGAGAGATCACGAGGATAAGAGGTCACAGAGATCACGAGGATAAAAGGTCACAGAGGTCACGAGGACAAGAGGTCGGAGAGATCACGAGGACAAGAGGTCGGAGAGATCACGAGGATAAGAGGTCACAGAGATCACGAGGATAAAAGGTCACAGAGGTCACGAGGACAAGAGGTCGGAGAGATCACGAGGATAAGAGGTCACAGAGACCACGAGGATAAGAGGTCAAAGAGATCACGAGGATAAGAGGTCAAAGAGATCACGAGGATAAGAGGTCACAGAGATCACGAGGACAAGAGGTCGGAGAGATCACGAGGATAAGAGGTCACAGAGATCACGAGACAAGAGGTCACAGAGATCATGAGATAAGAGGTCACAGAGATCACGAGACTTTAGTGTCACAGAGATCACGAGGACAGAGGTCATACAGAGATCACGAGGTGACGAGGTCACAGAGATCACGAGGATAAGAGGCCTACAGAGATCACGAGGACAAGAGGTCACAGAGATCACGAGAGGACAAGAGGTGGGGTCAGCAGAGATCACGAGGACGAGGTCACAGAGAGATCACGAGGATAGAGGTCACAGAGATCACGAGGACAAGGGTCACAGAGATCACGAGAGGATAAAAGGTCACAGAGATCACGAGGACAAGAGGTCGGAGAGATCACTTGAGACAAGAGTGCCCATGAGGACAAGAGGTCACAGAGGTGGTGCTGGCTGTGAGAGAGAGAGAGAGAGAGAGGAGAGAGAGAGAGAGAGAGAAAGACGACCTGAACCAAGACACAGGGAGAGGCACCAGCATTCCTCCAACTATCTAAAATGGGACGTAATGCCATCATCAGCTGGCAGACACCAAAACACCACCCGAACATTCAATATGCTGTGACTCCACATTCACACCCCACAATCTACTTCACACAATCTACACAACAATCAGCTAAGTTCTGTTTCTACCCTCCCAGCTCACAGACAATATCAACCAAGCTCTGTACCTCCCAGCTCACAGACAACCACCCAAGCTGTGCACCCATCTCTCAGACACAACTCGCCTAGCACTGAGCCTCCTCTCACAGACACAAGCGGGCGGGCTCTGTTTAAGGTCACCTCCCCACAGCGACTCAAGTCCCCGCGAAATGCCAAGACGCTTTGTAAGGAAGCAATAAATGGTATGCAAGAGGTGTGTATAATGCCGCCCATTCCCTCCCCCCATGAGAGAGAGAGAGAGAGAGCACCTGTACGTCACATCAACAGAAGCAGTCGAGACCCTCCCCAGCAGGTGCCCCCACACAAACACGTCCCGCCTTCATGACAAGAGACATGAACCTAGGAGGGGCGATGTGTAGCTCACAACTAACACATCCCTACCTACCCCCCCCCCCATGATGAAATGAATAAAAGTGAGCAGGGATGACAAAAACAGTGATCATGTTCCACTCTCCCAGGCTCCTACTACTGTACTGTATATAGCAGGGTGGCGGCGTTTGGGGTGGGGAAATTAACTCTCCCTTCATCCTATGACAGCGATTTACTCTTACTGTTGTTAATGAGGAGTGTGTTTGAGGGTGATGTGTGAAAAATATGAAGAAGGGAAGGGGTGATGAGAGAGAGAGAGAGAGAGAGAGAGAGCAGAAAAAGGAAACAGGAAGAAAAATTATGAATAATCCAGATTAAAGAACAAAGGGTTCATATAAAAGTCAAGAGAGATAGGGAGGAGGTGAAGGGCGTGGAGGTGTCCGGGGAGGAGGTGAAGGGCGGAGTTGTTCGGGGAGGTGGTGAAGGGCGTGGAGGTGCCCGGGGAGGAGGTGAAGGGCGTGGAGGTGTCCGGGGAGGAGGTGAGGGGCGTGGAGTTGTCCGGGGAGGTGGTGAAGGGCGTGGAGGTGTCCGGGGGAGAAGGTGAGGGGCGGAGTTGTCCGGGAGGAGGTGAGGGGCGTGGAGTTGTCCGGGAGGAGGTGAGGGGTGTGGAGGTGCCCGGGGAGGCGAGAAAGGAGGTGAGGGGCGTGGAGGTGTCTGGGGAGGAGTGAGGGCGTGGAGGTGTCTGGGGAGGAGGAGTGAGGGCGTGGAAGTGTCCGGGGAGGTGGTGAGGGGCAGAGGTGGACTACATCAGAGGTTGGTGGGTAGTCGGGTTACATCAGGTGGAGAACAACCAACAGGTGTGACGAAGTACAACACGCAGCTCTGGAGCCCCTCACACACACACCAGAAGGCTTGCGGGCCATGCGTGTAGAATACTCGTTTACCAGTCCAGGAGTTGAAAGCATTTGGGCAATATATGGAGTAGCAGGGCCCGTGGGTCATGCCTGGAGTAGACCCGTAGGCCATGCGTGGAGCACATTCGTCCACCAGGCAGAGAAGTAAATTTTCGGGCTATACGTGGATCAAACAAGTCCATTATAACTGGAGTAGACTAGTAGGCCGTGGCACACTTGTATGGTGGTGACGGAGAACTGTGTCTTACCATCCACGGGTTCACGACACCTCACACTACACGCAGGGGTAAAAATAACAACGCACGCCACACCAGCACAGTCATCCAGGTCTTCAGGTGTTATTCATGTGTGTTTCAGTGATGCCTACGTCACTAACGTACTTCAGCATATACAATCCCACCTTTACGTTTCTTCTCACTATGGCAAAGTTTATTTTTAGATTGTAGTAATCGAGTTGTAGAGAAGAAAAACCTTCCAAGGGTTCTTTTTCTAGACCCACAGACCGCCTATTATCTTTCCACTACACCATATTTTGCATTATTATTACACCATGAAGCAGAATTTTCTCAGTTTAAACAGCTTATGACTGATCCACCTGACGTCCGGACTACCTGTAATACAAATTATTCCTACAACACTTATTTAATATGATTGCAGAGAAATTTATGAACTAGAGTTTAGTTTAATTTAGTTCATCGGTATTAGTAGTTTAAGAATGTCCAATACTGCGGTGCTGGACCTATTCGCCCGCAGCCTCTTCACTTGTTAAGCATTACCGTAATTTTCTCGGGACTCGGCCGATGTTGTCTGGCGGCGCACGAGCCTCACCAGACACGGAAAACCCCAGTCATGTTCCCTTCACAACCAAAAACAAGTTTATCACTTATTCTGACGGCCTCACTGATAAAGGAGACTTCGTTCCCACGCATCCTACAGCTACAAGTTTAACAGGTGACCGAGACCAAATAGCGGACACAAGCAAGGCGCCGCACTAACACACTTTAATACTACACACACACTGATCACATGACCAGTGCCCCATGACATTTGAGATTCATCCACAAAATGCAAAAAAATATATAAATAAATACATAAAAAATACTAAGCAACAAACGCGATTACATTTCTTGAACAGCATACCAATCAAGTTATACACGTCTGAAATAGATACATTGATGCGCTGTGTCCTTCATGTAGAAACTGGTTAAGATATTCAAAAGTTCAAGTCGTACAGTAGTAAGTGTGAGACAACATTTCCGTGGATTTATCTTAGACGTTCAGTCACACCTCCATAACTGCAGCAGTCCAAGTCGCTGAAGTATTTGAAGGTGAGAAAGAACACTTTTTACAAGTGTACACAAGTCCTACCTCATGTAAATATCACCAATTATCACAGCAATGAAGATTCACTTAAATGTCTGTTACTCCCCAGTACAGGTGAGGGGGTTCGGTAGGAGAGTGGAGGTGTTTGTGGGACCCTCCTGGCCAAACCTACCACTACCAGGGTACAGGAAGGCGCAGCTGTCCTCACCCATCATACCTCTACTAAACACTAACACGTCTCGCTACTTTTTGGCGTCCACAAATACACGTCACTTAACCCCCCCCCCCCTCTCCTTCCGCCATTTAAATAGTAAATTAAGTCGAAATCTGAAAAATAGTAAAAAATCAAACGGATCAATAGCCTCGCTCCCCACACTGCACCTCTCCACCACCACAACTGTCTACAATATATCCCCTTAACACCCTTTACTTTATAAGTATACCGAGCCAGGCTATACACTATACGCTATCTGGAGTTCCATTAAAAAGTCCTATTTTGTACCCGAGTTGAGAAGAGTAGCCAACACCTTCTCCCTCGTTGTTGTTTTTTAATGTGACGTACAGTATATGAATGAAGTTTAAGGTTATATGGGCGCCTGAAAACAACTTATTTTTATCATCTAATTATACTCTTTTGTACTCATTGTTCGGCCTCTAAAGGGAATTACATCAGCTCAAGCAGCCAGACCTTCATCAACTCCGTGACCATAACAGAGGCAGCGACAAAATACACCATGGGAGTTAAACCAGTAATACCTAGATGAATAACACAACAATAATAGTATCGACATGGCTGAACCCTTCGTGTGTTGCAGCTCTCTTGACGGCTCCTGATAAGCACTATACATTTATGACAGAAAAAGATAAAAATAACAGCACAGCATCTGTCAGGTTCTAATGACAACCCTACGCTATGCCACTCCCCGAACTATGACACACGGAGCTATGACGCCCCTGTGCTGATGTCGCTGAGCTACCATGTAACGGCGTCTTACAGTAATACACAAAGCACATATTTAGACCCCTTAAGGTTGGATTCTCAAAGGTTCGTCCGTAAAATCCCCCATCGTAATGCAGGGGTAAGACTGTATATAAATGGCCCACTCACGGAAGCTACGGGTGCCAAGAAGACAGCTAAAACGACCACAAAGAAACCGCATTCAGATTATACCTTAACGGAATATACTGCTAGGTCAAAGGTCTCAAGTTCTCCAGGTGAGATTTAACGGAGGAGCTCAGATTCAGATTTGCCCCCGAGGGGGCTAGTTTATTGGGCACCCCCTTACATCCTGTGCAAGGTGAAGCGCAGAAGCGTTTACAGCGCCCAACTGGGAAGTATGAAAAGTTCATACTTGCCTTTATGACTCGTACATTAAGGGCGTAAAAGCCTGAAGGGTCATAGGTTCTGTCAAGTTACATAAAGTGAGAGAATGATGAGTGTGTGGGGGAAAGTTCCCGGTACATTTTATCTGTTTATGGCAAAGAGTGGCAGGTCCCTAATAATGTCAAATGCCAGGCCTGTGACTAGGAGAACGGAGGAGCTGTTGAGAATGAGATCACGGGGCGACCATCCCCTCCCCCGTCAGCGCCACTACTTCATCCGGGCCGACGAGCACTTGAAGGGGCTCTCGGGAAATGGGTCAAGTCGCGGGATACACGAGAGGAGCTGCCCAAGCCTGACGGGGGTGTATGGTGGTGGAGGGGTGGGGAAAGATGGTGGTGATGGAGGGGAAAGGTGGTAACAATGGTGGTGGAGATTGTGGTGCAAAAGGTTAGTGAGGAGATGATGGTCGCTGTAAGAGTGAAGATTATGAGACTGGTGGTGGTGAGGATAATGGTGTGTGTGTGTGATGTGACAGCAGCAGTAGTGGTAGTCAGTGAGGCGGCAGACCTCAGCCAGGTGAGTCATAATCAATAGTAGTCCAGCCCACCCACAACACCCTCGCAACACCTCACCGTCACACTGCGTCACTCACACCTCACTATCTGTGTTATTGCCATAAGTACCAGCAATCAATAAATATCATTACAATAAACTCATTATTCCTACTACCGTACTAACTGCCCGTCACCACCATCAAATATCACCTCACCCAAGCAGTCGCCGCCACCACAACCATTAACACAACAACCAACAAAACAACGACTGTCATCAACCATAACCACTCACACAACATCAGTGAGGGTCGACCAAGTGTTCAGTACAGGTGCTAGGCGCTACATGTCTCTATCACATGTGACGCTCTCACACACCAGAAACTCCATCTTCAACAACCCTTCAGTGGATATTACAAGACAAGGATTCACCATCAAGCATGTCACTTACAGCCAAGAGCAACAATTTAACACGAGACGCGAAATAAAACACCAGAATTAAATACACATGAAATGTCCACAACGACGAGGATGACGGGAGGTGCGCCACAGTTTACGTCATGTCGACGCCGTCCATCCTCAATGATGGTGACTCACTCCCCCTCACCCACCACCACCACCACCCAGCTACCACTACTTGTCTTAATATATACTTTACCAGCAACCCTATCACCACCACCAATATGAGTTCCTCACCATCGCCACCACCATTACCAGTATCTTCACCTTCACCACTACCAGTATCTCTACCAGCACCACTATCAGTACCTCCTCCACCAGCACCACTATCAGTCCCTCCTCCACCAGCACCACTATCAGCAGTATCAAGGTAGATGAAGCTGCCAAGTGTCAGATACAGTAACACGACACAGCCAGGACCGGGTGTTCCCACTTCCTCCTGGGACGAAGACTCCCCGGGGTGATAAGAATTATTTCGGCTGCTGCACACTGATCACAACTTGTAAACAGACCTAAATTCCCCACTTATTCTATTAGCCGCCACTGTGTTGCCATCACAGCTATCGTCCCCTTTTGCATGTTTGTCTCCATTCTTTAAAGAGCATTTGTAAACTTTAATAAACTGCTGACAGTTTGTGAGAATACTGTATGTCGAGTCCACGAGATCTTCCCTTCACTGTAAAACTGGGTGTAAGGGGGAGTAGCCTTTATAAGACCACCAGATGCTGACTGAAGATGGTAAGAGTAATGTTAATCCACCTATAAAATAATCGACTGATAAGACTTTACTTCTCGTTTATACATTAACAAGTATTACCCAGTCACCCAACCATATTCATTTACACTCGGGGGGTGCTCGCTGAAATACAACCACGGGGGTAGTTTTACATAATACTTTATTCACCCAGTTCAACGACTAACATTTAAACAAACTCTCTAATACCTTTCAGAACTCTTGATACCAATATTTGGAAAGTCGAGCCCAGTGTGCTGTGTGTGTGTGTGTTAACTCCCCCTCATCACGACACAGTGATCCTTTACCATCGCGAACCTCACTTATAGACTGCGGGGGAAAGGAAGGGGAAGAGGGCGGGGAAGGGAAAGATGAATGAGGATGAAGAAAGGGTGTACCCTGGTTATGAAGGAAGAGATGGTAGACAGGGTGAGTGATGGGATGGTGGGGTTCAAACACCTGCCATCCACCCCTAACCCCACACGTTAACGTGGAAGTTGTCCTCATTGTATCAGTCTTCCCGAGACATTAAAGCCCACAAATTAGACAGGCACTTAGCGTGAAAGCGTCGATAGAGAAGAAATTTGTCGACCGGAAGAAAACGAATGTTGACAGGAATAGTGAAGCGAGTCGACAGAAGGAAGAGTGAAGTGAGTCGACAGAAGGAAGAGTGAAGTGCGTCGACAGAAGGAATAATGAAGTGAGTAGACTGGAAGAAAATGAAGATGGTGGTGCAGGAGGAAACAACATCTGCCTGCCATTAGAGAAACTGTGGGAGGTAAGGGGTTGTGTACAAGGGGCCTGGGAGTCCCTACACGGCGCTGAGCAGCAGGTAAAGACATGCTCCCAGTGGTCACCCCGGGATAAAATATGCTCTTGAACCCCCTCAAAACATTACCCCCAGTTCTTAAATACCCAACCTCCAAGCATTACCTCTATATCCAGCCTCCAAACATTATCCCAAATTATTCAATATTTAGAATTAACAAAATCAAACTTCTCCGTGGTTTAAGGTTAGAATTCAGAGTCAATATGTTTCAATGATCAGAGATGTAACATGACACCACAGATCAGTCAGCTTACAGTTAATGGCATCATCTCCGTCCCCATAGTGCACCATCATTACCATACAGTAATAGAATTCTGTGAAGGACGCAGCACTTACACACACAGGTGGGAGAGTGAAAATTGGTGGAAGGAAGGAAGAGAGAGAGAGAGGAGCATCACGATGAGGGGGCGCTCGGGTGCTGCAGGATAGGACAGCCCCGCTAGAATCAATAACATCTTGCTCCGAGCTGCTGCTGCTGCTCTCTGCTCTCACCCCCCCCCCCCCGCTAACTAACTAACGTAAAAACACATTTCCTCCCAGTTAACTGCTTTCATCCACGTATTGACGCGTCTTTAAATCTAAAATCAAATTGGGATATTGCACTACCAAGGAACACGTCCATGCATGTCTCCTTGGGGACTTCCAGACACTAGGGTGTGGTTACTTATTATGTTCGTCCGATAAATTTTGTTCCCCAACTGGGATATGAGACCGCAACGAGTTCGGGTACAGTCCCAGAGCCATTTCGAAGTCAGTATGGCCAAAGTTACCCAATTAGCCGTGTTCTCATATCCAGTTAGAGAATTAATAGTAGTTACCTTAAAAGGATTCCAGATAGGCAGCGTCCTAAGTGACTGCCGGCTGTCAAAAGCAAGCACACGACGGTGAAGGTGCAAGATAGTGACCACACCAACGGGTCTGAGGCTGGTGGTAGTGGTCAATACTTGCCACAACCAAAAACCAACTCTAAAGACAAGAGGGCGCCAAGCACGTGCCTCAACCACGCAACAACCATAAAGCCTCGCCCACCCGTCCACTCCGCCATCAATAATAGATTACCTCAACCCTGTAGCTACCTTTATAAAGCAGGCAAATAGACGCCGCCGCTTACACGACCCACGCAAAATCATTATGGCGGTACTTCTGCTAATACGATTACTTTTCTGAGTCAACTATTCCTAAAGTTCTAGTGTCTGCTTGACACGTCAATTTGTCACCATTCCTTCAACTCCCTAGTTTCGATTTGACGGACACATCAATCATGCTGTTAACTCTTGAAAAGTTCTCTCAATGAAAGGTTGCGCTATATACGTCGACATTCCCACAAGCAACAATATCACTACAGTTAACACACACTCACATCTGCCCGAGCCACCTATAGAGTGCAATCCTATTATCCTATCACACTCGGACCAATACACCAGTAGCCTCTCCTCTCTATCCTCTGGCTAGTGAGGTGGCGGGGCGTCAGTAGCGTGTTACAGGTAGGTAGGTAGGTAGGTAGGTATGTATGTATGTCTGTATGTATGTCTGTATGTGTGTGTGTGTGTGGATCAATAGCAACCACTGGGGTTCGCAAGTGTAGCCTGACTACTACAACTGTCTCTTCCCTCACCACCTTTTATCATCGTTCACCACCAACTGCCGAGGCCACCGCGACACTTACCAAACAGGATTTTGAGCGAACTGTTCCACATCCCCCCTCATTTTTTTATAAGATTAAGGAATATAAAAATTAAAGAGCTTTTTGTGATGATAATTATTATTATTATTATTATTATAGAATAGCGCATGGCAGGTTTCGGATTTGAAAACAATCCTGATTCAATGTAAAGTTTAAACAAAGCGCCATTCTACGTTACTCGACGAATTGCTGCAGATACTTGGCGAAAACACCCGAAGAATAGATCGTAAATGTTTCCCCCGTTACATGGAGCAGTTACCATCTACTACCGGAAGTTAGTAGAGGGAGGCAGCTCTGTGGGTCAGCTGCTGGCGCTGTCAGTCCCTAACTTATGACTCAATAAACTTTCACGATACTGTTCTGTTGAAGCCTGATGACGTACTCATTGTATTTTCTTAAGTTTATCTTAACATGAAGGAATTACCCTAAACTGATCAAAAACTACAACCGAACACACCATTCAGTAAAACGGTAAACTGTTGGCCTGGGATCCGTTGGTCATGCACAGTTTTGTTACAGCAGTCGCCCCAACCCCCCCCACCATGTACACATGAGTCAGGTGCACGATGTTGGTGTGGCTTCTCTTTCATAATAATTTTCTGGGGTCTTCGGAGCTTCACTTAAGCATCACCAGGTTCTCTCAGTCACGCCTCAACACTGAACAACATCCCTTTCCTGTTTCACTAACGCCACAGCCTTATACAGTCCACCAACAGGAAGGATGAGTAAGAAAGGGAAAAAGAATGATGAGAAGGAAGACGTGGTAAGGCAGAAATGGCGTGGTTAGGCAAGGTGTGGAGCTGACGCACACATTTCAACATATTCCACTAATCTGAGTTTGCTATCAGCAGCCACGACACAGCTCTAACACTAATACAGGTTAGGCCCCAAGTCACCCGGCCACCTCTCGCATGACTTGCACGTTCTGAGGATCTAAGTCATTCACAAAGGACATACCTGTATGTTACGCAAGCCTTCACTACTCGCACGGTGAGAAGGACGGTGTATATGTGATCTTTCATGTAACATTACTAATCTTGGGCTCACGGTGATAGTGAAGCTTTAATTAGATATGAGTATAGTGATGGGGGCGACCGACGTGCTCAAGGACAGGTAAGTGGTATGGCCTGAGGGCTCGACGGTGTGGTGTGGTGCAGGTGTTAGGCCGAACTGGCTCCCTCCCCCCTGCCTGCATATCTTGTCCCCTCCCAGGTTGGTCCCCCCTTACCCGCCCCCCTCACATCAGGGTGGAGACAACCAAATTGAGGCCCTCGGCCCCTCACACGCACCATGATACTCATACCAACACTCCGACATCCCTCGTCCGTGAGACCACGCGTCCTGGTGGGGAAAACGCAGGGAGGGAGGGAAGGTAAGAGCCGGTGGTATTGGTAGTGATGGTTATCTTGATAACAACAAAATGGAAACGCTTGAAGAAAAAAGTAAGAAAGGTGAATGACAAAATAGATGTACTTGGGTGGGTGGACCAATGATAAGGAGAGGAAAGATGAATGGGAACGAGACTAAAATGCACTAATGAATAAGGAAGTGAGTGACAAAACACGTCCAGATCAAAAGAATTAGCTTCGGTATTATTATACATTCTAGACAACCGACAACGAGATCCTCCAGGGTTCAATTAAAATATCTGACACGCACGCACACACCATTTTCCTCCTGACGAATCACAATTTTCGATGGAGGACGTGAGCAAGTTTCCCTGAGGATATATTTAGTTCTCAAATCTGTTAGCCCACGTGGCGAGCAGCTGCAAGAAAAGGGGGGGGGGGGTGCTTCAAACACCCCGCCTCCCTCCTTCCATACGTCATAACCACAGGGCCAGCCACCGGAAATGACTCGTACATACAATAATATAACATTCTTCACACTGTACAGGTTACTTCAACTAAGCACAACTATCGGGTTTAAAATTACAGTATATCACCAAATGCATACAAACGCCCCCAAAAAACAAAACCCATTAATGCCCTTAATGTCGGCCGCCTGTTGTTAATAACTATAAACACTACGCTATCACGGGTTCATAGTCCACATGATACAGCTTTTCTTGTGTGTGTGTGTGTGTGTCAATGGGGGCTAAAAAGGCAGCATCACAACAGCCGAACCTGCGACATGACCCTTCAGGTGGCGGCGGTACATCTCACCCTCGAGGACAGGAGTCAGTGACCCCCCCAAGCACGCAACATTAATATAGGAGTCGGTGCCAACACTGACATCTGTGTTCATCTGATTTTATGTTCGTAAGTAAATCTCTCTCTCTCTCTCTCTCTCTCTCTCTCTCTCTCTCTCTCTCTCTCTCTCTGTGTTCATTAAATATATCAGATTTTGTTTTTAAATATATCAGATTTTGTTTTAATATTCTATGTAGTTATTGCATTTTCTTTTAATATGTCTATTCATTTACGTGAGTGTGAGGGAGAGAGGTAATCATCACGTTACAACAACCTGTGTACTGTACCCTCAACATAAACCGGTTCTCAACTTACACCCCTTCAACACCACTAACCAACTCACCCACTACCTTCTTACAACCGGGTCACCCAATCCCTGCCTGGCGCCTTTTGCGTGTGTGTGTTTGTTTATGATTGTGTGTGTGTGCGTATGTATGTGTGTGCGTATGTATGTGTGTGCATGTATGTATGTATATATGGGTCTGTGTGTGTAGTAGTACTACTGGCCCAGGACCACGTGTGGCCCCCCACTAAGCTCCACCCACACCATGACAACAGCTGGTGGTCGTGGTGATCTGATAGTCTGGTTATCATCCTTATGCCTACCACTCGTGTGTGTGTGTGTGTGGGAGGCTTTGTGTGTGTGTGTGTGTGTGTGTGTGTGGGGAGAGAGTGTGTGTGTGTGTGTGTGTGTGTGTGTGGGGAGGACTTTGTGTGTATGTGTGTGGAGGACTTTGTGTGCATGTGTGTGGAGTGTGTGTATGAGTGAGAGAGCACACCTACAACTGTTGCTACCAGGATGAACCCATTACACGCTACGGTACCTGTCTGACCTCGGCTCTTTCCTTCTGCATCTTACCAACAATCCTTCTACTTCTACAGGCTAAACGTCGTTATCTGAGTCACTCGTCGTGGAGGTCGTGACAGGGGTCGTTCGCCGCGGTGGTGGTGCCGGTAGTAACCATCAGCTGCCAAGTCGAGAGAGGTTGGTGGTGGAAATAACCAGCCTTTGTCTCCCTCACCCAACTACTACTGCTGCTACTACTACTACTAACCTACTATCACCACCATACTGCACCACCACCACCATACTGCACCACTACTACCACCACCATACAACACCATCACAATCATATTGCACCACTTCTACGACTTCCATCACCACCACCATACTGCACAACTAACACCATCATACCCGGTTAACCACCACACTACCAACATCTGTGTACGTACGCCACACTACTATCAACCACTCACCACCACAGTATCAACTCATACAGGGTTATTCACCACCATTCTACTCACTAACCACAGACCTCCACTTGTTATACCTGATAAGCCAACTTGCCCAAATAATAAACAAGTTACTCCACCAATCATGTGTTACAATTTGAATGTTTGCGGTAGATGACAAACCGAGAGAGGGTTGTTACCTCACACCCATATATTGTACATAATGTACAGTCAGGGTCAAAAGTTCGCTCCCGCCCAAAATGAAGCAGCATCGACCCAAAATGAGAAGAAAAAGTCAGGTAAGTCAGTTCGGAGACTCGTTCCCGTGACTCGGATTCACCACGGGGAGCGAACTTTTGTCTGACTGTACAGTGTACATGACGCCTGCCTGACCTGACCCCCACTTGGTTTACTAGCCACTCGGTGAGGATGATTTAGTGGCCACTCAGAGAGCATTTGTATCATGTGCACGAGACGAGTTAAATTTTATATCCAGGTTTATGGTGGCAACTATTTTATGGTGAAAGGTAAACAATAGAACACCGAGCTATCACAGTATGGTGAACCATATCTTGAATAATGCTACACACAATGGGAATCACTACACAGGCATTGATGTCTCATTAGGAAGCAATGACTGACTGAATGACTGACTGAAAGAATTTAGAAGTAGACCCCGCCATGTAGACCCGGCGTCCCACATCCCGCAGGCAGGATGAGAGAACACAGGATGTGGTAAGGGAAGCATGAAACCGATAAGATTGTTTGGCAAGTATCTGGTCTCTGGTTACTGGCACAAGTCACTCAAGTGTCACTACTCTTAATAAGTATCCAGCTCTATCCCTCCCTCCAGATGCCTCCCGTACACGCCAACTGCGTACCTTCCCCACACACGTATCAATGGAAGCGTATAGGAGCGACGAACAAAACTGAACCCCTTGCTTTACCAACACAAATACCGGTATAAACATACACACAACACCTGGTACTTCTATGAGCCACAGGAATCTTTTAACACTTGCATGACCCGGATGTGGGTTAGAGCCAGGTGACGCCACGTTTCAGTAATACAACTGTTCCCAACAATACCAGAGCTTTCCTTATTAAAATTACTTTCGGGGCAACATCACAACCACCACCCTCCACCTAATGCAGAGCAGCACATGCAACGAGGAAGAGCAGGCGTGTGACCAAGTGGCTGTGAATGTGATGGGACAGGTGGTGGGTCATGATGGGACGGGTGGTGGGTCATGATGGGACGGTGGATGATGGGACGGGTGGTGGTCATGATGGGACGGGTGGTGGGTCATGATGGGACGGGTGGTGGGTCATGATGGGACGGGTGGTGGGTCATGATGGGACAGGTGGTGGGTCATGATGGGACGGGTGGTGGGTCATGATGGGAATTACTATCTTTATTTCTGTAGCATAACTTACACATACTTTTCACAGTACAATGCCAGCTAAACAAAACACAAGGCAAAATCAAACGAGTTATACACAAAAACGATTGACATCCTTTAGAAATAAATGCTGGTGACACGCGAGCTCTGGGTCTGGATCTCGCACTCAACATTCACGATGACACACCACCAACCCATTCTAAATCTCCACCACCATTAATTGCCAAGGAAAGGTTAAGTTTCATCCTAAAATCACGTCAAGAGTTTGTAATGAGCATCAATGTTAAAATATAGATAATGAGCTCTGAAGTATAATGACCCTCATGACCAATATAACCACCAGCTTAAATTCCGACGTCAAGTTTAATCTGTGCCATGATTTTGTTGAACTAAAAAAACACTACTGTTCATCACTCCCAAAATCCGCTAAAAATAACTGGCACATAGTCCCCCTCCGTCACGGGGCGGCCCATGATGAATTAATCACACTTAAAATAATTTCCCGACCTGCGTACACGGCCGCCCACCAATATACCAGAGGCACAAACACGCGCACATACACCAACAGTTACCCATTCATACACACAAACAACACGTTATGCAATCACACATACTAAAAACATCCAAATGCGCATTTAATACACCTAAAAACTCAAGACACTCAAACAAATGCAAATACACACACACACACAGTCGCACATTAATATACACCAACAAACCGAGACCCATATACAAACACACGCACAGGGACACAAACCTTCCTGGGCACGAAGTGATAACACCTGTCCATGAGAGGGGCGCTACAATAAGGTAGACCAGCAGGAGAGACGAAGGCTGGCAACAGTAGTAACTAGAGGCCTTTGTGAGGTGAGGGACAAAAACCTGTTTCTTATAGCACGGTCGCAGCTGCCGAGATATGACTCGACACACGACACATTATAGGGCTATCAGGTCATTGTATGCACCAGCAAACCAAAGCGTAGTCCGTGACCAACCTACGGTGTTATGATCGCCCACCGTGATGACTGGGCGTAGGTACGTTCATGTGCACTTTATTACCTCCTGCTCTCTTCTTATTTAGATTTACAATACCAGTACGGTACATGATAAACCAAAGCTTTAATGGCACTATGATTAGTTGGGTGACGTGGTGAAAGTCTGTAAAAAGTTCTAACATTATTACCCCTGTTTACTTTGATTGTTTGGTTATTGGTGATTGTTGTGGTAGTGTTCGGAAGTGCTAGTGACCGTCAGGGTGGTGGTAACTTGTAGGTGGTAGACATTGTGTCATGTACAGGTGCGGGCGTGAAGTAGGATACTGAAGGCTGGCTGTTGTGATCACACGAGACAAAATATCTTGAGGGATTATCTCGCGTGAACATCTCCATCTCCTGGTAATAACTTATATCCAACTCGCTAAATATACCAATTGTTCTCCATAACCCAAATTATTGAACATCTGTACTCAAATTTCCTCACTTCATGAGAAAAAATATATCACTAAAGCTCCAGGACAATGGTGAAAACCATTGTCAAAATTGCACCAAAAATCCCGAACTAGACACAAGATGGTCAAAACACATTGAAATCAGGTTGTGGAACCTGGGCCCTCCTTGACCCGTACCACCACTGCTCTCCACCTCTACGCATATTACCTCCCACATCCTGTCAGTATGTGACTTGCCGACATAATCTATGGTCCTTCAGGCACTTATGCCCTTAAATGCAAGTCAATAAGGCGAGCTTCCCTATTGGGCGCTGTAAACGTTTTTGTGCTTCGCCTTGCACAGGATGCAAGAGGGTGCCCAATAAACTAGCCCTCTCGCGAAAAAAGAAACATCCCCTACGCAACATCCTGCATCCCCCTTTCTTCTATCCAGTTGGCCACTACCACACCTTTACTTCACGGGAGCTAGTAATCCTCCCTAACAAAATTTTCAGACGAGCAATGTACCCTTAAGCAACAGTACAAGTGCCTTCGAACAATATAGAGACCTTCATAGACACCTCTTCCAATAATCACCCAAACAGAAGGGAAATCTCATACTATTTCACCAAAAATCCTTACCTAATACACCTAATAGAGGATACCCTTACTTTTACTAGAAACCTCTTAGTCCCTACTGATATAAAAGTATATCGTGAAGATAACAGACGGAAAAACAAGCAAACTAATTAATGTAAAATTATCTTGGTTTTGGTGGCTGTCAGAAGAGCAGTTTTACAACACTACACGGCAGCAGCTAGTAGCCCACTCCCCCTACACAGCAGCAGCTAGTAGCCCACTCCCCCTACACAGCAGCAGCTAGTAGCCCACTCCCCCTACACAGCAGCAGCTAGTAGCCCACTCCCCCTACACAGCAGGAGATAATAACGCTCCCCACTCAACAGCAGCTAATAACCCCCAAACAGCAGAATCCTCCCTTACAGAGCACCTGGAAGTACCGAGCTTGTGAGGACTCTGCTCCGTAATCACGAGAGCAAGGCATGACACGCCGAGCATCCGGGAAGAACACATCACCACCCAGCCCATCTACTACACCAGTCTCTGAAATATCTGAACGCATTCACCCTCACAGTCAAAGTGCAAATTCATTTACTTCACACCCATAAATACATCGGTCGAATGTAAAACTCCAATTCCAGTCATTAGTGTACAACCTTAACCCAACCTTATTAGATCAAATATAAGTACAGTATTCAACCCAGACACCAAAGTACTGCACGGCCCACAAGTTGTTAGGTTTACTGGGACAAGCAAACACGTTAAGGCACGTTATTTAACAAGGGCCATGATGTTCTAACCTTGCAGATGCTCTTGAAGAACACAACTGTGGTTTAGCCACGGAGAACATTAAAATCGATATTAGTTTCTTAACGCACAAGTTCGGTTAAGTGATCATTACTACTACCTGTGTGACCAAGTAGCTAAGACTATACTGTATACCTTAAATACATAAAGTATATGATAACTATTCCTGAACAATAGAGCATTACCTATATACTTGCCGGGATATGAAGTTTTACGTCTGAGAACCTTACCTAACTAAACCTACATCATCTTTTAAACCAACACATAAATGTAAACCAAAGTTCCACCTGCTCCTAAAACACACATTCTGAAGAACAACCAGATGCACACAGAAAATACAGATCTAAAAAGTTAAAATGCAAGACTGCGCACTAAGCCTGTACCTGCACGGCATCACGTCACCTTCAGTAGAATAATTCGTACTTTCTATGATACGCCTCCATCAGTGAGCTACTGTACGTCAAGAAGACTTACTGGTATTATATATCCCAGATACTTATATGACAGACGGAATGAGTGGACAAGTCAGGTAAGAGTAGTGACAGTAGTGACGTTGCCTGAGGGTTGGGAGGGGAAGAGGGGGGATAGGGGGGAGTGGCCGGGGCGTGTCAGGCAGCAGGCCTGCAGGGCTCTACGCCGGCCTCCCCCCCTTTCTCCTCCCACTTCCCCCACACTCAACAATACTCACTGTAAATGGTATCCGTTAAAAAAAAGGTACTACCAAACTAAACATTTTGGAGAGTTTAAATAACTTTTGTTACTTGCTTGTACTTTATGGAGACGGTAGTACTGCAAAAAAGAACGTTTAATATCCTTATAAAGCGGAACGTAAATTGAGAAAACTAACAATGAACAGCATCTGATTTTAGTCCATTCTTAACATTTATCCTATTAATATCATAAACCTTCTTTGAATTGAGTATTGTCTTACGTTAGGATCGTCGACATCAATAACTTGCGATAAAATACTACGCTTCAAGCTAAATAAGACTGCGCGTGTCAGCACCAAAGAAACCCAATTGGTTCTCTTTTGACAATATCCTATAGCCTTTTCACTTGATGTAACCCCCCCACCCCCCCCTGTTGGGTCGTTTTAAGTTTTGCTACTACCTCATAACTTTATATAATGAAATGTGAGAAGATAATTTTGTCGTTACTTAAGAGTAACCTGTATACTGACTTGTTAGCGCTGGGGTGGGTACCTGGAGCAGCAGCCTGGGGAATGCAATATACCGTCAAGCCTCGCACACCCATCTATACTAAACCATAGGGTGAACCAGCCATCAGTGAACTGGACTGGGATTAGACACGGTTATGTGACAGTTAAGCATTACCGGGACAAAGCAGGGAGGTGCTGAGCTCCAGTTAGTAGCTTTCAAGGTGTAATTCATGCCTGACCGTGGGATAACATGTTAGATGTGTGGTAGATAAGCCTCGCACAGGAGTTATCTACGTGCACAGCATAGCAGTGAGAATGTCAGTACTTTTATAAATATGTAACTCACAGGGGTTTATGATGGAGCGCAGGTCGATTCCCCCTGAGCTAGGGGCGTCAGCAGAAGTGTCACACTCCAGGCTTGAGCCACCGTTGGCCTGGATTCCTGATACTGGTGCTTCAGACTCCATTGTAGCAAGTATATCCTCGGTAAACCACCGCACAAGAGGTAAGGAATCACTTTCACACAGAGACACTCCACAACACTCCGTTGTCGCCGACCGTTGAGCGACCAGTGCCTGACATAAAGAGTGAGCGGTCAACTCAAATGGCGCAGTTTAGGTTTCCGCCGACAGAGGGCTGGGGGCCGGGTGGCTGCGCACTGGAGCTGCGCACTTTCAAAATCCATCTTTAGGGCGTCTCTACTAAAATGTCAGACCTTTTCGCCACTTTTACAACAGCTACAGTAAATACTGTAATAAACACCTCTTCATTTTCATGATTATATTTACCTATTAAATGTTAACAATAATAATAATACGTTTCCAAGGCCAAGGACGGTGCTCCAGTGGAACAGAGGACAGGCTCCCGGTGACGTCACACACCAGGGGGAGATGGGCGAGCAGGAGGAATCCTTACCAAGTATATCAGAATGTGCCACCATTGCCAACTTTGCTAACCTAAAGAACCGGCAAATTCTGAAGACAATTCCACCACCGGAAGGTTAACAATGTTACCCAATGCATACTGGAAAATCTGGCATCGTATTCATCACCATGGAAACGTTTGTATGAAGAATGGAGAAACAAGAGCTTCACATATTACTGGCATGAAGGTAGCCAGACGAAGATATTATTTTGATTTAATTAAAAACAATGGAATTTTAGACTGATAAGTATAACAAATTCTGAGAACTGAGTATCATGTAAGTTCCGATATTTCCAATATTTACATAAAAAATATTAGCTTTTGGAATACCGTCCTAAATTATTACTAATTCACAAAATGAATAATTAAATGTTAAAGGGAATACAACGATGTAAGACGAATTATTGGGAATTAAAATCGCATTCGCTTTAACTGGGGACAAAAATATACAATCCGTACTCTTGTTACCATCGCGAATAAGACAACACCGCAAGTTTCACAATCATCCTCTGAAAAGTGGAATAGCTAATCACATAACCAGGAGAAAATAGAAAATAGAAAAATACTGGGCTGTGGCAACGCTTCCTAAACACCCAGGCTCCGGTGACAACGGCAGCCACAACTGTCAAACGTTGCATAATTGAGGTTATCTATGGTTACCAGGACACCTCCAATGACTAAGAAAAGATGCCCAGGAGTGTGTGACCTACACTAGCAACAGCATACTGGGCACTGGCCAAACTTGCCGCCAAAGACACCAGGCACTTGCACTAGGCAACAACAATCACTTCACTTCACTCGCGCACAAGACTCCCAATTCCCTAACTAACCTACTGGTAGGGTGGCCAGACGTAAGGCTTTTGAGCACTGTCCTCCGTCCGGCGCTACCTCGAGCCGGACATTACTTTGTCCTCCCTTTTTGTTGTCTGACTAAAAAGAATTATATAAATTACCTTAGGTATACTTAAAACAGCGGGAACTGAAGGCCATAATAACCGTTAACGTATTTTTATTATATGTAGTTGCCGCAGTGTACGACAGTACGAGTCAAGTTGTCAACACCGTCAACACGTCCAAGATGGTCACTTGGTCAGTCTGCCCAAGGTCGCAGTG
The DNA here is from genome assembly GCF_018991925.1 of Homarus americanus. Taxonomy (NCBI): domain Eukaryota; kingdom Metazoa; phylum Arthropoda; class Malacostraca; order Decapoda; family Nephropidae; genus Homarus; species Homarus americanus. The sequence continues at coordinate 13,833,092 of NW_024732440.1, read as the reverse complement.
GAGAGTGGTTGACTTTTTTGTTCTTGCTTCAATTTGGTTAGCATATGCTGTTTCAGCAGGAGTAAAAATGAATATTCATTTTTTTCAGTTCTTTATTTATACTGTGTGAATGCATGTATGTAATATATACAGTGGATTCCCCCCAAAAATGAAATTTAAGAAAAATTACAAAATAGCATTCATCACATTATACTGTAGTGATATTTGACAAATCAACAATTGTTCTAAGTATATTCTGTATAATCTTTACAACTTGTTTTTATATATTTTCAACTCATTATTAAACACGCTTAATTTAGGTTAAAATATAGGCTTCGCGAAAAAAAATAGAAAAAATTTCCTCCTTTTTGGAAATGACCACCCTACTACTGGTACATACTGCACTCAAAGGGAGCCTCTGTTACCTACCCTAGACAACAGGTGACAACGGTAACCTGCACTAGAGAACAGCAGACAACAGTGACCTACAACACACATTAACCTGCACTAGACAACAACGGATAACAATAACCTAACACTAGACAACAGTAACCTACGCTTGACTACAATGACCAACACTAAAGATAGCAAATACTCAATACACTATCCTCTACTACTACTATTATTATATACCAATATATCCACCAATGCAGATAGACATGGGTATAAATCTATTGGCTAAAAGCGCTAATAGGAAAAAAAGGTATAAGAATGGGAGAAAGAAGAGGAGGCTAAGACAGAGATGAAACTAAACATTAAGTGCTAATTATGATGACTGTTGGGGTGCGGCTCCAGGGTGTCTTGTGCATGGTCGACTTTTCCTGCAAAACCATCCACACGTGATCTCGATTTAGTTTCAACGTATATTTTATTATTATTATTATTATTATTAGTGTTACTTTTATTGTTATTATTATTATTATATTATTATTATTACGGTATTATTATTATTATTATTATTATTATTATTACTATTATTATTGCAGTATTATTATTATTAGTGTTACTTCTATCATTATTATTAATAAAGCTCGCATGAATTACAATTTTCATTAATGTAATTATAATCACTTCGGTAATTATTATCACTATTGTACGATATTCCTCAAAACTCGCAAGAATTTTTGTATTTACATGATCTTAACTCGTATCTGAAAACTACCGAGAAACTACAATTTACAAAACCAACATTAATATCGAATTATCCTACTCTTTAATACTGTACGCAGACTTTTTTTTCAACATTTTGCCCTTCTAAATATCAACGTACAATGGCTGTAAATCTTTCGTAACTACAATTCAAATAGAGACTAAATATGTATCGGTATTCTATGAGGATTATAATTAGGCTATACTAACTATAGTAAATCGCTGTTTACCCGCCATGTCAGGGGTTGTTTTAACGAATGAAAGTCCTAAACCAAACCCACGACAAATAATCCAACAAAAATTCAACCACTCCTAATTTTAACCTCACCCTAACCTAACAAAACCAAACCAAATATAACATTACCGAACCAAACCTAATCTAACTTAATTTCTGATATTAAAAAATGTGTCCCCGATAAATTTTCCTAACTAAATTTGTAACTACTTTTCCGGTGTCATGGTTTATCTGCTAGCCCAATCCAAAACATCCTCTTCACCAAGACACCACTGTGCATGCATCAATTTCCATATAAGCTTCCGCCCAGACTAGTTGCTCCTTTTTCGTGCAGTTTCATCACGAAGGGCAAGAAGCATCTGATATTGTATATACTGTAACATATTTGGATAAAAGTAATTTCTGATAAAGAAATATTAACTCGCCGATATACTTGAAATCAGCGTTGCGTCAGTTATTGGCCACGGGCACCACCCCCACCCTTACCACGTAACCAACTTTATTGTCTCAGAGTAATCCCCACAATTCTCTCATTCTGCAACACACACACACACACACACACCTGAATTTTCACTTGACTAAAGTCTGCCAAGTATGTTGATCTTCTTGAGCTCCGAAAAGTTCCTTGTGTTTCGTTGAGTTACTCATTTCTTCCTCTTTACCTTCATCTACCGTGAATATCTTGTCTCTCTCCTCCTCAGTATTCTATTCATTTATCCCTGTTCTCTTGTTTATTATCTTCCTCTCCCTCCTAGTTATTATCTACTTCCGTCTGCTGTCTTTATTCAACATCATGTTATCTCCTACTGCGCCTACCTCTTCTATTTACTCTATTCCAGTATATTTACACCCCACCTCCTCCTCCTCCTCCCGTCTTCCCGCCACACAGTTTCCCCGCATCACCTTCACTTGTTTGTACCCGTCACCCTCACCCTCCCTGCAAACTTAAGTTTCTCGCCGGAAGTTGTGGCATCCGACAGGTGTGAATTCCTTGTTCCCACCAACTTGTAGCTCATGTCCCCCCCCTCACACACACACATACAACCAGTTTACGTAAATTGAAGCTGAAAATCATTTCTACAAAAACGTCCAGAAACAATAACATTACGCATTAAGCTCACTTTAATCTAAATACAAGACTCAAAATATTGGAACTCAGTCCGCTACACAATACGAAAAAATCCAACTGTTTCAGCCGCACAGAACAGAAAGGCGTAGGTAAATGTGTTAATCTCGTGTAATTCAAGAGGACTCTACAACAGGTGATCTCTGGGACCTTTTTTTTTCTACAACAAAGTAACGTAAAATTCCTACACCCGATCATCCCTAAATAATGTATATGTTTACATTGTTAGATAACTAATAATTTAAATGTCTAATGTTGTAAATATCATTCACCAAGACTTAGATCTTTTAAATCAATGTTCGAAAATATAGTAAAATATCCTTTACTATTAATTTTAATTGTATTGACTTTGTGCTGTTCCAAGGTGATATTTTCTGGAGAGAGAAATTTACAAATAACAAGACAGCTTTGAAAAAAAACGTAATGTTTTCAGGTACGTGAGTGGCAGCACAAGTCATCGTCTCCTTGAAGGAGTGGACAGGGATCCCGTTATAAGTAGCCAACGTGGATGAACATTACTAATGTCTTCACTTACATTACAGTTACTTGAATCCTGACGCTGATAGAAGGTAACTCCGGTACTTCTATGATCCAATTGACAGCATTCTGCACCCAAACAATTAAAATCTAAAATATATAAAAAATCTTCTGAGTATTTTTATAAGCTAAGTTTTCGCATACATAAACACCAAGTCAACGTGCAACCCTTCATTTATTTCTGGGGATACCTTCCAACGCAATCTACTTCTGCCTCCATTACAGTATTTGGATCACCTGAAGACTTGCTCCCTCCACCTTATTTCACCTGATGATTAAACACCCTAACACTACCTGGGGGGATTAAGTTTTATGTTCTTTAACCATTACGTGAAATAAGCTGGGTGTGTGGGGATTTTTAGGTTATTCCAGAATTTTGTTTGTTCCCTTTTCTTCGACTTTGCTACAAAAAAATCTGAATTTACTATTTTATAATAATTCTATGATGACCACACCCGCCCATGCCAATTTTAAGTATAAAAGTTCATTCTTAAATTAACAATACAACAACAACCAGGAAAAATAAATTAAAAAAATATCCACAATTGATGTACACAAATATAAAGGAACAAAAAATTCTAAAAATCGAATAATTACAAAGTTGTCCCTTGAAGCCACAAAAACATACGTTTGGCCACTGTCAACACCACAAAACCCCCCAAAATTTTAAAGCAAATTCCCATATAAGAGCGTTAACTTGATGATATGGGCGTGTGAGAGTAGTAACAGTGGGCGTGAGGAAACCATATGGGTCATTTGGCAGCAATCAAAATAGGTTTATTCTCCTTAACGAGACAATATAACTAACATACATGAGACACACTTCTAAATAAAAAAAAATGACCAACGAGCAAGTCCACAGAGTGAATACATTAATTCTAGTTAACAGTTGCATTAACACACCGAGGTCTCACTGACAAATATCTTTCCGCTACGATTATGTTCGCCTTCCCGCGCCTCAACAATTTAATGCTTTATATGCGCCTAACTTGGACTTCTATTTTTTCCTCTTATATCCTGTAATTTTGAAGCAAACTGTTTATTAATTACATGGTACAGCTGGTTGGGTTTAAATAGTCCGTAAAGTTCATGTCCAGCAATAACACATGAACAATTGATTGAAATGTAAATGCAAACGTTCGTTAGTGTAAAAAAAAAATTAAAAAATAAATAAATGACATGATATAACTGCACACATCCTTTCGTTTTACACCACCATGTTTATAGGTAATCTATCACCAAGTTCACCCATCAAGAACTCAATATTAACAGTTAATATTTTAGTGTGAACTTTGACTGCAGTAAGATGACTTGTTATGTGTGCTCCAGTTTTAAAGTGAGCCAGTCCTTTAGATTGGTGCAAAGTCCTAATGGGTCTTAATTCAAAGGGTCCTACTCTTAATGGCGTTAATTAATGTAATAAATTCGGGCTCATTTGATTTTAAACCTGCAGCAGTCTTGACAATTACCATCCATCGCAGTTACTCCCGCCATATTTAGTTTCAACAATTTTCTCACATTCTCCATCGTTTTCTGTGTTCCCTCGAGGAGCAACTGTTGTCTTATTACAGTCGGGATTATTTACTCACCTTCAAGACTTGCCTAACTGAGCTAACAACTTAGTTCAAATACACTTGGACGTTATTGGGAATTATGACATTTATTTGGTAGGCTTGTGGAGATGGTGCGCCGCCTTATCACTTTTTTTTAACAGATAATGCGAATCCGGTGTGTGTGTATAGATAGATAGAGAGAGAGAGAGAGAGAGAGAGAGAGAGAGAGAGAGAGAGAGAGAGAGAGAGAGTAAACTAAAGCATACAGTTTGTTAAGTTAATGTTGAAAACGCGAATTCGCCGACAGCTACAGTACAGATAATAAAAGAACACCCAACATTATTCGTTAAGCTTCATTTCATATATTTTCAGGAATGATCTGTGGTCTCCGAGTGTACAGGGTAAATAGATGAGCCTAACATATAATAGTTTATAACGATTTTTTCTTTATACGACAACGGATTAACATGCGGTAAAACAAACATGGGTGAGATTTTCTATTAACGACTTGACACACATTATTTATAAGGTGCAATACATGTGGGTTAGTAAACTACTGCATACACATTTATACAGTACACCCCACATAAGACACCTTTACAGTCACATAGGTATACATCCAAAAATTCATTTGATTAAGTAACGAAAACATTTCGGCTTAACCTTTTTGAATACTGTACTAGTGTAACAAAACAGGAGAAACACCGGGACAAGGACGCAGTGAAACGTAGGAAAATCTGAGAGTAGATCTAACACAACCCTCCGAGCTATCATCTGGCGATAAAACACAGGAATACAACCGACCACATCCTGTGCCCTGCTGACTTGACTACCATCATGTCTGGACAATGTACTTGGATATATTTTAAACGCTTGTCTAACCTAAACATCTTGCTCACCTGAACACCTGTCCCTAACAAACATCTTGCTCACCTGAACACCTGTGCCTAACAAACATCTTGCTCACCTGAACACCTGTGCCTAACAAACATCTTGCTCACCTGAACACCTGTGCCTAACAAACATCTTGCTCACCTGAACACCTGTGCCTAACAAACATCTTGCCCACCTGAACACCTGTGCCTAACAAACATCTTGCTCACCTGAACACCTGTGCCTAACAAACATCTTGCTCACCTGAACACCTGTGCCTAACAAACATCTTGCTCACCTGAACACCTGTGCCTAACAAACATCTTGCTCACCTGAACACCTCAACAAACATCTTGCTCACCTGAACACCTGTGCCTAACAAACATCTTGCTCACCTGAACACCTGTGCCTAACAAACATCTTGCTCACCTGGACACCTGTGCCTAACAAACATCTTGCTCACCTGGATACCCTGATCAACCTAACACACCTGAGTCCAGGATTTCACAAGATGTGTAGGTTTATTCACTTTCTCTGCCTATTATCTATCCACAATAAAGGCTCAGTGCAATTTTGATACCATTAGTGATCTTCACTATTGTTGTGTAGCTCAACGGGGAGTGATACATGTGTATTTACATCTTCGATACTAAAAATTACTCACTCACTCAATACCTCCTTCCCTCATTTACTCACCTCCACCTTCCCTCGCTCACTCATCAAGCCCATAATTTAAACAAGGGTGATCAAGAACTGGTAATTTGAAACTTAACACTTATAAAACATTCTTGAGAGAAAACTCCATCAGACAGGTAAGGAAAGGCGTGTATGGGGCTGACAAATCGCAACCAAAAAATAAAAAAATAAAAAAAGATGTGTGACCGACAACCAGCATGTCCTGCATTGTACACTCGCAACAAAAAGTATCGGTGCATACTGTAGTGTGAACAATTTGAAACCAGTGACGATAGGTATTGGGAAAGGCGAGTTGTTCCAGCCGTATGTTGGCAGCCCTGATTGTCAGCCATATGGCAACACCTAGTGGAGGGGGAGGGGGGTATGAGGATACACTTACCAACCTTCCCGACATATCACAGTGTATACGTATCGTTTCGGAACTCGTCGATCTCATCCTACACCGATACTTTTTGGTGCGAGTGTACTGTATGTCAGATACAGGTTCCTGTCACTCATATACTGTATGTTGTGCCGGTGTAGAAATACACGCCTCTACGTCAAATCCGTCACTGAGCGAGTCAGTTAAGTTGAATTTAGTCTCAGAAAGTGTTATTAATATTTTATTTAGGAAACGCCAGACGAATTTATTCAGCTCAAGAGGGAATCTGTACACAAGGAGTTAAGTGAATCTGATAGGTTACAGCAGCCATCATAAGGATAGAAGGATCTCCATGATTAGGCATCCCCGCTTATTTCACTTGACGATTAAATAACCTATTGGTAATAACCTAACCTAACCTAACCCGATTGAAACATTCATCTCGCTATTTGACTAAGAAAAATTGAGTCCTTTTGTGAAATGCCTGATGACATGGTTTGACTAACACAATAATTATATACGCCTGTATACGTAAATATGAATTACGTACGGGTGTTTGTATGTATACGTATGATTTATGAGTGTGTGCAGGTCTACACGTCAAGCAGTGAGTATATATGAGTTGTGTATATGAGCATGTATATGAATGTGTACCTGTATGCATGCTGGACGAGTTATGTACCTGGGTTACATAACAGCACGCATTACGCAACACACACAGCCCATGAGGCACTTTTGTAAAACCAAGAACCCCTTTATACTAACGTCACCCACCGGTAAATTTCACCCCAAAGTTAAACACATACCCCACCAAGAGTACCGGGCACGCTGCTGTTAACACATCATATACTTAACCATCCATCAACCACGAATTCTAGCTATACCACAAACCAGAGCATTCTAGTGTGGTGGGAGCCATGTAGGTCGGGAGGTTCCTAAGCTGATTTTGTGCCCTAACTGGTGCTACCGTGTCTATCACCTTCAATACCCACAACATCCCAAACACCGCCTCAACCTATACAACAAATGTATCCTAGTGAGCATGATACTATTAACAATGTGGAGCAGAGTTCACAAATATTATAATTATTTTACTTTTTTATAAATTTGAATATATGTATTTTTTTAGGAAATAGTTTTATTTAATAATACTTTCGAAGGGTAGTATAGGCTTAGAGTACAATACATGGTAAGGGAGACTATTAAGGAAGATTCAAGAGAAAACAAATAAGGCAAAAGGAAGACCGAGACAAGTGTATATGTTTTATCAGTGAGTTAATTAGGTCGCCAATTATCATGTTCTACAGTATATAACCTGATTCACGACTGAGAGGTTCCTTGTTACCCGGCTGTGTGTGTGTGTGTGTGGCGGCAGGTGCATGGTAAGGGAACCTCCTTCCTCAATATCGTGTTAATGTGGTAATTATTCTTCTCTCATAGTAATCAGACATTATTTACCTATTCCCAGTCACTATATATAACAGTATCACACAACCTTTCTCCTCTTATCAGTTCACAAAATAACATATATTTTATAATACAACGTCTCTCTTATCAACCCGTCGAGGAAGAAGACTGGCGCCAAGGTAACGAGTCACTGTTAGATGCACGCGTCAGGTCAAACGTGATAAGATTGATCAGGTGGGCACAGGAACCACATGGAGGATCAAGGCTGTAGAGAGAGAGAGATTAGATATGACGATCACTTGAAAATTAGGCACCCCAGCTAAACTCACATGATTGATTAAACACCCTAATACTATCCATGGAGGAGTTAGTGTTAAGTTAGTTTGACGTTAGATTAGGCTAGGTTAAGTGAGGTTAGGGTGTTTAATCATCAAGCTAAATAAACTGAGTGTCTAAGCTTCAGGTGATTCGATAGGGGGTAAGGGGATACTGATACTTCGGAAACCGGAAGCATTCTGTCATATTCCACTAATATCGGGGATTATGGACCTTGTGGTGGTGGTGGTGGTGGTAACCTTCGACATTCCTAACAGTAATCAAGAGAGCAGTATGTGATGGTGAGACTGGTGATGGTGAGGTTAGCGTCCTCACCAACACTCAGTCTAGCTTGTGAACCGGTAAACTGGCCGCACTATACTTCCGGCGCTGACACCTGCTGCACACACACACACACACACACCTGGACCATCCTAACCGCAGCTGTACTCCAGATCACTATTGTTAAGGGGCGACACACAGCCAGGCCAGGGACCTTCATCAGGTAGAGGTATGTATAGACACAAGTCACTCAGGAACTTCATTTATAACTTTTTTTCTTTTCTTTTCTTACTTACAGGAGAAAAGTTTTGACACCCTTAAAGAATTCAATATTTCTCCTTTCAAACTCACTGACAAATATATCAGTTGTTTAAAAACAAATTTTACACTCATAAACAAAGTACATCTACCATATCGCGGTCACCTACAAGCTCGATAACACAGGCGGAGCTTAAATAACCCGGACTTATCTGTGTATCTGTAGGTGGTGATGGAGGACACTAAGGTGGTTGACAGATGACGGTGGTAGGTAGTGGTGGTAGGTAGTGGTGGTGATGGTGGTAGGCGGTGAGGGGATTGTTCTGAGGGAATGTGCTGAAATTCTAGCCCGTGCTTGCTCGCCTCTTTCACCTTTGCCTCAAAACCCAAACTTTTCCTTCTTCTTGGAAGCATGCCTCGGTTCAGCCCATCCCGAAGAAGGGAGACCATTCTAATCCCTCTAACTATGGCCCCATTGCTCTAACTTCATCCCCCTCTAAGATTTTCGAAACTATCTTGAGCAATCACTTTCTCCGTCACCTTGAACGCCTTTCTCTTTTGTCAGATCACCAGTGTGGCTTTTGCCAGGCGAGATCTACTGGTGATTTGCTCTCCTACTGCACCCATCTTTGGTCATCCTCTCTTAGGGATTATGGGGAAACTTTTGTCGTGGCCCTCGACATCTCCAAAGCATTTGACAGGATATGGCACAAGTCTTTGCATTCTAAACTTCCCTCTTATGGTTTCTCTCCTCCATTTTGTTCTCTAATTTCTAGCTTCCTTGAGAACCGATCCATGGAAGTTGTTGTCCAGGGATCGACCTCTCGCTCTTTCTCTACCAATAGTGGTGTCCCACAGGGTTCTGTTCTTTCACCTACTTTCTTCCTTCTTTTTATCAATGATTTACTTCACACTACGACTAATTCTATCCATTCTTACGCTGATGATTCTACTCTTCACTCTTCTTCACAATTTTCCCTTCCCCATAATTCTCAAACTAGACCTGTTTCTAGAGCTGATATCATTTCATCTATCAATGCGGATCTGTGCAGCATCTCCGAATGGGGAGGTAGAAACTTGGTTAAATTCAATAGTAATAAAACTCAATATTTACCAATTACACTTTCCAAATTAGATGATCTCCCACCAATCACATTTCAGGATGCAATCATTCTGCTAAATTCTAAAATATATATGCTAGGCCTCACCATTTCCTTTACTATGTCATGGAAGCCACACATCCACAACATTGCTAAAGCTGCCTCCCGAAAGCTGGGAATGCTGTACAGATGCCGTAGCTACTTCACTCCTGAGCAGTTGCTTCAAGTTTATAGGGGATTCATTGTCCTAACTTGGAGTACTGCTCTCATATCTGGGGTGGCTCTTCTTCCGTCCAACTGGTAGTTAGGGTGGAATCAAAGGCATTTCGCCTTATTAACTCTCCTCCTTTAGTTGATAATCTTTCTTCCCTTTCCCTTCGCCGCAATGTTGCTTCACTCTCTCTCTTTTACAGGTACTTTAACAATCAATGTTCGGTGGACTTGGCATCCTGTGTACTGCCGGCAAGGCCGTGGGCTTGTAACACTTGTCTCGCCTGCGGTGCCCACCGGTTCTCTGTGGATGTCAGTCACACTAGAATAACCCTTTATAGTACATCCTTTTCTCCTCACACAGCCAAACTGTGGAATGCTTTGCCTTCTTTTGTATTGCCATACTCATGCAATCTGTCTCACTTCAAAAAGCTGATTTTCCGCATCTTTGTGGTGTACAGTAGATTAATATATTTTTCTTTTCTATTTTTAATTTATTTTGACTCTTATTTCCCCCCCCCCCCTCCCGGCCCCGTTGTGGGTTAATGACCCGTGCGCGGGTGGGCTATTCCCCGTAAAAATCACAAGAAAAAGTATAGTAAGTGGAGTCAGGGGAATAAGGTATAAGTGGTGATGGATGTGTGGGGGGTGAGAAGCGGTGGGTGGATGATGGGGGTTTAATAGCCATCACCTTGACTTGGGGCAGGTAGTCATGCAGGTGGGTGTGAGGGTGGGAGGCAGTCATTCAGGTAGGTGGGTGTGGAGGGCAGGCAGTCATGCAGGTGGGTGGGTGTGGGGGACAGGCAATCATTCAGGTAGGTGGGTGGGTGTGGGGGGCAGGCAGTCATGCAGGTGGGTGGGGGTCAGGCAGTCATGCAGGTGGGTGTGGAGGGCAGGCAGTCATGCAGGTGGGTGGGTGTGGGGGACAGGAACATCCATTACTCACTCTCCCGTTACTGTTGAATCCCGTTATCCTACCAGCCAACTCCATAATGTGTTTCTCTTTAACAATCTCCTCAACTCGAGGAAAGTTTACAAGCCGCGTTAAGGACCTACAAGTTTCTGGGACATGCCTCACACAAACAGGCGATTCTTTCTTGTCCGTAAATCACTGGAGTGTTTTGTATTTTGTAAGAACTGTGTGTACAAAGCTGCATTGTGTTGAACACAAGTCTGTGGGTATTGTTGTGGTATACTGCTTTGTGTTGTCTGCACATTACACGTCAAGACCAACGCCAATGATTTCTGATAATAGCACACAGATGAGTTCTCTTAATGACAGGTAGGCAGACAGGTAAGTTCATTTAATGGCAAGTGGGCAGGTAAAGGCGAACCACCAGCTGCAGGCACCCACCACCATAGAGGTGTGTGTGTGTGTGTTTAGGGGAGGGGATGTGTAGGGTTGGAACGATGCTCTTTAATTCTTGACTCATCCACAATGCCTCAACCTCATCTCCACCCATATATATATATATATATATATATATATATATATATATATATATATATATATATATATATATATATATATATATATATATATATATATATATATATATATATATATATATATATATATATATATATATATATATCACCGCTACATTGTTACCCTACGAGTACCCACAATACACGAACACTGCCTGACTACCTTTATTAATAGAACAGTATACAATAAAAGCTGCGACACTGGTGGGGGAGAGAATCACTAGTGGCATCAATAATCAATGAGGTTAATGTGAACTGCAGCTGAGAGTGAGCCGACGATGAAGTCGATGTCTGGCGGATAATGAACACACGTGCTCGCTCGCTCGCTCGCTCGCTCCCTCCCTCCCTCCCTCCCTCCCTCCCCCCTACCTCCACCCTTCTCTCACTTTCTACCTTCCCCTCCCATTAAACCTCACCCCCCTGCCCTCCCCCATCATGCACGACATACAGGTTAGCACGCTCTCCCTCCCTCTCACCCTCTTCTATATACCCTCCCTCTCCCAGTCCCGCTCTCCCTCCCTCTCACACTCTTCTATACACCTCCCTCTCTCCCAGTCCCGCTCTCCCTCTCTCTCACCCTCTCTACTCCCATACAAATTAATTCTCCATTTGTCTCCCTCTCTTACACACACACTCTCTCTCACATAGAAGGCGGGAGGCAGAAGGCAACAACAGCACCGCCCTGAAGTCACGGCAGACTACTTCCGGCGACCATGTGTTCTTCACGCCCCTCCGCCCACCACAACCATTGTCATCCCCACAACCACTGCTGCCATCACCACCACCTCCTACGTACACTCCTGCAGCTGAGAAGGGAGGAAGATCAAAGGAAGGAGCAGACAGGAGTGAGATAAGAAAAATGACACACACACACACACACACACACACACACACACACACACTACCGCCTCGTATACCTACAAGTCATGATGAGTCAGACATTGTATTGGTGTTCTCAGAAAGTGGGAGGAAAATGGGGGGAAAGGGGAGGGGGGAAAAGTGGGGGAGGAGGAAAGTGGGGGGAGGGGTATAAGAAAGTAATGGTCTGGTGTGTATTGACAATTGTGAGTCATTCTCTCCCCTCCCTCCCCTGTGAATCATTCTCCCCTCCTCCCCTGTGAATCATTTTTTTCCCCCTCCTCCCTGATCAATCTATTTCCCCTCCCCTCCCCTGTGAATCAATCTATTCCCCCTCCCTGTGAATCAATCTATTTCCCCCTCCCTGTGAATCAATCTATTTCCCCCTCCCTGTGAATCATTTACCTGCTCTAGTAACCGAGTGATCTCCCCCAAGCATGTCAGTCACACAGCCTCCTCCCCTTAACCAATCAATTATATACCTTAACAACTCAAATACTCAGTGAATTACCTCGATAACTCCAACGATCTCTGCATTATTGTATTTTTCCTCTGTATCTAACCACTTCCTTTCTTTCAACTGAACCTAACTCAATCTAACCAAATGCATTGCAACTTGTTTTTTACAGTGGGTTTTGCAGAATTTACGGCCTACAACACAGTGTATACTAAACCTTCAGTACACAAGAAGAAAGTGTGGCTGGCACTGCAACTGACCACATTCACTTCACTATCTGTGAAGTTAGGTACAGTACATATAATTATGGGCTAAGGACATATATTCATTATATATATTTTATCACCCAGACTATTGAGCATACAGCTACATAAGCATTTGTTGTCACACCTCCTAAGGTGGTCAGCACAGAAACATTTGTTCTTTCACACCTCGGGTGTACAGCCCATAAAACTACAGACTCAACCCTCAGTGTGTGGTGACCATGTTGAAGTGTGGTTTATCTCCAACCACCAGACTCAAGAGAGTTCAGCCCAGGTCTCACCAGCACACAGCCCGGCACGATGCCTTAAAGTCGTGTCTGTCGAGAGACCAGCTCTCCAGGCTGTGCCTCTCTCTAAATATATCAGCTAATTACAGGTTAATAGCTAATGCTCATTAGTCTGTCAATACCAAATAATTGTACAGACATTACAACCCAATATAACTAGAAAATCACCACGTGTGTTTACATTAAGCCAAGTAACATCAAGTGAAGAGAACAGTACCTGTGTGTCTTGTTTAACTTACAAGCTGAGATAATTACAACTACAACCCAGGACAGCTGTGACGATTTCAACTATCAACCAATCTACGACTATATCAAAGGTGACATGCAGTGAGATTACCTGATATCTCACTCAACTGCATCAAAGGTACTAGCGACTAACCTACACCCATCCAGGCAAGTGTTAACAAGTGAGATAGTTTGATATCATACCACACCTAAAACTGGTGGCTGATGGCACCCCGGACTTGAACCAGAGACCTTTAGGACGAAAGGCGAGCTCTGTATTCACTCTGCCCCCGCACCTATCGAAAATCAATCTGGTGTAGTCAAACGCCACCTGACTTCTATGAGAGTTCACTTAACCATAACGGTAAGTCAGCCACTAAAGAAGAATGTTGAGGATCAGCTGGTGGTAAGTCAGCTGGTGGTCGATCAGCTGACGATGACTCATCTGCTGCGAAATTAGTCAGCTGGAACAAACTCAGCCAGCTTCCCCTCACACATTCATCGTCAGCGCGACCTTGAGTCATGGAACTAGCCCGGGGCGGCGGCGGCGGGATGGAAGTGACTCAACCCTGGGAGGCGAGGTAAGCTGAGGGATAGTGGTGGAGAGAGAGAGAGAGAGAGAGAGAGAGAGAGAGAGAGAAAATGGGGCAGAATAAAGCCGATAGTGTGTGATGATGAAGTAAGGAGAGAGGTTCATGACAAAAGGAGAGCCATGATATAGAGACCTAAAATGTGTTAAGCCAGTCAGCTGACCTGTCACCCCACTTGTCATGGGCATTGTGGTCATGGGGAGGGGAGGGGAGGGGGGGTTCACTCGTGTTGGTGGTTACTGATTTGGGCAGTCGACGTGTGAGGATGATGATGATGGTGATCTTGGTGTGGTGTGTTGTGGTGTTGGTGATGGGGTGGTGGTGCTGATGAGTGGTGGTGATGCTGAAGTGATGGTAATGTTACTTTCGTAGTTGATGGTAGTTATTGGTGTTGTGTTGGAGGTGGTGGAGGGAGAACCAGTCGACGGGGTGGCGTGTGTGTGAGATGGAACAGCGACCATGGCGGCTCCCCAGTTCCGGTGTATCGCTCTTCATGGCTGTCTACTCTGGTAATTACGTCTTTTTAGTGTCCAGCCCAGTCATCACATGTCAAGAAACTAACCCCCCCACCCTTAACAATACTACTGTGAGTGAGGACAAAAGCATTCAGTGAGTTGTTACCTCCTGTAAGCCTTGCTGAAGGAGAGGTACTGTACTCTAATGGTGACTCAGTTTTCTAGTTCTATGTACGTCATAAACCGCTCATCAGCTACATATTAATAACCAATATGCCCATGAAACAGTTATGTTAATACAGAATGACTTTGTAGTCATCCTCAGTGAGATGTCTTAGCTGGCCGTCTAGCACACTCAGCAGAGACGGGGAGGCACCCACGTGCTCCGCCACACTGGGACTCTGGGAGATGGTTCGCCCTAGACTTTTCTCTGGAAGGAAGCGACACCCACGTGTTCTAGACTCGCTGTAAAAATCCAGACACTGAATTAAATACAGTTATGTTTATAGGCAAGTTCAACAGAGTAAAGTTGTAACGGTACTGTTTTTAAACCGTAAGAGAACACAATGGTTTGAAGTTAGAATGACATTCATATTTGCGATCGTAGACGCACATGCTCCCATAACCTGCGACGCTTCAACTGATACCTTAAACAGGATCTTCAAACCAGTCTGTTACATTTTTTTCCTTGACTAGGCAAGAGGCTACTCCTTCAGGTCACCTCGCCTGCCAGGGTCCCCACGTAGGCTGTTTGACCACTTGTTGAATAATAAACACCATCTTCATCATCTTATGATACAGAACAGGAGAGCACAACTTCACCTGTGATCGTGTTCTCAAAAATCGTCTTTATTCTCCCTAATTTGAGTTAAGAAAATGTATCGAGTTTCAGCAGTCTCCTTACAACCTCGGAGGGACTTGGGCAGCGATTATGGTGTCGCAGCTTGAGTGAATGAGGCAATTAGGTGGATTTTCCTTTCTCTGACCAAGATACTGAAAATATTATAAAATGTATTTTGTCATATAGGCGCTATAGGATGCCAAGGTTTACAATGTATACTGTGTACTCAAGTTGGGAATACGGTTTAGTGTGTGTGTGTGTGTGTGTGTGTGTGTGTGTGTGTGTGTGTGTGCTCTTTGTCTTCGCTTTGTTTTCCACACACGTCGTCTTTTATTGTCCCTGACATTTCCTCACTACTCTGAGGCTTTCGTAATCCTTGACCAATATCACAAAAAAACGAGAGGAGTAGATAGATGGATAGATAGACACAAACAGACAGATACAATAGAGATAGAGAGAACTGTATGAGAACTGTGACCGGTGTATATGAAGGACACGTGATGGTGAGGTGAAAGCATGGGAGAAAAACACTCCTTGTCAACATCAACTGTGATGGCTGACATGTTTCCCCGGCCTTCAAGTCTCCAGGCTCATTTACACACTTACTTTCCCACACTACCTTGCCCCCGGTCACCATACATACATACACAAGCTCACCTCTCTCTGGGATTGGTTAGCATCTTATCTTCACAATATCTACAATCGTTGTCTATTATATACTGTACATGCTAAACCAACTGTGAGTTTGTAAGACGATTTTACTGGATAAATTATCTATCAGTCTAGGGTTAGGTTTGACTTCAATCCACGAGGGTGAGGAGGGATCATGCCAGACCAGGGGGGGAGGAGGAAGTCGACGTTTCCCCTCAATGACTCACACACAAAGTCATCCAGATCTTACCACCTCCTCCCCTCTCACCAATATTCCCCTTACCTCATCCACACTATTAATATATACTGTAGCTATATATATAACCTATGTGTGCGTGTTTCAATCCACCATAAACAATGATATAATTCCCCATAGCACCAGGAACACGTCTGACCTCACCTCCATATTATACCATCAATTTTACACGTCACGGTCCCAATGCAGCGCAAACCCATTATTATAACGCCACACCCTAGCGACCCTAATGATAGCCGTCTGACGAACCTCTATGGGAAATATCGCCAACACAATTCCAGGAATGAAGTCTGGGTCTCGGTGTATGTGGCCCCAATGTTTAATTTGGGGGTATTGTCGTTATGACTATCAGGGGGGACCAGTTGAAACTTGTCTTCCACAGCTGTAAATATTAATAGTGTGTGTGTGTGTGTGTGTGTGTGTGTGTGTCGATAATTCTTGTCAATCAAAAACAATATCATTACTAAATATGGGTAAAGTATATGGATATTTCACACTGAAAAAATATTTACCTACCCTATCCTAATCCAGGTACACATAAGAAAACAGGAGCAAGACAACATCCACTAACCAGGAGAACCACTCCAGCCTGGTGCAAATTTTAAAACTTTCAGACACATGAATAGTCAACTATAAATTTATAAACTCAAGAGAACGTCACGTCCACTCCACTAATTTAACTTTACCACCCAAAGTTTACCCAGTAAAACTGTCTCTCTCTCTCTCTGAACTATGACATATTCGCTCAGAATATGAAAGGGGAAGGCTACAGGTGAGCCAGAAATGGCATTCAACCTCGCTTTAAATCAGCCAGGGCCTCCAAAATAGCTAATCCTCCTGGCAACACTGATGAGCCAACAGTGCCCAATAAGAACCCCAGATCGTGTCCTATGGCGTTGTGGACCCTCTGAACCGCCCAGATAAGACCCCAGCAGCAGCACCGACCCATCACGCACAGACCAGCTCGCCATATTTGTAATTCACCTTGGACGGGGCCGCTGAAGGTCAACTTTCACATGGTCTGGGGGGCCGCCGCTCCATTTCTCCCCAGGACGCACTAGGTTCGCCCTTCCTTCCCCTCACCCTGCGGAAAATATCCACTAAACCAACATAAATCTAAATTAACTAAAAATCGCACACCCAGAGCAAAACAAGACCTACAGTATAGTAGATCCTGATTATCTGAATCTAGGATTAAATTATTACAGTAGACTAGGTTTTGATTTATGGATTTCTTGTCTTCGCCTGGACGCGTCAGAGAATTGCGAAGGTCTTCCTCTATACTGGGAGAAAAAAAGGGGGCCCCGGGGTTCGACCAAGCCTGTTGCCATGGGAACGCTGCACCACGCTGCCGGGCTGGACACTACACTCAATATTTTATTATGACGGTATTTAACTTACGTGTTTGAACGTGCACACACACACACACACACACACACACACACACACACACACACACACACACACACATACATTAACTAAACCGTAAGGCGATGGAGGACGACCTGGATGTACAATACAGGTCACGAGCTTCATGACCCAGGATGATAGATCATGACCCAGGGTAATATATCATGACCCAGGGTGATAGATCAGAACCCAGGGTGATAGATCAGAACCCAGGGTGATAGATCATGACCCAGGGCGATAGATCAGGACCCAGGGTGATAGATCATGACCCAGGGAGATAGATCAGTGACCCAGGGTGAGATAGATCATGACCCAGGGTGATAGATCATAACCCGGGGTAATAGATCATGACCCAGGGTGAGATAGATCATGACCCAGGGTGATAGATCATGGCCTAAGAAGCTAAATTATGAAATAAGTCATGGAAATGAGGGAAGAGTTAATAACTGGGGTGAACCAGAATTAAACAAAGAAGAGTTGAACTGGCAGTAAGTTTAAGCTGGGATTGTGGTGGGAGTGAGCTGGAGGGGAAACTTGAGTGAACTAGAAGTTAGCTGGGGTTGAACCGGGCTGACGCACCCTCAGTGAACCGTCATGAAAGGAAAGTCTGAGAAAGCAGGCCATGGGCTGCCTGTTACAGAGTGCAACTTTCTAATGCAGGTCAGGCTGTGTGTGTGTGTGTGTGTGTGTGTGTGTGTGAGAGAGAGAGAGAGATTCCTTCACCATCCTTGGTATACTTTCTCTTTAAAATCTCAGCTCTCGTGTCTTCTTCCATCACCTATTCTGCTCATACACACGACACTTATACACCGTTTCCTTTCCTCCGTAATTACCACTGTCGATCTCTCACCCAACCATTCTTCCTGTGTTCATTTTCCTTCCAGTCTCCCTGTCCTTCAATCTCTCCACCCAGCCTTTAACCCAGCCTCTCCACCCAGCCTCTCCATCCAGCCTTTAACCCAGCCTCTCCACCCAGCCTTTCCACCTCTCCACCAGCCTTAACCCAGCCTCTCCATCCAGCCTTTAGCCTCTCCACCCAGCCTTTAGCCTCTCCACCCAGCCTTTCTCCACCCAGCCCAGCCTCTCCACCCAGCCTCCCACCCAGCCTTTAACCCAGCCTCTCCACCCAGCCTTTAACCCAGCCTCTCCACCCAGCCTCCCAGCCTCTCCACCCAGCCTTTAACCCAGCCTCTCCACCCAGCCTTTAACCCATTTTAAATAAGAATCAGATGATTTATTTGGTGATTAAAGTACAGGTATTTGATGTAGGTATGTCGGGTATAAACACAAGTGATTTCCTTATGGTGATTAAAAAGTCGTTCAGAATATAGTGTCAGGTCATCGAGCGGGCAGTGTAACATACAGTAGCAATTCTCTCTCTCTCTCTCTCTCTCTCGTCTTAGGCTACAGGCTGGTGGGTTCAGTTATATCGTGTTACAGAGTGAAGGTCAGAGGGCAAACTGTAATACCTAACAGTCTCTCTCTCTCTCTCTCTCTCTCTCTCTCTCTCTCTCTCTCTCTCTCTCACCTGAGCACAAGCTGGAGAGGCCGGTTATGGTTCAGTTCTAATTACAGGTCATAAGCCAAACACGCCACGACACACAAGTCATGAGACGATTAGCTAATTAGAATAACAGATTATGAGATTAACGGGTCATGAGAGGAAGTCAAAGCCACACCGCAGAGGCAGGTAGACATCCCCCGGTCAGGCGTGAAGAGGCTCCCAGAACACCGACCCCGCCGCCACCACAGCGGAGTGCGTCGACTGTAAAAACTAGTGAGCCGATAGTAATTCCCTTTCTGACTCGTGACTGCCGCCCGCCCCACACGTTCATTCCACTCACGTCTGTTTTGTTCATTGAATAACAGTGACGTTATACCAACCAGTTGATAGTTGACGTTGATTTCATTTTTTTTTTCAGGAAGGAACAGCCGGTGATCTATTTAAACCAGTGTTGAGATCTGAGGTTCACAGGGGGAGGAATGGAGGCTACACATTTATTACAACCTCAGAGTCAGGACACACACGTCGATAATCTTCCGTTACTGTGTCAATTTTACCAGTACTAAAGGTTCTCTCACAGGGGACTAGTTAACCACCTTGTTTACCTTTTCCGCTAAGCCAAAGCATCTACCCTAGGTCTATTAATCTCCACTAGGCCTAACCATCTACCCTAGGTCTTTTCATCCCCGGTAGGCCTAAGCATTTACCTGGGGTCTCTTCATCTTCGCTAGGCTTAAGCATCTACCTTAGGTCTTTTCATCTCCGCTAGGTCTAACCCTTACCCTACAGGTCTTTTCATCCCCGGTAGGCCTAAGCATTTACCTGGGGTCTCTTCATCTTCGCTAGGCTTAAGCATCTACCTTAGGTCTTTTCATCTCCGCTAGGTCTAGTTATCCTTACTCCACTCCTCCTACGGCAACTAATAAAGCCAAGTTTACAACACACTGTGGTAATGATGCTGTAGTGTTGCTGTAGTCAGGAAACTGTGGTGACTAACCCAAGAGTATCTGACAAGGACTAAACCAACAGCATTGAGAGTAATAACACAAGATTACCGAGAAATAATTAACACACAGATGGGTCACTACTGTCACGTGGATGTGTCTTGTTATTTCTCACCCACCCTGTGAGACTGACGCACCTGAATATCTCTACTGACCTCCAACTGGAACAACAAAACACCACTAAATCCCACTTAGACTAACACCTCACACGAACAAGCTGCTGGAATGTGTGTAGACTGTGATATCTAAAGAGGAGGACCTGTTACTGACTCCTCGTTAGGGTAATGCGTTCACCCCGGCCTCACAATTTCCTGTGAATACCTTAAGAAGACAGACAACAAGGGCAGGTGAAGTGAGGGCGGGCGGCGACGTGGCGAGGATGTGGTGAGAGGGCAGGTTAGTGTGGTGATGAGGGCAGGAGGTGAGGTGGTGATGGTAGGTGGTGAGAAGGTAGGTGGTAAGTGCAGGTGGTGAGGGCAGGTAGTGAGTGGGCCAATAGTAAAGGCAGGTAGTGAGGACAGGTGCTGAGAGCAGGTAGTGAGAGCAAGTGGTGAGGGCAGGTAGTGAGTCGGCCAGTGGTGAGAGCAGGTGCTGAGTGGGGTGAGGAGAGAGTGAGGGTAGGTAGTGAGTGGGCCAGTAGTGAGGGCAGGTGCTGAGTGGGGTGAGGAGAGAGTGAGGGCAGGTAGTGAGTGGGCCAGTAGTAAGGGCAGGTGGTTAAGTGGACTGAGGAGAGAGTGAGGGAGGCTGAAACATATACTCCCTACCATGAATGGCCACATCACCACCACTGCTGGTCTGTGTTATGGAGAGTCCTGCTGACACCGCCACACACATGCACCAGATGGAACTCTCAGCCATTTACCGAGATAAAACTTACTAGATATGGAAAGAAATTAAATAATAACAAAACTAATAATAATAAGGATAGGTTAGGTTACGTTAGGGGGTTATTTTAAGTGACATATTCTTGGGTGGAGATTCTTAAGGTGGTACAATATTCTTTAAGTTGTATTTCTTATAATCGTGTATGTATTTTTGCACTTGGTATTTCCTCGATTATTTTAAATTAGACATAAATTCTTCAACATTTTTTTTTACGTATTTTCATCATCATTACATTCCTAGAAGCCTTACCGGTACAGTGGTGTATTTTATGTGTTCCTAGGCTGAGGTAAAGAAACATGATCAAGTTTTAATTATAACCTTGTTTTATGTACCTATGTGAGCTCTGTATGTGTGGCAGAGGGATGAAAGTGGGGAGCAGGTGGTGATTGTGAGGGCATGTGGCGATGGTAAGGGCAAGTGGCGATGGTGAGGGCAGGTGGTGATGGTAAGGGCAGGTGGTGATGGTGGTAAGGGCAAGTGGCGATGGTAAGGGCAGGTGGTGATGATGGTGAGGGCAAGTGGCGATGTGGGGCAGGTGGTGACAGTAAGGGCAGGTGGTGGTGATGGTGAGGGCAAGTGGTGATGGTAAGGGCAAGTGGCGATGGTAGGGCAGGTGGTGGTGGTGGTGAGGGCAGATTGTGATGATGAGGGCAGGTGGGGATGGTGATGGCAGGTGGTGATGGTGAGGGCAGGTGGTGATGGTAAGGGCAAGTGGCGATGGTGAGGGCAGGTGGTGATGGTGAGGGCAGATTGTGATGGTGGTGAGGGCAGGTGGGGATGGTGAGGGGCAGGTGGTGATGGTAGAGGCAGGTGGTGGTGATGGTAAGAGGCAGGTGGTGGTGATGGTGAGGGCAAGTGGCGATGGTAATGGGTGAGGGCGGGTGGTGATGGTGAGGGCAGGTGGTGATGGTGAGGGCGGAGTGGTGATGATGGTGAGGGCAGGTGGTGATGATGGTGAGGCAGGTGGTGATGGTGAGGGCAGGTGGTGATGGTAAGTGGCGTGGTGAGGGGTGAGTGGTGATGGTGAGGGGCAGGTGGTGATGGTGAGGAGGTGGTGATGGCAGGTGGTGATGATGGTGAGGGCAGGTGGTGATGATGGTGAGGGCAGGTGGTGATGATGGTGAGGGAACGTGGTGATGATGGTGAGGGCACGTGGTGATGATAGTGAGGGCAGGTGGCGATGGTGAGGGCAAGTGGCGATGGTGAGGGCAGGTGGGGATGGTGAGGGCAACTAGTAAGGGCAGGTGGTGGGGGGTGAATAGTGTATTGATCGAGCAGGGGCAGCAGCAGCAGGAGAGCCACGCCCGTGTTGGCAGACAGTGTGGCGCTACGGAGCTCCCTCACACCACTGGTGGCGCGCGACAACCAGCGCCCCTCGCGACTCATTCCCCCCCACTCCTCTCCTTACGATAATGGCATCAATACAACCATAATAACGAAGATACTAAATACACCAAATAACAGAATAGTCTCTATAATTGGTGGAAATTATGTAACCTGAGCAATAAAACATCCCCCCCCTCACAGCAACCAGCCTTTAAACCACCACCACCAGCAGGAGGATGAGGGTGAGAGGGTGACCAGGGGTGTAGGGCACGTGCTGGGCATGGTGCTACACGTGGTGCTCAACGCATTACCACCACTTTCTTCAAACTCTCACTGACAAAGTTACTACTATTACCGTACTACTAATACTAATTATGATGTAAAACTACTACTACTACTACTACTATAATAACCTGGTATTCATTCATTATATTCAGACGTCAACTGGGATGTTACTCTGTCTGTCTGTCTGTCTGTCTGTCTGTCTGTCTGTCTCTCACTAAACACTGATCAGAACGGTCTTGAATGCAACTGTCCGTGTGTCTATCTGTGTCTGTCCATCTGTCTGTCAGCAGCTGTGATGGTAACATTATCTCCCTCGATCTACAGTATGCCTCATTTGCATATTAAACATTACATTCAATTACCTAAATAATATATAATCAATTTAGTCATCCGTGCAGTCTAGAGTCACTCGAGGCAGCTGACTCACCGGCTCCCACGAGGCGGAATTTGCGGATTTATAAATTATTAAATATTCGTCTCTTAGGTGGTCCTTTACTTTGCTAAATTCCCGCTTTTTCTGACCTGCCTGAGAATGATTTCCCACGAGAAGGATGTTTTTCTTTTAGTGCATCTTAACACACACACACACACACACACACACACACACACACACACACACAAAGAAAAACTCGAAACAGAAGACAAACACGACCATAAACAACAGTTGCGACAAAGGCCTAATACACCGGGGAGGGAGAGGAGAAGAGGAGGGAGAGAGGGGGAGGAAGAGAGAGAAGGGAAGGGGGGGGAGGAGAAGGAGGGAGGGAGGAGAAAGGAATGAGAGGGAAGGGGGAGTAGGGAGGGAAGGAAGGAGGGAAAGAGGGAGGAGGAAAGGAGGTATAATATGTATATATAAAGGGAGGGTGATGGAGGTGTTGGTGGATGAAGAGAGAATGCTGGTAATATGTGAGGAGGGTGGAAGGAGAATTGTTGAGGTGACCAGGAGGGAGGTGGTGAGAAGGTTAGGTGATGGAGGGAGGGTGAGTGAGATGGGTGAGGTGATGGGGGAGGGTGGTGAGAAAGGGAGGGTGAGGTGATGGGGGGAGGGGTGGTGAGAAGGGTGAGGTGATGGAGAGGGAGGGTGGTGAGAGGTGTAACGTGGAAGTGAATGGGGGGTGAAAGAGTGGCGGTGTAAGAGAGGAACAGAAGGAAAGAAATGGGGAAAAAAAAAGAAACTAGGTCAAGGGGAAGAGGGAAGAAGAAGACGAGAAGAACGATAAAGATAAATAACAAAGAATATAAATGAGATGAACGAAAGAAAAGGAGGCAGATAAAGATAAGATAAAGAGGAAAAAGAAAAAAAAAAGGAATAATAAAATTAGATATATGAGCAGAGTGGGTGGGAGGAGAAGGGCGAGGCGGGGAGGAAATCCGGCACTGGAGGCACTGTAACTTATGCTGGCACTTCCTCGCCAGTGCCACCCACCAACTCCTGCCTGCCTGCCTGCCCGCCCCAACCACCACAACACCAACGACGTAACTTACACCCCACTTGAAAATACACACACACACACACACACACACACACACACACACACACACACACACAACTCCCTCAGTCAAGTCGTAAAAGGCTGATACTGGACTTTCTCAACGCAGCCAATTAAAACTGTTGAACCAGGTAACTACATAGTGACCTTTGGTAAACGTTTTCCTACCTGCTGTTCCTCGGTAAACACCTCCACCTACCTGTAATTACTACTGGTGATAGGTGTCAAGGAGAAGAAGTAGAGAAAGACAAAGAATAAGATGAGAGATGTGGATGAGGGAGATGGTAATAACGAGGAGGAAGGAAAGGGCTGACGACTGTATAAAGTTTTTTAGTTTAACAAGTGTATTGACAAAGCTTGGAGTACAGTTTGTCTATCCTGAGTAATTCAGTCAGGTCTTGACACTTAGGGTGGTATCACTTCTCACTGCCACACAGGACAGAGGTTCATACACAAAGAAATACATCATATTCATTAACAGTAGGAAGAGGAGGAGGAGGAGGAGGAGGAGGAGGTACCATATAAGGGTTAAACTCATACCCTGAGACTTGTTGCTCTGTCGTCGCCTTCCTTGAGTTCTGTACAACCACGACGTTTACAAGCCAGCTCTCTCTCTCTCTCTCTCTCTCTCTCTCTCTGTGTATATGTGTTCCAAAGAATTTATATCAAATCCGATATCGACATAAATAATAAAAATACAACACTAAGTTTAGATCGATCATTGACGATTGGCGAGTCGAATTTTTCTCGACTCCGGTGATGTGACAACACCTCTCGCTGGCCGACTTTAGCCTTAAAGCACAAGTAGAATATCCACAAGGGAAAGTTAACTCTATGCCTTTAACACACACACAGTCCCTTAGCACCAGATATCGGACAAAATTAACGTGGAGGATTCTTTGTCAATCTGGACCCAGGAGCGGCATTACATAACCTCCACAGCGTCGTAACAACCGATAAAAATCACCGTTATCTAAGTAGAGAAACACTACAGCAATGTGGCTCCTGTTACATCACAAAGCTTCTCTCCCCGACCCCCACCCCCCCCTTCCATACCCTCCTGTGCGGCGTCATAACCTAGCGACCACCACCACCACACACCCTCACTCCACTACTACCACCACATCCTCACTCCATCACCACGCCCTCACTCCACCACCACCACCACGCCCTCACTCCACCACCACCACCACGCCCTCACTCCACCAACACCATTTATATGATCCAATTAAGATGTGTTCCATAAATAGACACATTTATGTTTCTATTATTATTATTATTCATCACGACTATCATTACTATTATTATCATCATTAAAAATGTTACTGCTATTATCATACTACATCACAACCTAGACAAAAACCTAACCACAGTCTCTCCCTCTACAGAGTTGACGTAACCAAACAACCAATCAACCAACAAATTCATCAAGCAATTAATCAAGAAATATCTCTCACTACACTACAACAACAAAATCACAACCAAAACACAAGCTATTCTAACAACACACACGCGCACATACAATAACCACCACCAACACAACACGCAAAATAACAACCACAAAACGCACGCAAAATAACACAACCACAAAACGCACGCAAAATAACACAACCACAAAACGCACGCACAATAACAACCACAAAACATCCCACTTTCTCTCAAAAATAAACAGTGGAGAAGAATGACGAGAGAGAGAGAGAGAGAGAAAAACCGCGGAAAGCCTCCAGATGTGACGGTGATAACAAGTACATCACACAACATCACCAAATCACAATAGAAAAAAACTGGCTATTGTGTAAAAACAGGTATTCTGGAGGAGACAAGAGTGTGGGATGTAAGGAAGGCCGCATTGCAGATGTTGATGTGGTAGTCATGGTAGGACAGTGTGACCCGGAAGTGGCTGGTTGGCTGGTCCGTGGCAACCCAACACAGTTTCTGGCAATTTCTCTCTCTCTCTCTCTCTCTCTCTCTCTCTCTCTCTCTCTCTCTCCTTAGTTAACCGCAAACTCTCACACTCAGGTCGTCTTTTCTTTCTCCTCTGGATGATTCTGTCCAATGACACGTTTATCAATCAATTTCTTTCCCAGGAGGTACTTGGTTAATAGTAAACTCCCACTATCAATCCATTTTTTTTACCCCAGGAAGAACTTAACTAACTGTAAACTCACCAATCACCATCAATCGATTTTTTTCCCTAGGATGATCATGACAAGCAGTAAACTCTTCCCATCATTCAGTTTTTCCCCCAATATGATTCTGTCTATAAAGGTTTTGCTCCATTATTAATCGACAGAGCCATGTTATCCAGGAGTGACAAATACCTGCCATTACTTTCTAAATACACAAGATGACACATGATGACATACACTGACCCTTTATGGGAATTATGTACGACGATTAATAATATGTGACCTTGTTTTCTACGTGTATATACTGTACAATTTGACCTGATATATAGTCATACACACTGACCCTGTATACTACTGTCATTGGAAAATATAGTTTAGGTCCTAGTAACCATCCTGAC
The DNA here is from genome assembly GCF_018991925.1 of Homarus americanus. Taxonomy (NCBI): domain Eukaryota; kingdom Metazoa; phylum Arthropoda; class Malacostraca; order Decapoda; family Nephropidae; genus Homarus; species Homarus americanus. The sequence goes on along the minus strand of NW_024732440.1, from coordinate 13,806,209 downwards.
TAAAACTAGGTGAGGTAAGTTTAGGTTAAATTGTGTTGTAGGTTAGTCAGATTAGATTATAGATTGCATTAGTTCAGGTCAAGTAACATCAGATTATAGGTCAGGTTAGATTACATTAGGTTATATTCAGTTAGGTCAGGTTATCTTAAATTAGATTACATTACAATATACACGGTCAGATCAGGTCAGGTTCGGGTTATCTGCATAATGGATGGTTTAAACATCCCTGACCATCCTTCCCTGGCCACGCTGGCGACTGAACGGCAGCGCTGGCAACACTCGGAGGAGGAAAAGTTACGTGTACATTTTTTATTCACCCTATGACTGGCGGGCGCAGGGGGGGGGGAAGGGGGACTATAATGGTCGTGACTCACGCTACCTGCACGTGGCGGCTGCTGACTCCACCGAGACACCCATCGATGACCTCTGTGTGTGTGACTAATACGAGACACACACACACACACACACAGCCGACTGATCAAATAGGCCCAATACCAACGTTTCATGTATCTAGCATCGACAAAAAAACAAACAAATAAAATACAAATAAAACAAAAGCAATATATCAGCAGCGCTCTTACCATTTAATTATTTACACAGATTAAAAAAAAATCCACCAATCCCGATTTTCTTACAGCTTCTCAAACAACAAAATACTTAATAAAACAGAAATAAATTGGCAGAAGGTTTTATCATAATCCGTCGCGTAAGAAAGAATAATTCAATACAGGTTTTGGAGCGAGTTATTGACCCTCATCGTGGTTGAAATCGTCCGCCCCACAGAGAGAGAGAGAGAGAGAAAGCTGCTGTATTGATCGTACGGACTATAAACAGTTCATCAAAAACAGTCGCAGATAGACATTAAAAGTATGTGTCTAGGACCATCTTTATAATAATAATAATAATAATAAAACACTGGTAGTTTTTCTTACCATTGTTATCAGCATGTGAATTATACATGTTTACTTATCAATTTATTTGTAAATTTATCGATATTATAACTCAAGGTCGGCGGAAGAAAAAATTGACCAATGAGTGTGTGTGTGTGTGTGTGTGTGTGTGTGTGTGTGTGTGTGTGTGTGTGTGTGTGTGTGTGTCATCTTCCACATTGTTATATGTATTACTATTTAAATTTATTATTATTATTATTTTAACTATTAACATCAATATCAATCATATTAGTAGTGACAAGATCCACACTACTACAGGTGGCAAGATTCCCCCTCCCACCCTGCCATGGCACCTCGTACAATTTGTTTTCAGGGACAGTTGTGTGGATTGATTTTCGTGTGTCATCAAATATTACATACATGGCCACGTGCTATACAGTCAACCAGCCATCTATTCTGAAGCCTTCCATCCAACCCCTCTCCACACGTCAGAGTGAGCCTATAACCCCCCCTTAACTATAACAAGGTGACCTCTAACAGGGCGAGGAGGTGACCCCGTCTTTCGCTAAACCAGGGCAATCTGTAATCTGTGATAAGACAACCCCTCACGCCCCCCCCCCTAACACCACCAGATCAATGAGAGACACTGTCACCTTTTACCCGCCACACCCTTCCTTCCTCCACACACAAGAATGACGTAATCGGTGGCCATTCCTCTCTGTCGCCGTCTACCGCATCGTCTGCCAGCCTGCTACAGTCCGCCATCACCGGATATCACAAATTCATCCCACCGCTAACCAAACCTAATTCAGTTAACTCAAGTCTTCCAGGATCGATATAAACTATCATCCCCAAGGTTAGGTTAAGTTAGATTAGATTTTTTAGGTAAAGTTAGAATAGATTAAGTTAGATTTTTAAGTTAGGTTAAGTAATATTTGGATAGGTTAAGTTAGATTTTTAAGTTAGGCTAAGTAAAGTTGGGATAGTTAAGTTAGATTTTTAGGTGCTGTTAGCTTAATTTAGGTTAGGGTATGTTAGAGTAGAATACGTTAAGTTAAGTTAGGTTAGGTTAAGTTAGGTTTGATTTGGTGGTATTTTCGTGCCCCGACAACTCATATCACTTGTAACCATCCCAAACCGTGTCTATACTTGTAAGTAAACAACGTCGGCACATCAATCCCTGGACAGTGGCCCGGGTGTCTTGTGGGGCAGCAACCAACACCCAGTCACAGCGTCATTTATAGCTCACCCACCCAAATGATCACAGCCTCACCCACTCACTCACCCACATGATCACAGCCTCACCCACCCACATGCTCACAGCCTCACCCACTCACTCACCCACATGATCACAGCCTCACCCACCCACATGATCACAGCCTCACCCACCCACATGCTCACAGCCTCACCCACTCACTCACCCACATGATCACAGCCTCATCCACCCACATGCTCACAGCCTCACCACCCACATGATCACAGCCTCACCCACCCATCACTCACCCACATGATCACAGCCTCACCCACCCACATGATCACAGCCTCACCCACCCACCCACATGATCACAGCCTCACACCCACATGCTCACAGCCCACCCACTCACTCACCCACATGATCACAGCCTCACCCACCCACATGCTCACAGCCTCACCCACCCACATGATCACAGCCTCACCCACCCACATGCTCACAGCCTCACCTACCCCACCACCTATATCTATTACAGCTACACCATGGAACTAAACGTCGGGTGAGTCAGCTGATGCACCACCCCACACTCCTTCACGCTCTCCTAAAACACACGCACAAACTCCCACCCTCCAACATACACACACTTCCTCCCTACACTTCTACCCATGTGCTCTACACTTTAAACTTCACTTAAAAATATGTCCCCTACCTTTTATCACCCAAAGATTAACCACTCTATCGCTGCCTGGGATTAGGTTAGCTTACGGAGGTTAATCTTGAGGTGGCCCGAAATGTCTTGTGGGTGTGTACAATGCAGTAAAGTGGAGGCGTCAATACCTGCGGACTCTCGAAAGATCTCAAGTAAAAGTTTCCTCGTAATAACTAAGACTGTTCTTTAAATGTCCGCAAACAACGTTCAAAATGGCAAAATAATTACTCTGAGACTAATTATATAAATCCTCTTTGCAGCAGTTAGGGGAAATAATTATAGTGATTACCTTATAGATAAATTCTCTTGAAAGTAGTTTGAGGACATAATTACACTGGGGTTTTACCTTAACCAGATTTATTCTCTAGTACTTTGAGAATAACTTTGATAGATTTAGGTCATACCAGTTAACATTGATTCAGTTTGTACAAAGAAACGGCAGGTATACAATGTACACAGACAGAGCAGATACACAGACACTGTACATACGCGGTGCAGGTATACAATGGTAAATAGTAAGTCATTTCGACCTAAGGCAGAAAAATAATCCCATCAGACGTTCTTTTAGCAACAGTTAAGAGGACACAAAGATATAGATAATCTTAGTGCAGGAGCTTCAGCACACGTGGAGGAGCTTCAGCACACGTGGAGGAGCTTCAGCACACGTGGAGGAGCTTCAGCACACGTGGAGGAGCTTCAGCACACGTGGAGGAGCTTCAGCACACGTGGAGGAGCTTCAGCACACGTGGAGGAGCTTCGGTACACGTGAAGGAGCTTCAGTACACGTGGAGGAACTTCAGTACACGTGGAGGGAACGAGAGAAAACATGGCGGTACAGACGGTGGCATGACTCACGAAACACAACTTGGCAGCCGGTATCGATTTTCCAATAAGTAGGCCACGCTGCCGGTCAATCACTCCCCCGCCCCTCACAGACACGCCCAAGCCATACAGACACACCTGAGCCATGCCCAGCCATCTCCACGCCATGTTCATATACGCCCACAAGCCCAGACAAGTCAAATACATTCAAGCGGTATGCACACCACGCCCACCCAAAGAGAGCCGCGTCCACTTCTATGAAATCCACACCCACTTCGGAAACACCATAAGCTCGTCCCCACCCACCCCCAGCACCCCACCTCGGTGAGGCCCCGCCCGAGGTAACCGATCCCTTTACCGTGGACACAGTGACTTGATGCTGTTACCCCAATGACCTGTGCTGCTGTTATACCCTGTCTCACTCACTCACACACACACACACACACACACACAAACACACATACACACACGAAGGCAGGCAGACAGGCACGCGCGCATACACACGTGAGGCATGACGCAGGTGTACACAACAACCTTCAGGTGAGTCACGCCACCTACGGGAGCTGAATATATATTTCAATAATTCTCACTTTTCACGAGACTGACTGTACTAATTAAGCTGACACACAGATGACTGACTGTACTTTTTAAGCTGACACCCAGGTGACTGACTGTACTTTTTAAGCTGATACAAAGGTAACTATTAGTATATAAATTAAGCTATCATACAGGTGAATGACTATACTATTATTGTTAAGATGATATACAAGTGACAAATAAACACCAATCCCATCCTGACCTGACCCTTTAGAAGTCCCGGCCCTAACAGACTCGCCATCATAACAAAACCACACATCCTAATGGTTGGATATGTTAGGTTAGGTTAATTGAATCATTTTCATTAACAATTAACCAGCGGACCCAAAGACGACACGTAATAACCCCGATACAACTAACAACCAATGACCTGACAGCATTATAACACACTGTTGGGAGTTAACACCATAATCCTATAATCATTTGGCTATAATTATAAACAAATTATTAGAGAAAAACAAGAACTTGAGTCTTATTATATGAAGGCAGTTTAAGGTACTTGCAGACAATGGTAGATGTTTTTCTTTAGTTCAACAACATTACTACTACTAATAATAGTGATAATAATAATAATGCTAATAATAAATCATTATAAAACATTTCAACAGGTTTACTCAGTATGATACAAGACAACGCGTAAAAGAAATCATCATCCCGCAATATTAACAAAAAAGAAGTCGTGAAGTGTTCGTGGTGGTGTTAGTACCAGAGCCAGACGGGTTAGGTTGTGTTCGTGGTGGTGTTAGTACCAGAGCCAGATGGGTTAGGTTGTGTTCGTGGTGGTGTTAGTACCAGAGCCAGACGGGTTAGGTTGTGTCTGTGGTGGTGTTAATTCCAGAGCCAGATGGGTAGGTTTGTCGTGGTGGTGTTAGTACCAGAGCCAGACGGGTTAGGTTGTGTTTGTGGTGGTGTTAGTACCAGAGCCAGACGGGTTAGGGTTTGTTCGTGGTGGTGTTAATACGCAAGGGTGGGTTGTGTTTGTGGTGTTAGTACCAGAGCCAGACGGGTTAGGTTGTGTGTGGTGGTGTTAATCTGGTGCAGATGGGTTAGGTTGTGTTCGTGGTGGTGTTAGTACCAGAGCCAGACGGGTTAGGTTGTGTTCGTGGTGTGGTGTTAGTACCAGAGCCAGACGGGTTAGGGTTGTGTTCGTGGTGGTGTTAATACCAGAGCCAGATGGGTTAGGTTGTGTCTGTGGTGTTAGTACCAGAGCCAGACGGGTGAGGTTGTGTTCGTGGTGGTGTTAGTACCAGAGCCAGACGGGTTAGGTTGTGTTCTGGTGGTGTTAGTACCAGAGCCAGACGGGTTAGTTGTGTTCGTGGTGGTGTTAGTACCAGAGCCAGACGGTTAGGTTGTGTTCTGTGGTGTTAGTACCAGAGCCAGACGGGTTAGGGTTGTGTTCGTGGTGGTGTTAGTACCAGAGCCAGACGGGTGGAGGATGTGCTGTGGTGTTAGTACCAGAGCCAGACGGGTTAGGTGTGTGGTGGTGTTGCCGAGCAGACGGTTAGGTTGTGTCTGTGGCGAAGTGCCAGAGCCAGATTGAGGGTTGTGTTCGTGGTGGTGTTAGTACCAGAGCCAGACGGGTTAGGTTGTGTTCGTGGTGGTGTTAGTACCAGAGCCAGACGGGTTAGGGTTGTGTTCGTGGTGGTGTTAGAGTACCAGGGCCAGACGGGTAGGGTTGTGTTCGTGGTGGCGTAGTACCAGAGCCAGACGGGTTAGGTTGTGTCTGTAGGTGTTAGTACCAGAGCCAGACGGGTTAGGTTGTGTTCGTGGTGGTGTTAGTACCAGAGCCAGACGGGTTAGGGTTGTGTTCGGTGTTTTGTACCAGAGCCAAACGGTTAGGTTGTGTTCGTAGGTGTTTAAGTCAGAGCCAGACGGGTTAGGTTGTGTTCGTGGTGTTAGTACCAGAGCCAGACAGGAGTTGTTCTGTGGTGTTAGTACCAGAGCCAGATGGGTTAGGGTTGTGTCTGTGGTGGTGTTAGTACCAGAGCCAGACGGTTAGGTTGTGTTCGTGGTGGTGTTAGTACCAGAGCCAGACGGGTTAGGTTGTGCCTGTGGTGGTGAGACCAGAGCCTGGATGGGTTAGGTTGTGTTCGTGGTGGCGTAGTACCAGATTTCAGAAGGGTTAGGTTGTGTTCTGGTGGTGTTAGTACCAGAGCCAGACGGGAGTTGTGTCTGGTGGTGTTAGTACCAGAGCCAGACGGGTTAGGTTGTGTCCGTGGTGGTGTTAGTACCAGGGTCAGACGGGTTAGTTGTGTCGTGGTGGTGGTGTTAGTACCAGAGCCAGACGGGTGAGGTAGTGTTCGTGGTGGTGTTAGTACCAGAGCCAGACGGGTTAGGGTTTGGTTCGTGGTGGTGTTAGTACCAGAGCTTGACGGGTGAGGAAGTGTTCGTGGTGGTGTTAGTACCAGAGCCAAACGGTGAGGAAGTGCTGTGGTGGTGAGTACCATTGGTAGACGGGTTAGGTTGGGTCTGTGGTGGTGTAGTACCAGAGCCAGATGGGTTAGGGTGTGTCTTGTGTTAGTACCAGAGCCAGATGGGTTAGGTTGTGTTCGTGGTGGTGTTAGTACCAGAGCCAGACGGGTTAGGTTGTGTTCGTGGTGGTGTTATACCAGAGCCAGACGGGTTAGGGTTGTGTTCGTGGTGGTGTTAGTACCAGAGCCAGACGGAGGTTGTGTGTGATGGTGTTAGTATGTTTAACGGTGAGGAAGTGTTCGTAGGTACCAGAGCCAGACGGGTGAGGTTGTGTTCGTGGTGGTGTTAGTACCAGAGCCAGACGGGTTAGGTTGTGTTCGTGGTGGTGTTAGTACCAGAGCCAGACGGGTTAGGGTTGTGTCCGTGGTGGCGTTAGTACCAAAGCTAGCAGGTTAGGTTGTGTTCGTGATGGTGTTAGTACCAGAGCCAGACGGGTTAGGTTGTGTTCGTGTGGTGGTGTTAGTACCAGAGCCAGACGGGTGAGGAAGTGTTCGTGGTGGTGTTAGTACCAGAGCCAGAAGGGTTAGGTTGTGTTCGGGTGGTGTTAGTACCAGAGCCAGACGGTTAGGTTGTGTTCGTGGTGTTTGGTACCAGTGCCAGACGGGTAGTTGTGTCTGTAGGTGTTAGTACCAGAGCCAGACGGGTGAGGAAGGTTCGTGGTGGTGTTAGTACCAGAGCCAGACGGGTTAGGTTGTGTTCGTGGTGGTGTTAGGAAAGGAGCGTTCAGGTGTTGGGATTGTGGTCTGTGGTGGTGTTAGTACCAGCCAGGGTGTGGTGGTAGAGAGCCAGAGGTAGTTGGTTCGTGGTGGTGAGTACCAGAGCCAGACGGGTAGGGTTGTGTTCGTGGTGTTAGTACCAGAGCCAGATGGAGAAGTGTCTGGTGGTGTTAGTACCAGAGCCAGAAGGTTAGGTTGTGTTCGTGGTGGTGTTAGTACCAGAGCCAGACGGGTTAGGTTGTGTCGTGGTGGTGTTAGTACCAGAGCCAGACGGGTTGAGGTTGTGTGGTGGTGTTAGTACCAGAGCCAGAAGGGTTAGTGTGTTCGTGGTGGTGTTAGTACCAGAGCCAGACGGGTTAGGGTTGTGTTCGTGGTGGTGTTAGTACCAGAGCCAGACGGGTAGGATGGTTCGTGTGTTAGTACCAGAGCCAGAAGGGTAGGGTTGTGTTCGTGGTGGTGTTAGTACCAGAGCCAGACGGGTTAGGTTGTGTTCGTGGTGGTGTTAGTACCAGAGCCAGACGGGTTAGGGTGTGTCGTGGTGGTGTTGGTAGCACTGCAGACGGGTGAGGTAGGTTCGTGTGGTGTTAGGACCAGAGCCAGACGGGTTAGGGTTGTGTCTGTGGTGGTGTTAGTACCAGAGCCAGATGGTTAGGTTGTGTCTGTGGTGGTGTTAGTACCAGAGCCAGATGGTAGGGTGGTTCGTGGTGGTGTTCAGAGCCAGACGGGTTAGGTTGTGTTCGTGGTGGTGTTAGTACCAAAGCCAGACGGGTTAGTTGTGTTCGTGGTGGTGTTAGTACCAGAGCCAGACGGGTTAGGCTGTGTTCGTGGTGGTGTTAGTACCAGAGCCAGACGGGTTAGGGGTTGTTCTGTGGTGGTGTTAGTACCAGAGCCAGACGGGTGAGGTTGTGTTCGTGGTGGTGTTAGTACCTGGTTCGGTGTGTCGTGGTGTGTTCAGAGCAGACGGGTTAGGTTGTGTTCGTGGTGGTGTTAGTACCAGTGCCGGGTTAGGTTGTGTTCGTGGTGGGTGCACGGCGAGGTTAGGTTGTGCTGTGATGGTGTGAGTACCAGAGCCAGACGGGTTAGGGTTGTGTTCGTGGTGGTGTTAGTACCAGAGCCGACGGGTAGTGTGTTCGTGGTGGTGTTAGTACCAGGTCTGGATTTAGGGTTGTGTTCGTGGTGGTGTTAGTACCAGAGCCAGACGGGTTAGGTTGTGGTGGTGGTGTTCAGAGCCAGACGGGAGGTTGTGTTGGTGGTGTTAGTACCAGAGCCAGACAGGTTAGGTTGTGTTCGTGGTGGTGTTAGTACCAGAGCCAGACGGTTGGCTTGTGTTCTGTGGTGGTGTTAGTACCAGAGCCAGACGGGTTAGGTTGTGTTCGTGATGGTGGTACCAGAGCCAGACGGGTGGTGTCGTGGGTGGTGTAGTCCCAGAGCCAGACGGGTGGTGTTGAGCCATAATCCTCTTTCACTGAACCACATTAAGCCATGACTGCCACGTATTTCACCCAGACTGCGCCTCCAACAACATTAGTAACCCTGGGTATATATATACAGTATATTATATCGCTTCCTTCCTTCCACCAATTATATTTTAACACTAAAACACACACAACAACAACACACACACACACACTTTATTCTTCCGAAATAAATCTAACATACGAATAATTCCTCTGAAACCTGAAAAACAGGATTGACATATATTTTCCAGAATATATAGAAAGACCATTAGAGACGAATTTACACCAGAATGACGTGAAAGAATCTATTTCCAAAACTTCCAGGTAAAAATATTAACACACTCCATCTATAGAAATTTTTACTGAGTTTCCCATCATTTACCTGAGGAAGATTCTAATTAAGTTGAGTGACTTATGAACAGGTGTAGTCAACCTTATGCCACCTTCCCTGACCAAACAGATAGTGACCCTCCATGCGTAGATGTAGCCAGTTCTTGATCTCTGTTGACTGTTTTTAATGCATGTACACCTGTCTTTAAATTCACCAACACCTGTCATATATTTCTCTCACCTCTCTCATCCACACTGTCAACACCTGTCATATGTTCTCACCTCCTCATCCCCACACTGTCAACACCTGTCATATGTCTCTCACCTCCTCATCCCCACACTGTCAACACCTGTCATATTTCTCTCACCTCCTCATCCCCACACTGTCAACACCTGTCATTTCCTCACCTCTCTTATCCTCACACCACGAACCTCCTCCTTCACCCTCACTCCCGCCTCCGTTACCAAAGCTCTTAATACCGGCCACTAATCTCTCCCATACCATCCAATCAGGTGACGAGATGGCCTCAATCCTCCGCCTCTCGTCACAATGCCCCCACCTTCCTCATACTCGGGAGGAGGGAGGGGCGTCACGCCTACGGCCACAGTCTGTCAAGGAAAAGTGCATCACTACTACGATACATTGAAAGACTCTCTCTCTCTCTCTCTTCTCTCTCTCTCTCTCTCGCAAGACCAAATATAGGTAACACGACAAGAACAGCTGATTTACACCTGTTGGGTATGACTGAGTGCCAATTTACGAGGACAGGTACACAGGTGTTATCTTTAGCCCCTGCTCCCCCTTCACCCAGGTGCTCTCAGGTAAAAACGGAGCCCTCCATCATCACACAACACCTTGCGGAACCTGTTTCTGGGGATCACTGTTGGCACGATACCGTTTGCAGGAGGAGGAGGGAGGGGGAGGTGGAGGAGGAAGTGGAGAGAACAGAGAGGAGGAGGAAGGGGCAGAGAGGAAGGAGGTTGAGGGAAATGCAGGGAGAGGGAGGAAGAAGCAGAGAGGGAAAAGGAAGAGGTAGGAGCAGAGGGGAAGGAGGAGGAGAGGGAAATGGAGGTGGAGAAGGGAAGATGAGGGGGAAGTAGAGAGGTGGAGGGAAGATGAGGAGGGAGAGAAGATGAGGAGGGAGCAGAGAGGTGTAGGTTAGATGAGGGGGCAGGGAGGTGGAGGAAGATGAGGAGGGAGGGGAGGTGAGGGAAGATGAGGAGGGAGAAGGAGGGTGGAGAGAAGATGAGGGGAAGAGAGAGGTGGAGGGAAGATGAGGAGGGAGAAGGAGGGTGGAGAGAAGATGGAGGAGGAGAAGGGAGGTGGAGGGAAGATGAAGAGAAAAAGAGAGGTGGAAGCAGGGAGGTGGAGGGAAGATGAGGAGAGAGCAGGAGGTAGAGGAGGCGTTTATAGTATGCATGGGACAACAGCTATCTTGCCAACCCTCAACCTCTGAAGATTCAAATAATTATTGATGCTATTATAATTATCGTTAACCTTCATTTGGCTGTCACATATATTATCATCATTATCAGTAGTATTGCACATCGTATCATCATTATTATTTTATCACCTATACCTTTGTTACTATTTTCTTTCAAAGGACAGGCCGGAAAAGGAGGCCACGCCCTGAGGATAAACCAAGGCGGTGAGACGCCCCTCTGTCTTTGCACCGCTGGAACACAGTGTTGCTACAGGAGTGAGGGAACACACTGCCTCCCTCACACCACCAGAACAGTAGTTGCTACAGAAGTGAGAAGGAACGCACCACCAGAACAGTGTTGCTACAGGAGTGAGGGGAAACACACCGCCAGAACACAGTGTTGCTACAGGAGTGAGAAGGAACACACCACCAGAACACAGATAAAGAAAGAGTTAATTGTCTCTACATCGTCTCTCATATTTTTAAGCATTAGAGGAACACCTGAAGATTATTAGGCAAATTACTTCATTACCTGGGAGGTTTAGGTTAAGTTATATTAGGTTCTGTTAAGCTTGATTCCTTTTAGGTTAGGAGAGAGAAGAGGGAGGGGAGAGAGGGAGGGGAGAGGAAGAGGGGAGGGAGAGAGAAGAGGGAGAGGGAGAGAAGAGGGAGGAGAGGAGAAGAGGGGAGGGGAGAGAGAAGAGGGGAGGGGAGAGAAGAGGGGAGGGGAGAGGAGAAGAGGGGAGGGGAGAGGAGAAGAGGGAGGGGAGAGAAGAGGGGAGAGAGAAGAGGGAGGGGGAGAAGAGGAGGGGGGAGAGGAAGAGGGAGGGGAGAGAGGGGGGGAGAGAGGAGGGAGGGGAGGAGAGGGGGGGAGGGGGAGGGGAGAAGAGGGAGGGGGAGAGAGAAGAGGGGAGGGGAGAGAAGAGGGAGGGAGAGAGAAGAGGGGAGGGGGAGAGAGAGGGAGGGAGAGGGAAGGAGAGGGGGGGGGAGAGGGGGGGAGGAGAGGGGGAGGAGAGGAGGGGAGAGGAAGAGGGGAGGGGAGAGAGAAGAGGGAGGGGGAGAGAGAAGAGGGGAGGGGAGAGAGAAGAGGGAGGGGAGAGAGAAGAGGGGGGGAGAGAGAAGAGGGAGGGGAGAGAGAAGAGGGGAGGGGAGAGAGAAGAGGGGAGGGGAGAGAGAAGAGGGGAGGGGAGAGAGAAGAGGGAGGGAGAGAGAAGAGGGAGGGGAGAGAGAAGAGAGGGGAGGGGAGAGAGGAGGGAGGGAGAGAGAAGAGGGGAGGGGAGAGAGAAGAGGGAGGGGGAGAGATGGAAGGGAAGAGATGGGGAGGAAGAGATGAGGGGAAGAGATAGGAAGAGATGGGAGGAAGAGATGAGAGGATGGGGAGGAGAGATGAGGGGAGGAAAGGGGGAGGAAGGGGAGGAAAGGGAGGGAGCTCTGTAAAAAGTCAGAAGAGGCCAAGAGGTTGTCCGGGGAGATAATTATAGCCCTGGGAGGTATAAGGAACGAAGGAGGAGACGAGGGAGAGAAACACACACACACAAAGAGGCGTAGAAGAATAAGATAATGAGGGAGGTGGAAATGGAAGGGATGGAGGGAGGAAGAGGAAGGAGATGTGGAGAGTTAAGGAGGAGAAGAAAGTGGAAGAAGGTAGAAGAAAGAAGATAAGATTAGGGGGGGGGGGGGGGGGGGGGGGGGGGGGGGGGGGGGGGGGAGAGAGAGAGAGAGAGAGAGAGAGAGAGAGAGAGAGAGAGAGAGAGAGAGAGAGAGACTTTGTTCAGCCCAGCCATGTCAATATTGTTTTATTGTCAAGCCTGTATCTGTGTTTTTCTGGCTATATAAACTGTTTCAATATCAAAGGAGAGAAGAGGAAGAGGAGAGGAGAGAAGACGGAGTGACCCCAGCCACACTCCACCCCGACCCAGTCCAGAGTGAGGTAGCCTGGAACCGTAGAGGCAGCACCAGGCCAATACCAGCTGTCTAGGGGAGGGAGGACGGGAGAAGGAGGAGGGGGGTGGATGGAGGGACAGAGAGGGTGTAGCCTGAGGGTGCGCATCAGGTAGTTTTAAAGTCGCCTTGCCGTTGCCTCCGTCGCCAGCCACTAACCCCACACACCACAGGTCATCCTCCTGCCACGCTGACCCATCCTACCCATCCTATAATTGAAGTTAAAGCCATCCTCTGTCTCCTAATGGTCAACACATCCTCAGCCTGAAGAATCAATACATCCTGAGCCTCCGAAGAATCAATACAACCTGAGCCTCCGAAGAATCAATACAACCTGAGCCTCCGAAGAATCAATACAACCGAGCTTCAAAGAATCAATACATCATGAGCCTGAAGAATCAATACAACCTGAGCCTCCGAAGAATCAATACAACCTCAGCCTGAAGAATCAATACATCCTGAGCCTGAAGAATCAATACATCCTGAGCCTGAAGAATCAATACAACCTGAGCCTCCGAAGAATCAATACAACCTGAGCCTCCGAAGAATCAATACAACCTGAGCCTCCGAAGAATCAATACATCCTGAGCCTCCGAAGAATCAATACATCCTGAGCCTGAAGAATCACAACCTGAGCCTCCGAAGAATCAATACATCCTGAGCCTCCGAAGAATCAATACAACCTGAGCCTCCGCGAAGAATCAATACAACCTGAGCCTCCGAAGAATCAATACATCCTGAGCCTCCGAAGAATCAATACAACCTGAGCCTCCGAAGAATCAATACATCCTGAGCCTCCGAAGAATCAATACATCCTGAGCCTCCGAAGAATCAATACAACCTGAGCCTCCGAAGAATCACCACATCCTACTGGTAACGAATAAGTGAATAACCAAGGCAACGGGACTGTCTGGTAATGAATAACAACATTGACATAAGAATAAAATACTAACGATAATGACAAGTAATGAATTAAAAAAAAAGACCATAGTAACCCTTTTCCCGCCGTTTACCCCGAGGCTCCCCATTACTAGCCAATTACCCTCACCCCCATGACCTATTTAAACTCATCCATTCGTCCACGTAATTTTGATAAAAAGTAAATAATCAAAGCCATTACTATACCAATATTGAGAAATAATAAACTGTCATCAAAGAGAGAAGATATTACACTCAGGTCAATCAATATTAGACACAGGAACATTGCTACTGCCTCGCCTCAATCACTTCATCTATTTGAGTTGTTGTTGACAGCCCAACTAGCGCGTCGTCTTCACCTTCAGGTGGTTCCTAGCTTGTGTCTTCATTCCTGCCACTGTTTTTGGAATTGGTATATTTACCCCCAGCGCCTACCTGTCTTACTGGGTATGATTTACAAAAACAAATAGACAAAAGTAGTGGGTAACAACAGCTGTTCGGTTAATATTGATATTGACACAGTTTATTCAGCCGTAAATTTACAAATATAAAATTGTTTACAGATAATAATACTGACAGGAGTGATCCTTTTGAAAACTCTCTGACAAACTGCACATCACAAATTTATTAATGGACGCAAATTGCTTCACTTCTTTACTGTAAAAATCCCATATCTAACCATGTATGTTTAGTCATGGTCAGCTGTGTTAAACGGCTTCTATCCTTGTTTAGGTACCACTGTTAGTCGTGTATATTGTACCCTGTTGTTATATGGTACACGTAGCCAATTCTTAAGTGAAGAAAGGTGTATTATTCTTTCATATCCTCACACCTCCAACTCGTGGCCTTCCCCCAACACAGAAACCAGTCTCATCCCCCAAACATACACCCCAATAGTGTGACAACCCCATTCCCAGTGTTTCATCTCATTAAACCCCAGAAATACCCAATTAACACTGAACCACCCACCCCCGTCAGAGTGAGTTAATACATACCGCAACACTCCCCAGCAAGCACTACACACAGCGAGAACCGCCCCCTCCTCTGGGTGGTGGGGTGGCGTGGGGCAGGTGGCCTGGGTGGGGTGGGGAAAGCGACGACAGCCTGGCTCCACTCCAGCCTTCCAGAAGTGTTCCCAGACAACGACGAGGGAACCGGTTTGTAACTGCGACTTTACCACCACTACCATCACACTAACACCCACTACCACCACACATATACTTACTACCACCCAAGGATAAACTACTGTTTATAGTCCTTGCTACCAGTACATCTACAGTACACCCACTACCACCACACTTATACCTACTACCACCACACCTACACCCACTACCACCACACTTATACCCACTACCGCCTCACCTATACCCACAACCACCACACTTATTATACCCACTACCGCCTCACCTATACCCACAACCACCACACTTATACCTACTACCGCCTCACCTACTACCACCACACCTACACCCACTACCACCACACTTATACCCACTACCGCCTCACCTATACCCACTACCACCACACTTATACCCACTACCGCCTCACGTATACCCACAACCACCACACCTACACCCACACACCCACACTTGCAGACCCTTTCCCCACACCCTCCTCACCTCTCACATCAATAAACCAGTCTTCTCCGTCTCAGGTACAATTTATTCTTTTAATTTAATCTTGTAAACTGCAGGTGCATCGTGAAGACTCGGGAGATTCGTCTCGTGACAACTAACTGTGTATTGTACAGAGTTGGTCAGGGATGGTTTTATATTAACCTTCTTTAATCATTACTATTAATTATTATTATTTTATTAATTATTATTCGTATCATCATTACTTATTACCATTATCATTACAACTGTTCTTAGTTTTATTATTATTTTCATTACATGGAAGAAAATGATGCCATGATGAGCACTTTCACGGCTGAGATACACCATATGCCACCTACAGGTGATGGTGACTCATAAGAGGAGGTGATTCATAAGTGATGGTGATTCATAAGTGATGGTGATTCATAAGTGATGGTGACTCATAAGAGGAGGTGATTCATAAGTGATGGTGATTCATAAGTGATGGTGATTAAAAATTATTGTGCCCAAAAGTGAGTGATTCATAAAAAAAGTATCAATGACTCATACGTGACCGTGAATTATGTGAGTGACTCAAAGTAAGGATGATAGTGACAGTGACACCCAAAGAGACTACAGTGATGCTGGATGGTGTCACCGTCACACACCTTAACACAATATCATCTATCGCTTTAATTTATAGGAGAGAGAGAGAGAGAGTATTGATACATTAACTACGCAGTGAAAGTCTTGAGCCCATAACTGCGTATACTGAGGAAGAAGAGCGAGGGAAAGGGGAGGAGGAGGAGAGGAGGGAAAGGAGGAGAGGGGAGGAGGTATGGAGGTGGTGGGTGGGTGGGTAGGTGTCATGTAAACACTGGCCTCCTCCACAACGCACCACCACCCTGGACACAAAACAGGTTGGCTCCCTCTTAGGTGACAAATCACACGCCAGAACTAAACTAGGCTACCTAATACTGCTAGTCCACCCCAACACCCCCAACTCTAACAACACTATCCTGTTTCAATCGCACTAAATTCTGGTTTACGAGTGATATAGAATTATCCTCAAATACTTTTTTTTTTTCTCCCTTTTTGGAGGTGTTGTTTATGATGTGTTACGAATTATCACACGTCATCATTTATCACTATGATGATGATGATGATGATGATGATGATGATGATGATGATGATGATTATAAAAATGAATAATAATACCGGGAATAATAGTTGTGGTGGTAGTAATATACAATGATAACAATGGAAGAAGAAGATAGCTGGGTGACAAAGAATTCCAGACCCAGACACCAAACAGAAGGAGAGGACATGAATTATTTATGGAAGAAAACAACACACACGAACGGATGAACGGACACACACGAACGGATGAACGGACACACACGGAAACGTACGGACTGAACGGACACACACGGAAGTACGGACTAACGAACGGATAGACTAACGGACACAGGCACTATATTCATGTCCATTACAGCGATTTGGAGACTAATACCTTTACCACTCTGTATAATATAAGGTGTATATAAGAATTAATGACCTTGAGCGATGTCAGGTGACCTTTTCTTGCACGTCTATGAACTTTATGACCTTGTATGGGGTAATTTGACGTCCATAATTACAATGTGATAACTATAATTACAATGCAATGTCTGTACTGCAATGTGACGTGTATATTGCAATGACGTCTGTTACAATATCACCCCTATACTGTAATGTGACGTCTATAATTACAATGTGACGTGTATAACTGTAATGTTGCGTCTAATTCTGCAATGTGACGGTAGTATAATATATAACATGTCCATCAGTCCAAAACTTTTCTATAACCATGTCCTTCCCTTACCACACAATTAGCTCAGTAACATTCTGCTAGAGTGAACCCTACCAGACGAGTCAGCAGTGTTACAGAGAGAGAGAGAGAGAGAGAGAGAGAGAGAGAGAGAGAGACCCGTCCGTTCCACTCTGCCTGGCTCCTCCATCTACAACCTTTGTTTCCCCTCAGCTCCGATCCGCCCCTCCGTTCTCCCACTCTCTCGTTGCAACACTTGGGTAACTCTCTCTCTCTCTCTCTCTCTCTCTCTCTCTCTCGTTTTACCTTGTCCTATTCCTCCTTCCCTACCCCTCTCTTTTTCCCTCCGGTTCTATCCCCTTCTCTACCTCTATCTCTCTCTTTCCCTACCCACCTCTCTCTCTCTCTCGTTTCCCTTATATCCTACCTCCTTCTCTACGTCTCTCTATTTTCTCTCTCTCCTTCCCTACCTCTGTTTCCTTTTCCCCCCTGTACCACCTCCTTCCCTATATCTCTCTCTTTCCCTCCTGTTTCCTTCTGCTTTATTCCTTTCTCTCCCTCTATTTCTCCTTTCCATTCTGTTACCCCAAATCCTACCTCTCTTACCCCTACACCTTCCTCTTTTACTTCTCTCCCTCCTTTAACCTTTCCATTTTATCTCACTTTGTCTTCTTCCTCTCCCTCCCTCCTTCCTTCCTCTTCTATTCTCTTACGTCTTATAGTTCTTTTATTCCCTCCACCCATCTCTTGCCCCATTTCTCTTCCTCCTGTCTTTAATATCCGATTTATCTTCTCTTTCTTATAAATTTATGTTTGTTTCTCCTGTTTTATTCATCCTTTTCCTGCCTTATCATCTCGTATCTGTAACGGGTCTTTATCATGTATTTTTTATTATGTCATTACAGATATTAAAGTCGGGAAGACGTGTAAAAAAAGGATTATATTCATTACTCAAAAATAAGAGTATTTACTTAACTTACACCCAATTAAATTCAAGTCACGTCTTAATGACTTATTTTCACGTTGAATCATAAAATATGCTGAGTACAACACGCATCCTATACAACAAACAACAAGAGAAGACTAGTATATAAAGACACGGAACTCTACGCTAAATCCAAGCGTTACGTCCAATTAATTTTCACCCATTACGTAATACAATAAGTTTTAGCTCAGTTGGCCATGGCGATGCCGGGCGAATTTGGCGCGCGAAATTATTGGCATTCACGAGGAAAATTGCAAGCGTGGCGTTTCGGTTGCAACACAAGGAGAATGTTGAACGTTCCAGACACAGACACATACTCAGGCTCCACCCGTCCGTTATCAACATACAAGGTGAATGTTGCAAACCAGGAAATATTAACAAAGAGGGAAGATAATGCAATACTGACAGATAATGCTATACGTATACAGACAAGATCAGATATTACAATAATCTGGCAGACATTACAATAAACAGGCAGACATTACAATAATCAGGCAGACATTACAATAATCAGGCAGACATTACAATAAACTGGTAGACATAAGAATAATCAGGCAGACATTACAATAAACAGGTAGACATAACAATAAACAAGCAGACATTACAACAAACAAGCAAAGATTGCAATCAGTAAACAAGTAAGAACTGCAATGGGAGGATAAGTCTTACAATTAACAGATCCAAGACTAAATCCACTCCTGGTCATTCATTCATCCACTCCTGGTCATTTATTCATCCACTCCTGGTCATTTATCCGTCCACTCCTGCCTATTAATAAGACTAATGGGTAAAGGAAGCGTTATTTTGTCTTTTATTTCAATTCATTTATCCAGAACGACTTTTTATAAGTATGACCTGTAGGATCAGCCCTAAAACACTCACACTTTTCGTCTCATTAATGACATAAAAGTATAAATTAAACGTAGTGAGGAGTTAATTAATCTAATGTTACGTAAATTGGTTTTAGTGTTGTGTAAACCGTTTTTAAAGATCGTTGAGTAATTTAGAATTCCGACGTTGACCCAAGAACCTGGCAGGTAAACGCGTCTCCTGACGGCCAATCACGTAACGTTACAGCTAAGGTACGGGAATAGCTCGAATTTACTTTACGTAGCCGTGTTCTTATTGGTCGAGTTACGTTTCAAATGATCTTGTGGGGCTTTACAGCGAGTATTGTGCAGGTCCGACCACACCACAACACGTCATGGAATCATTTGTATGGGAAAGAACGTTTTAACGTTAGCTTGAGCCTGACCAAGTTCAGGATGCTGATGACCTTGGTCAGTGGGGGGCATGGCTGTGTGGATCATCCCTAGCGCTCAGCTCAGCCATTGTCATATTCGGGCAAATGCCTGTATTTTTATTTATTATATACAAGTTAAGATAATCTATTTTCTATAAAGTAGCGCTGGCAGCGAGAACAACAAATTCTCGCGAAGGTCACAGGTCCGGATAAACTAATGACCGTAGCGACAACCAGCCACAAGGATAACTGATCAAAGTATGTATTTTAAGGTACATTTAGATATAATTTAAAAAAATAACAAAATGGATGTTTGTGTTCTTTGCTGGTTGGAAAGTGCGTTCCCATTATGCCTTCAGCCCCCCATGGACTAACAGGTGAATTTGCATCTTCACCGGTGTGGGTAAATACACCCCTTATTTTGAACTGTCAATCTATTCATTATCTTTGCTCCTCTACCATGGCTGTGTGAGGCGGATCAGGGAGAACAATTACCTCAAAGACGGGGGGGGGGAATAATAAATATCAACAAAATTGGTGATATATTTTTTTTTTATAAATAATGAATAAGTAAACCAAAACTACAGCAAGTCGTGGTCCCTGGCTCCCCAAAAGTATTATTTACATTACTGGCAACTCTAAATGGAAGTTTACAGGTATTCACATTATTGGAAATTCTGAATGTCGGGTTCATGAATCCCGGAATTAAATTATAAGAGAAAAGTTTAGGCCACAGAAACACACGCAACAATAAATAACACTATTATATCATTAACTCCGGGTCTAAGTTACCAAAACAATGAGGATGGAATCGCATAAAGTTCTCCCAGGCGCGAACAAAACACCTCCAGCGTTGTAATGGCGACTCTGACGGTAATCTATGTTAAGAGCCTTTGGTCATCGCCGCCATTCCATTACAGCAGCAGTAACATCTTCCCTCTTATCCCCAGGAGGAAGGTAAAGACGATGAAACGGGAATCCACTCACTGTTTACCATTGTCTGTATATGCACACACAAAAAAACTATCTGTAAAAAAATTGTGTTTAAAAATTATGACACAAAGGACGAACAATTTTGCCAACCCTACAGAGACAACAGGAGTCGCAGTGTTCATTCTGTAATTCATCGACCCCCCCTCCCCCCCCACAAGTAAAGATAGTTTTTGGAGTGATTGTACCTCCTACCTAAACTATCTACATGCTCAACTGTTTAAACAAGTATGGCATTTTTTACAGAAGAAATAGCTATCCAACTCCCCATCTATCTAACTTGAAGACACAAACGAATGCAGTATATCCTAACCTCCAAATATTTTAAGGTGATTAGAGTAGTTGTATTCGCATGGTCTACTGCCAGGAATGTTTACCCCAGTAGCCTTCCGGGCCTACAGTAAGAGAACACCAGTAACCTTACCATACCACTCTATTTTGGTCCATCACCAGAGAAAGTGGGAAGTTGATAGTACTGTAGAGAAAACGTAAGGTTGTATGTATACCCGATACTATACTACTGAAAATGCCTTTGTTGCACTTTTGTATTCATCACATATTTTGGTCTAGGAACCTGATTCGTAAAGTTGATGATCTTCGTTGATTTTGTATCGTAAGTTTTAGATGAAGAGTTTCTGGGTATTAAAGTTGTTCTTATTCTTTGGTATATGGGGAGTCAGTTTGAAGCGTTCTTACACCTTCTGAGATTCCCGGATCAATTGACGATTTAACAACTAAAAATTTTGCATAACACTTGAGGTAATGGTAGAAACAGATGTTTGAATTAATACCAAATCAATTATAAATTTCCTCTACATGTTCATAAGCAATATCACTTAAACCGGACCTCATGAAGAATACTCTACAAGCCTCAACTATTTCAACTGATGAGTAAACAGCCTAACAACACCCACACATATAGCGTTAAGGTGTTTAATCATCAGGTGACATAAGCTGAGATCAATTAAAGCTTAAACAAATACCATCAACAAAACAGACATGAATGAAGGATGTTTAACAAAAATGAAAGCTTTAGTACCAGTACCTGAAACAACAACATACACCAAGGGAACGGAGTTTGATAACCCGGGCAACAACAACAACAACAGAATAACAAAAAACTCATTGCTATCAACAAACTGCCAGTGTGTGTGAGTGAGTGAGGCTCCGTTTTTCGTAAGCAGACAATGGCTACTATTTTTTTCACACGCAAATATATTTAGCACACGGCGGACAGACGAACGGATACCTGACGAGAACTATAGTATAGTGAGTGTTTTGGTCAGCAGCAACGCGCCATTTCCATTGTTTACACGCCTAAGATTCTTTTACCGTGGGCCACACTGACCAGCTTAAGTACGGAGGCCACACTTCACTGCAAATTAGTGCAGAGAAGATTAAGGTATCTTGGCCACACCTACCAGTTACCAAGCTCTTAACTATCTCCACTACCAATATTGACAATTTAGTAGGGAGTAAGGCTGCAGGGATCACAATAATCGTACACTCAAGATGTCCTTGGTGGACACTTCAGTATAATGGCCACATTTACCACCATCTGGTCACGTGTACCACCTGAGATAGTGGTCATCGTTGTGTCAGGTGTCTTGCAAAGCCGGTGGGATTACGTGTTTACAGCAACGCCATCACAGGTACACAACCTCTACGCCACAAAGTCTTCCTGGAGGCGGAGGAGACTATCATTACCGCAAATATTTTGGCAAATATCATATCCATTACGCATTACGTCAAGCAGACCGAAAATAAGAAAATAAATTAATCGATTCAACCGGGTGTGTACGGTACTGAATAACGGAGTACGAAGTGAAGATCATAAAGACGGAAGTGGCTAACCACGCGGGTCCGATGTAGTGGTGTAGTTGTCCGGTGGCACCGTATTAGAGAATGCCACCCCCCCCCCTTCTCTCCAGGCTAAGAAAATTTTACGCACAAGCAACGCAAAACCTAGTCAGTAAAACACGATATACAGACATCTGGCCAACTACGCACCCCAAAAATCCTTGAGGCGAGAGGAAGGAAGGTACCCAAGCCAAGGCTTAACCAGGTTACCCCCTCCCTGCCCTCCCCCACCAAGGTATGGTAACCGATACTCGACACGTATCTCAAGCTCGCCCGTCTGGCAGTCATGGTCATGCATTACGAGTTCCGATAAAATACATTATACTAGAACTACACGTTATATTAATTTAAAAAACAATGGTGCCCTAAACAAGTTTTATACGTTGAAGATAAAACTATGAAACATTATAAAATAGAAAACTATGGTAAGTTGTATAAGTATTTATACATAAATGATAAAGATACGGAACATAATACAAGTACCAGTATACAACCGGTACCTTTTATTCTGATGTTGATAGAAATAATGAATGTTCTACTCTATACATCTGAAGTGGATTGAAATCACGAAACTAAATGTAAGAAGAGGAGGAGGAAGAGGAGGAGTAAGAGGAGGAGTAAGAGGAGGAGGCGGGGGAAGAGGAGGAGGAAGGGGAGGAGGAGGAGGCTACACAACACTTGTTACTTTATACAGCCAGTGAACAACCTAATATTCAACTTTCACTTAATTACCAAAATTAATCAAAGCGTGACTACAAAAATAATGTACCAATAAACTGCACTAGAACACCCATCTTTACCACGAGATAACTAACAATATTACAGTACTACTACTATTAATACTAATACTACTACTACTAATACTACCACTACTACTACTACTACTCTCTCACATAAGGGCCAAAGTACAAACTAACCACATGATAAAAACTTGAGGCTGACATTCTCCTCGTCTGGCAAGGTGTTCCACTATGCCAGGTATGGACACGTTGGAGGCGGCCAGGTACTATTGTATCTTAACCCCGAGCGCCACACATTCACCCTTGATTAGTATTAGAAGCTACTAATTAAAACTGCAGGGGGGCGAGGAAGGTTACTGAGATCACCACCTATTAAACGTGACTAAATTCCCACTGGTAAAAACCGACTATATCAAAAAAATAATAATAATGAGTTCAGAACTTATACAAAAACATCATTACCCGCCAACACCTGTACAAACTACCAATGTGAACTATTATAAAACACATTAACTATTCAAACATAAACATTAAGCTTAACAAATACAAGGCAGCAGTTAACATGGTCACAACACTCAGCTCCAGCATGTAATAAAGTCAGGTGAGAAAACATAAACCACTATCTCAATAAATTACTGAGCTACAAAACCCATTACACTCTTAAAACAACGACTCAAGCTGAACACAAGACATTTACGCCAAGAAAACACCTCAGTATACATGCCAGGTGAAAAACGACGTCAATTAACCTGCAAACACCATAAAACACTATCAAAACAACAACAAAAAATCTAAATATTATTGAATCGAAAACACTAGACAAAACAGGAAATACCTTTATATCGTCATAACAGTGGTGCTCACAACCTGATACAAGGCGCGTCAACACCTGCACTACACCTGCCACAACAACACTGTTCATTCATTTCCACCAGACTAACGAGATGGTTGACAAGGTACTGGTTGGTGAGGCGGGTCACTAGTGTTACCACCTGCACCGTGCCCAACGTCCTGCTCCCCTGCTACTGACTCTTTCAATTAAAATTAATAACGGGAGTACAACTAGACTCCGCGCGGATACACTCGCTCAAGGTCAAACGCTCATTATTTTCTTGTCATGCTTAACGATATACGAGTATTTATGCAAACTTGAAAAAAAATAATTTCAACGCTTAGCAGACATAGATGACGGAGATTCCATAAAATACCTTAAATCGTTTGATGTTATAACACTATACACTATACTGTATACCACTTGTCAGTACACCCTACGCTAACATCATCAACACCCAGGTGACACTTCCTTCTTCACAAGCTGGTTTACACAGCCAACAGTTGTGTACAGTAAGAAGAGGACACACCCAGAAACTAGCCACACGGTACATGGATGTAACTGAACTATCTCCTAAACCTAAACTCCCCACACTTCTGGCGTCCTGGATACACTCATAATTCTTATGTCAACTGCTGCTGGTGGCTGAACAAGTCGCTCCAACACATCTGCGACTTCACCGTCGTATTTTTCAAGTTTACACGAAAAACAGTGAAATAAAATTTACAGCTTCTTAAAGTTATAGCATAATATTAAACAAGCTTTTAGAGTTCATATCATAATAATAATAATGATAATAATAATAATAATAATAATAATAATAATAATAATAATAATAATAATAATAATACAAAAACAACAGCAGCAACTTTTAAAATTACAGCAGCTCAAAATACAAACTGAAGTAAAGGTAAATATTATAAAGAGAGAGAGAGAGAGAGAGAGAGAGAGAGAGAGAGAGAGACTAGCTCTAACAGCCACACGTTTCTCGCTAGAAGCAACAAACACTGAGTTTTATCTGTCAGCGGTCACTAAATTACACGAGATCTCCCACACACACGTTGGTCCTCCTTCGACAACCTATATCCTATTACCACACCCTCTCCTTCCCTCCTAGTGCATCCTACAAATTATTACCACACCCTTCTCCTCCCCTCCTACTGTATCCTACTTCCTATTAACACATCCTTCTCCATCCCCTTCTCTCCTATGCCACATATTTCTTCTTCATTCCCTTCCAAACCGCTCTTATATTCTTTATTATAGACTAAACCCAATTTCCCACCATCACTCCCCGTCCCCCCCTCCTATATATATATATATACGGAACAACTTCAATAACTCCCTCCCACCACACATGAGACGGAGTATTCCCCCACCCCACACCTTGAGCATCCCTCCACCACACCCCACACCCTCCCCCACCACTACCTGCAAAAGCCCCGCCCTCTCACACTTATTTTAGCCACCCACGTAATCCTGCTTCCTCTGACTCACACCACAGTCATGGCAGGCGTCAGCGCTTGCCATCGAAGAGATTAATGACCAGACATATAGTTCTCCGCCACCCGAAGCCAAGATCATGACTACGAGGAACTGATAAAGATAAACTCCTCACTATTTTCCCACCTGTCTCCTTCCCAGATCCCGTTAAGGAATGATATACTTGATAGTTCCTTCAATAAATGTCTGTCTGTCTGCCTACCTGCTACTTGATATAGACAGATCCTTCACCAGATGTCTCCCTACCTGCCTCCTCAACGGTGTATGATGCAACATTTCCCCACTTCCTGTACCACATGATGCACAGCCCCACATGACACACTGCTACCTAATAATAAGGAATTCTCCATCCACTGTTACGGAGTACATTTATATTCGTCATTATGGCACACACACAGTGTTCTCCACCCCCTAATGTTATAATGTTCTCCACCACCTAATTTTACATTGTTCTTCATCACCTAATGTTAGTGTTCTCCACCTACAACACCACCGTCCCTCCAACAAGCACAAATAACCCCAACATTAGCAGTCCTTCCTTCCACTCGCCCTCCCCCCCTCAGGCACACGGGAGCTGCACCACCTTACTCGGCCATAATGTTCCTTGTTTACATCTGGCAGTTTTACCAGGGATATAGTCAGCTCCGTGAAATAATCTTTTAAACTGACTCCGATAATTATTCTTTATAATTACCTTTTTATTTTGTATTTTCATTTCGTCTATGTACCCTAAGTTCCCTTCCTTCACTCCTTACCCATCTGTTTTTATCCTTTACATAACTGCCGTATTTAAGTTATTCTAATTAGATACACCTGTCATCATTAATCAGGTGATACCTCTTTACTCACGTCTAGTTACACAATGGGATCTCTATAAATAAACAACTAAATGTTAGAAAATAAAAAGTGAAAGACCCTGACACTGTGTTTTTCCAGCACTGTTCAGAACATGTTGTTATTGAAGTATGGCAGCTTTTTTTTCTCTCTGACAAGGGGACGCCTCGGAGTGGATGTGTTAATGGCACTTGTCCGATTTCTCCTTCCTACATTTACCCATTTAAAACAACGTGTAAGATCAGATTACAGCAACCTAGCCCCACCAGACCACCACCCCTATCCATGCCACTCCTTTCACCACACTGGTCACTCATTCCTGCCATTGCCTATACGTGTATCTGCCACTCCCACAAACATGAGTGTTCGCTTCCACTTGCCACTCCCTCTCCGTGCCCCTGACCCTCCTGTGCCCCTACCACTCATCAACACTCTGCCACTCCCTCTCCGTGCCCATGACCCTCCTGTGCCCCTACAACTCATCAACACTCTGCCACTCCCTCTCCGTGCCCCTGACCCTCCTGTGCCCCTACCACTCATCAACACTCTGCCACTCCCTCTCCGTGCCCCTGACCCTCCTGTGCCCCTACAACTCATCAACATTCTGCCATTCCTTCTCCGTGCCCCTTCGACTTCTCTATACCTAGCTAATTATCCTCCCGCGCTCCTACCACTCCTTCATACCCTGCCGTTGCCCATTTTGCGCCCATAATCACTCCTTGTTACCCTGTCACTGCCCCTAACCACTCCTTGTTGCCCTGTCACTGCCCCTACCACTCCTTGCTAACCTACCACTGCACCCTACCACTACCCCTCCACCAGTGCCACTCCCCAACGCCAGAGCCAGCTTCCACCTCCTCGAGTTTCCCCTCGTGCTTAAGTCCCCTCACGTCCACCCTTCATCAGGTTACTGTCCCCCTCCTTATCGGACCCCCCTCCACCCCCCCCGACCAAGACACGTCAGGTCCTGCGTGCGTTGAGGGAGCGCCAAGAGGTCATGTCCGATCTGTTGCACCACTACCACAGTCACACCACCAGTCATCTACCAGCACCACCATCAATACCACCACAGCAACAGCTGCCTGCTACACCAGCCATCAACAACCCACCCATTATCACACCATCACCCACACCACACCACAACCATCCCACACCACCACACCACAACCATCCCACACCACCACCACACCACAACCATCACCTACAACACCACCACACAACAACCATCACTTACACCACCACCACTACAACCATCCCTTACACTACCACCACCACACCACAACCATCGCCCATAACACCACCACCACGCCACAACCATCCCACCACCACCACACCACCATCCATCCACTTACACCACCACACACCACAGCATCCCTTACACTACCACCACCACACCACAACCATCCTTACACCACCACCACCACACCACAACCATCCCTAACACTACCACCACCACGCCACAACCATCACTTACAACACCACCACACACCACAACCATCCTTACACTTCTACCACCACATCCACAACCATCCGCCCACTACCACACCACCACCACAGCCATCGCCCCAACACCACCACCACACCACAACCATCACTTTACACCATCACCACCACACCACAACCATCTCACACTACCACACACCACAACCATCACTTACCACCACCACCCACCACCACACAACCATCACTTACAACACCACCACACACCACTAAATTCCTGACCAGTTCTAAACAAGATCACACCTGCCACATACACACACACCTTACGTCACATTCCTAACCACTAGATTCTAGAAGGTGCAAGAAGCCGATGTTCGCTGAGAATAAAACCTACAAGCTTGACTGTACAAAACACGTCGGATATACACATCTGGCCCACATCTGCAGAACCGAAATAACCCCACCTCAGGTCAGGTTCCCGGGAGAATCTATAATATTGGAAGCACAAGTTATTAATTTTTTCACAAAGCGATAAAAGAAATAGACGAAATAATACCCCAGTTGTTGTAATGAATTGTGTATATGTATGGGAGTATGTGTGTGTGTGTTTGTTGTTGTCTCGCGAATGCACAGTTGTCTTTAGTAAGCTACACAAGGCGAGATGAAACTACACACAGGCCACCTTGTACAACACGACATACAACACACACACACACACACATGCATACCACGCAGCAATACAACCACGACATATACAACACACACACATACATACTCACACCTAGTACCAACATGACATATACAACACACACACACACACACATACCACCTTGTACAACACGACATATACAACACACACACACACACACACACACACACACAGGCAACACACAGAGCCACAACATTGTATAACACACACACACACATACATACACACACACCTTGTACAACACGACATATACAACACACACACACACACACACATACATACCACACAACAGCAGTACAACAACATATACAACACACACACACACACACACACATACACAACTGACATATACAACACACACACACACACACACATACATACCACACATGACATATACAACACACACACCACACACACACACACACACACACACACACACACACACACACACACACACACACACACACACACACACACACACAGGCCACAGTACAACACGACATATACAACACACACACACACATACACACATACCACAACTTGTGTCAACATGACGCTTGCACAACACACACACACACACACACATACATACATACCTGTGTACAACATGACATATCAACACAACATATACAACACACACACACAGGCCACACCTGTGTACAACACACGAGCATATACAACACACACACACATACATACCACACTTTGTACAACACGACATATACAACACACACACACACACATACTACATACCACACAGCAGTACACGACTATATACAACACACACACACACACACACACACACACATATACACACACACATACACACACATGTACAACATATATATCACACACACACACACATACATCATACCACACCTGTACAACACGACATATACAACACACACACACACACACACATACACCACACCTTGTGCAACATGACATATTACACACACACACATACATACATACCACACATGTACAACACGACATATACAACACACACACACACACAGGCCACACCTTGTACCACGACATATACAACACACACACACACATCATACCACACCTTGTACAACACGACATATACAACACACACACACACACACACATACACAACCAGACATATGACATGTACAACATAACATGCTACCACACACCACACACACACAGCATACCACACACGCCAGCACAACTGACATATACAACACACACACACACATACATACATACCACACATTACATGACATGTACAACATGACATGTCCTAACTACACACACACACACAGGCCACACACACACCTTGACATATACAACACACACACACACACACATACATGCCTTGTACGACATATACAACACACACACACACATGCATACCACACAACACGACATATACAACACACACACACACACACATACATACCACACAGCTGTACAACATGACATATACAACACACACACACACACAGGCCCCTTGCATGACATATACAACACACACACACACACACATACCACACATGTACCATAGCATATACAACACACACACATACATACATACCACACTGTATCAACACGACATATACAACACACACACACACACACACACCCCCGTACAACACATATGTACACACACACATACACACACACACACACACACACACACACACACACACACACACACACACACACACACATAGACCACACCCTTGTACAACACGACATATACAACACACACACACAGAATACTGTACACAACATGACATGTACAAAACACACACACACACACACAGGCCACACACCTTGTACAACATGACATATAACACATAGACCCACACCTTTGCGACATATACAACACACACACACACACAGGCCACTTTGTATACAACATAAAATATACACCCCACATAGCACACACCTTGTACAACACGACATATATAACACACACACACAGGCCACACCTTGTACAACATGACATATACAACACACACATAGACCACACCTTGTCAACAGACATATACAACACACACCGACACCTTGTACAACATGACATGTACAACACACACACACATACCAGCCGGGAGACCTGTCACTATGACAACCCAGAAGGGAATTATCTTCGCATATTATAAGCTGAAGGTCGGGCCAACTTACGACTAATTCGGGTCGTTATCCCAAGCTATTTTTGCGCCAGACTTAAGAGTGATCCCACGTGACTTACAAGTGGCTCGCTGTGTTAAATCTTCGAATATAAACATGTTGCTATATTAGAACCTCAAGAGGAACCCAGTCAGTGTTTAGATATAATCCATCCCGGGTGTCAACAAGGCAGGTGACAAGGACATTAAGCACGTGTGATGAATCCTATCCTCTTAATTTTATACACCGCTCAATGAGAACATGTTTGCTGTGACTTTAATAACCATAATAACAATTTCCAAATAATACTATGATAATAATAAGGTGTTAAGTGACCATTGTGTTTTATTAGTGTTATACCAAGAGTATTAATAAAGATATCAATCAAGAACACACAAGAATACTAGTAGTCATCAGTTGTGGCGGCTGTACGCTACTTAATGTAATGTGACAGTGTTGAGTCAGAAGGTACCTTAGTTTATCAGGTCACAAAGCCCACTATCTCACCTTGATGTTTCACCTTGAACCCCTTTCACCTTGAACCCGACTCTGTAGAACCCATCTCACCTTGAACCCGTTTCACCTGAACCCGTCTCACCTTGAACCCGTTTCACCTTGAACCCGTTTCACCTTGAACCTGTCTCACCTTAGAACCGTCTCACCTTGAACCGTCTCATGAACCGTCTCTGAACCCATCTCACCTTGAACCCGTCTCACCTTGAACCTGTTTCACCTTGAACCTGTTTCACCTTGAACCCGTTTCACCTTGAACCCGTCTCACCTTGAACCTTTTCACCTTGAACCCGTCTCACCTTGAACCCGTTTCTCACAAGACCCGTTTCACCTTGAACCCGTCATGGTGATCTCACCTTGAACCCGTCTCTGTAGACCGTCTCTGTAGACCCCATCTCACCTTGAACCGTCTCCTTGAACCCCATCTCACCTTGACCCCATCTCACCTTAGACCCCATCTCACTAAACCCCATCTCACCTTGAACCCCCATCTCACCTTGAACCCCATCTCACCTTGAACCCCCATCTCACCTTGAACCCCCATCTCACCTTGAACCCCATCTCACCTTGACCCCATCTCACCTTGACCCCATCTCACCTTGAACCCCATATTCCCAGAACCCTAGAACTCCTGACACCCTCAATCCATTACCCCCTAAATTGCGTCATATTCATATTAAAAAAAAATAGTAATTCCTAACTTAAAAGACAACCTACGGTACTTACACTATCCATACTTAATACCCACATACCAAGAGTCAATTGGACATGGAAGATATTGTTTTTTTTTAATCCATGGGAAAAAATAAAATAAATAAAAAAAAAATATATCTTTAAATCTTTTCTCAGCGCATCTGAATATTTACCTCTGGATTATCAAGTCTTAAAAAAATTAAATATCACACATTTGGCCAATATATCAGGTAGTTATCAATCATTAGTTAGAACCTTGATTTCCGCCGCTGTCTACGTCAGGGATAAGGGGGTGACGGGGTGTTGGGGGGGTTGTGGACGCTGTGTGGGTTGTTACAGTGACGTGTTTAGCTCACAACCTGTGGCTGAGGTGGGCGCCGTCAAGGTTAACATCATTAATCACTCTCCTCGTATCTCGAAAAAACACACGAGGTGATAAAATATACACATGGAACAATAAAACCACGAAAGAAGGCGGTGCGTCATTTCCCTACTGTCACACATCCTCTCACATTACACAATACTTTAATACCAGAGCATGAAGTAATTATTGTCAACAGTGTTAATAATGGTCATGGAACACCCAAGACTACATGGCCGATGTGATTTAATCCCTTGTCAGCAGTCAGATATACTGTGGTCGCAAACTACTTGATATTAAGTAACTTTCGATCTTAGGTTAGTTTAGGTTAAGTTAGGTTAGGTTAGGTTAGGAGTAAGTGGGTGGGTGTGTGTGTGTGTCGTCACCATGATCCATCTATTCACCAGGCTAGACCACAACACAACACGCGTCGCCAATTTATCGATCACGGGCTGCAGGCAGGGTCTAGCCACATCAACCCACACTGTAAAATGTAATGTCACCAGCCCACCACCCCACCACTCCATCACACCACATGGCAAGTTCGAAGGAAGATGGTGATCAATACGGTTGTTAAGACGTGGACAGTTAATACGGAAGGGTTGGTAATGCACTGATAATTAATACGGGAGGATTGGTAATACATAGATAATTAATACGGGAGGGTTGATAATACAAAGATGATTAATTCGGGAGGGTTGGTAATACATAGATAATTAATACGGGAGGGTAGATAATACATAGATAATTAATACGGGAGGGTTGATAATACACATAATTAATGCGGGAGGGTTGGTAATACAAAGATAATTAATTCGGGAGGGTTGGTAATACACATAAATAATACGGGAGGGTTGGTAATACACATAATTAATCCGGGGTAATCAATACTGGTGGGGAAATTCCCGCCACCGATCGACACAGAAGGGTTAGCATTTCCGGTGTGGCCGACACAGGAAGGTCTGGCTCTTGGTATGAAATGAAGGTCACAGCTAGAACATGTGTTGGTAATTACTGTGTTAAAGTTAGCACTGAGTTAAGGGTTGGCAACACATGCGTCAACAGTGGGTTAAAGCTTGGCAACACCGGCAACACACGAGTCATCAGTGAGTTAAAGGCCGACAACACATGAGTCATCAGTGAGTTAAAGACCGGCAACACATGAGTCATCAGTGCGTTAAAGAATGGCAACACATGAGTCATCAGTGAGTTAAAGACCGGCAACACATGAGTCATCAGTGAGTTAAAGACCGGCAACACATGGTCATCAGTGAGTTAAGACCGGCAACACGAGTCATCAGTGCGTTAAAGGCTGGCAACACACGAGTCATCAGTGCGTTAAAGGCTGGCAACACACGGTCATCAGTGAGTTAAGGCCAAACAACATAGTCATCAGTGAGTTAAGACCGGCAACACATGAGTCATCAGTGCGTTAAGACCGGCAACACATATCAGTGAGTTAAGACCGGCAACACATGAGTCATCAGTGAGTTAAAGACCGGCAACACATGAGTCATCAGTGAGTTAAAGACCGGCAACACACGAGTCATCAGTGCGTTAAGCTGGCAACACACGAGTCATCAGTGCGTTAAGGCTGGCAACATACGAGTCATCAGTGATTAAGGCCGACAACATGAGTCATCAGTGAGTTAAGACCGAACACACGAGTCATCAGTGAGTTAAGACCGGCAACACAGGTCATCAGTGAGTTAAAGACCGGCAACACATGAGTCATCAGTGCGTTAAAGACCGGCAACACGAGTCATCAGTGCGTTAAGGCTGGCACACGAGTCATCAGTGAGTTAAAGGCTGGCAACACACGAGTCATCAGTGAGTTAAAGACCGGCAACACATGAGTCATCAGTGAGTTAAAGACCGGCAACACATGAGTCATCAGTGAGTTAAAGGCCGACAACACGTCATCAGTGCGTTAAAGACCGGCAACACACGAGTCATCAGTGCGTTAAAGGCTGGCACACACGGTCATCAGTGAGTTAAAGACCGGCAACACATGGGTCATCAGTGAGTTTAAGGCCGACAACACAGAGTCATCAGTTAAAGACCGGCAACACGAGTCATCAGTGCGTTAAAGGCTGGCAACACACGAGTCATCAGTGAGTTAAAGGCTGGCAACACACGAGTCATCAGTGAGTTAAAGACCGGCAACACATGAGTCATCAGTGAGTTAAAGGCCGACAACACACGAGTCATCAGTGCGTTAAAACCGGCAACACACGAGTCATCAGTGCGTTAAAGCTGGCAACACGAGTCATCAGTGAGTTAAAGGCCGGCAACACATGAGTCATCAGTGAGTTAAAGGCCGGCAACACATGAGTCACTGAACATGACCAACGGGAGGCAGTGTGTCAGCGGTAACCTGGACAGCGCTCAACATTCCCCCCAGTACAGTAGTGGACGGCCTCATGACACGGACCATGAAAACGCCTCACTTGATTACCCGTCAAATATGACACACACTCTAACCTAACAACTAAATAATAAAAAAAAGTATATTTATTTTCCTCTCTAGATCAGATTAACCATCAATTACAAACTAAACATACCCGGCATTTTTATCGCCTGTAACCGAGCTGAAACAAATTCATTCATTCTGAACTGATATATGAAAAAAAATGTAATTTCAGACATTTGCATTGCTTCAGGACTGGCAACTGGTGGATAACACACTGAAATAAGAAATAAACAAGACCAAAACAATAGGAAGGTTACCAATACGGGGAGGTTGGTAACACTTATAGACACAATATTAAGTAAGGTTGCCACGTCTGCTTCCTGCTAGCCGAGATGAATCGCACTTTAAAACCCGACCAGTAAATAAGCCGCTTCTCACAGCCGGTCCCTCGCAGTCGAAACACTCCCACTGTGTAATAATGGAGTCAATATTACACACACACACACACACACACACACACACACACACACACACACACACACACACACACACACACTAATATGATAATTAGTGGAAATAACATCCCTAATCAGAGAGGAAAAAACAAAAACCGTGCGATTTCCTTCTTTACCTCCCCCCCTCGCACCTCTTCCCCTTCCCTCTGCACTTCTTCCCTCACCTCTCTATCTCAGAACCTTCAGGGCTTCCCTCACCAGTACACGTTTTCAGCAATCCGTTCAGCAGCTTTATACCTCCGAGTTGTTCTCACCCTGAATACTAATGACAACCACCCATAACACCAGGCAGACAGAGTGTGTGTGTGTGTGTGTGTGTGTGTGTGTGTGTGTGTGTGTGTCTCACCAAATCTGCAAACATATCAATTCTACTAACTTAATAATCTCCTGAAAAAATCTGGGCATTTCTATTCTACACAAGTTAAAATTCTCCCAAAACCTGAGGAACAATTTTTCAACTCTAACACACTTTCGAAACTTTAACGAAGAATAAAGTCAGATATAGAGGCGGTGAGTGGCAGGCAGGGGGAGGTAGGGACTGGTAGGTAGAGGAGGTAGGTAGGGAGGTAGGGACTGACAGGCAGGTGGAGGTGGGGCTGTGAGTGGCAGACAGGTGGAGGTAGAGGCTGTGAGGTGGCAGGGAGGTGGAGGTAGAGGCTGTGGGTGGCAGACAGGTGGAGGTAGAGGCTGTGAGTGGCAGGAGGTGGAGGTAGAGGCTGTGGAGTGGAGGGGTGGAGGTGGGCTGTGGTGGCAGACAGGTGGAGGTAGGGCTGTGGTGGCAGGAGGTGGAGGTGGGCTGAGTGGCAGGAGTGGAGGTAGAGGCTGTGGTGGCAGACAGGTGGAGGTGGGCTGTGTGGCAGGAGGTGGAGATGAGGCTGTGGGGGGGGAGGTGGAGTAGAGGCTGTGGTGGCAGGGGAGGTGGAGGTGGGGCTGTGGTGGCAGGAGGTGGAGGTAGAGGCTGTGAGGGGACAGGTGGAGGTGGGCTGGTGGCAGGGTGGAGTGGGGCTGTGGGGGCAGACAGGTGGGGGGCTGGGGGGGGGGGGGCTGTGGTGGCAGGCAGGTGGAGTAGAGGCTGTGGTGTGAGGTGGAGGTAGAGGCTGTGAGTGGCAGGGAGGTGGAGGTGGGGCTGTGAGGTGGCCAGGCAGGTGGAGGTAGAGGCTGTGAGGTGGGGCAGGTGGAGGTGGGAGCTGTGGTGGCAGGGAGGTGGAGGTGGGCTGTGGTGGGGGAGGTGGAGTAGAGGCTGTGGTGGCAGGGAGGGGGGGTGGGGCTGTGGGTGGCAGGCAGGTGGAGTGGGGCTGTGGTGGCAGGCAGGTGGAGGTGGCTGTGGGGGCGGAGGTGGGGGCTGTGGTGGCAGGCAGGTGGAGGTAGAGGCTGTGAGTGGCAGGCAGGTGGAGGTAGGGGCTGTGGTGGCAGGGGGCGGAGGTGGGGGCTGAGTGGCAGCAGGGGTGGAGGCTGTGGTGGCAGGAGGTGGAGGTGGGGGCTGTGGTGGCAGGAGGTGGAGGTGGGGCTGTGGTGGCAGGCAGGTGGAGGTGGGGGCTGTGGGGGAGGGGGTGGGCTGGGGGGGGAGGTGGGCCGTGGTGGCAGGAGGTGGATGTAGAGGCTGTGGTGGCGGCAGGTGGAGGTGAGGCTGGGTGGGAGGTGGAGGTGGGCTGTGGTGGGGCAGGTGGAGTAGAGGCTGTGGTGGCAGAGGGGAGGTAGAGCTGGTGGGTAGGGGAGGTAGGGCTGTGGTGGGGGAGGTGGAGGTGGGGCTGTGGGGGGAGGTGGAGTGAGGCTGTGGTGGCAGGGCGGTGGAGGTGAGGCTGTGGGTGGCAGGTGGGGGAGGTGGGCTGGTGGCAGGCAGGTGGAGGTAGGGCTGTGGTGGCAGGGAGGTGGAGGTGAGGCTGTGGTGGCAGGGAGGTGGAGGTGAGGCTGTGAGTGGCAGGGAGGTGGATGTGGGGCTGTGAGTGGCAGGCAGGTGGAGGTAGAGGCTGTGGTGGCAGGGAGGTGGAGGTAGAGGCTGTGAGTGGCAGGCAGGTGGAGGTAGAGGCTGTGAGTGGCAGGGAGGTGGAGGTAGAGGCCGTGAGTGGCAGGGAGGTGGAGGTAGAGGCTGTGAGTGGCAGGTAGGGGGAGGTAGGGATTGGTAGGTAGGGACTGGCAGACAGGGGGAGGTAGAGGCTGCGAGTGGCAGGCTGGAGAGAGAGGGGGGTAGAGGGGTCACAGCTGTGCTAACACGTTCCTCTTCAAAATCAAGATAAACAAACACTGGAATGAAGCAGCGAGGCTCACCTGGCAGGTGTTCCAGAGTCTCTCTCAGACACACACACGGGCTTGTATGCGGTATAAGAAGATAGTTTATGATAGAACAACACTTATCTTTTATAGTGAGGTAATTAGGTTGTTTTCTTACCCAGTGTAAGAGTTATGTCGATACTGTATTACTAGAAATTTTAAATAGGGAAAACCTGCACTGCAATAGCATAATTTTGTAATTATACAGTATACGGTACATATCCACCAATAAGATAACCATTAATATATTTATATACGATAAAAGGGCGTTATATTATGACCGAGCATAATAGGATATACCGTTGTACCGATACATCTTGCAAAGGATAACGTTTTATATACCCACTGTACTGCATATATATATATATATATATATATATATATATATATATATATATATATTACTAAAAAACCAAAATAGATATACTAATACAGTTTGCTGCATCATATTCCTTAGTTAATCGAATTTTTTCTTTACAGGTGCAGTTTAAACGACCTCGACATGTGCACCCTTTGTGGCTCAAAGCACATACACCCAATACTCGATTTCTCTCCAATTAAGTGTAGGCTAGCACATCTGGTGTTACCATGCCTATTGCATCGGCTATTCATTGACGTAGGATTGCATCATCGGCTTCAGGTGTTTTGTAGACACAATCCTTAGATAGCCCTACAAGAAAAAATCTAGTGGTGTGATATCTGGAGAGCGCGGAGGCCACCGTATTCGCAATAATAGAATAATAACATATTCTTCTATGCTGGAAATTCCCACCACCAAATCTTTCAGCTAATTACCGTAATCAATCCAATCATTTCAGCCCGTGGAAACAATAAAAATTTATGCCCTTTCTGTACACTGTCCCCTTCCCCACTCGTCTACGAGTGCAGCGCGGAGCATGTACCCCGAGGATATGAGTTTGGAAACGGCATCTCTGCTTGAGAGCCGGAATCTCCAGGTTCGTAAATTAATTTTTCCCCCTAAAAGATGTATGAAGAGACTCTGCCTTAACCACAAACGTTCACTTGACACGAATTAAGGCACAAAAATCAACGTATAGAATTATGTGAATCCTAACCCAAGTGTGTAAACAAAGTTATACCCGCGGCCAACACCACCAGTACACCAGGAAGCAACATTGAAAAATTAAATATCACTAATAACTGTAAAAACTAACGATAACATTATCCGGCAGCTACAAGGGTTGCCAAGAAGATAAGATTAATATAACCATCAATATAACCACCCTCAACCCACCCCCCCCCCAAAAAAAAACCAACTAATGAAGGAGTCATATCGGGTACACTGTTCACGTGATATTAGGGTCAAGGACTCAATAAAGGTCTTCCATATATTGTGAAGATGGTGGGGGGTGATGGGGAGGACATGTTGGGGTGATGGGGAGGACATGGTGGGGGTGATGGTGAGGACATGGTGGGGGGGTGATGGTGAGGGTGGTGGGGTGATGGGGAGGACATGGTGGGGGTGATGGTGAGGATATAGAGATGGTGGGGGTGATGGGGAGGACATAGAGATGGTGGGGGTGATGGGGAGGATATAGGTGGTGAGGGTGATGGGGACAACATAGAGATGGTGATGGTGGAGGAGAGATAAGCTGGATGATGGAGGTGACTGGGGGAGGCAGGACGGGGAGAGGAACTAACAATACCAGACCAATTTATGTGTCACCCGCCTCTCACCTTGGTACCTCATGATGACGTAATTATAAAAAATGACGTAAATAAGGGTAAAACAAACAACAACTCACAAACAATGGCGTTGCATGTGTGTGTGTCCTTC
The DNA here is from genome assembly GCF_018991925.1 of Homarus americanus. Classification (NCBI taxonomy): domain Eukaryota; kingdom Metazoa; phylum Arthropoda; class Malacostraca; order Decapoda; family Nephropidae; genus Homarus; species Homarus americanus. Next base: position 13,767,518 of record NW_024732440.1, on the reverse strand, counting down.
ATTTACGTATGACGCAATCCTACATTAAAAAACAAAAAACATCCATGTTCTCTCCTAAGAACTGCTAAGTTCTTCTGTGCTCTGAATGATGCAACACAACCGACAAAATTGGTGTTGCATCAAGGCTGTGAAACATACAGCTTCTTGTCTGCCGCTCACCAACACGACGCTCACTTCTTACGTCAGGTGTCAACATAAACGCGTTTAGAACGAATCCTTTGAGAGTATACCGTACCAAAGTTACTACTGGCGTAACGCTAAACGGATCACCTGAACATACTCTACCATACTATTTCACCTGAAGATTAGACACCCTAACACTTCTTGGGGGGGGGGGGAGGTTAGATTATGTTAGCGATAGTAGTTAATCATTAGGCGAAATAAGCTGGTAAGGCGAATCTTAAGGTGATCTTACTGAACATTTGTAATTTCGCCTCACCGTTACTGCCAACACTCGGCAGTTTCGTGAAATTATTTGTTAAGATAAAGAACAAGATGTCCTTTACAATTGTTCGAAGCTGTGTTAAACCAGACTAGACAGTACAGCGCCATCTATGGGTACACAAGCAATACGGAGACTTGTTCCAGCAGGTTGGAGACTTAGCCGTTGTTCAAGGTTTTTTATTCGTTATTATACACTGAACTCCAAGCACAGCCCTACAATGTGGCTGTTTAACTGTCCACACACACACACACACACACACACACACACACACACACACACACACACACACACCTCCCTCCCTCCCTCATCCCCATAATTACCATAATTAGGGTTCTATCAAATTCCTACACGCCACCGAGTATCTCTCTCCGGGTACAGTACTTGAAGGGTGGAGGTCTACCTTGTATGTATCAGGTACAACATACAAGGATCAGTTTAACGAGGTGAGGAGTGAACACTACCACTACTGGTCTCTCAAGATATACATGACAAGGGGGGACTATAGTTTATGACGGAGCCCATAGTAAATGAGAAGGACGAGTCAACAGCAATAATTTTAATGACAAAAATATTTATCTATCCCAGGCTCCAGGGTATGTGAATTAGCTATAAGTGTGATAAGAATGTGTCTCCAGGATACATGAGAAGCGGATGATTATAAGTAACATGTACATAAAAAAAATAAATAAAAAATGATGTGCAGTGCGGGTGAGTCAGTGGGCGTGGCACCAGAAGCACCTCTGTGGCACGCCGGCAGCACCCAGCCCACCCCACCCTTGGATTCTAAAAGGATCGTTCACGTACAGTAATTTTCCTCGTGTTTGGAGATGAATAAACGCTTCTAACTGACTCACTTAAGCTAAAAGGAAATAGCTACAAGTTAGTCGACAAATGCATCAAGATTATACTGATAGTCTACCTTACTGAGATACCTGCACTCAACACCAGTTAACGGACGAGTTCGAACATAATGTTTATGAATTCAGATCCTGTGGCCAGAGGGAGAGGGGGAGGATGGGAGGGAACAGAAGGGAAGGGTGAATGGGACAGGGATTGTACAAGGAGTATAACACGATGAAAAGAGTATAAAGAATTAAAGGATAATTGTGTGGGGAGGGTTATGGGGGATAGGAGCTCCAGCCCTTTGAGAGGGTACCAGGACTACCACCCTGCCACACCCACCCCTCCTCACCAGTACCACCCTCTACCACCACCAACACGCCCCGCCCACTATCACCCACCCCTCCTCTCCAGTACCACCCTCTACCACCACCACCCTGCCCCGCCCACTATCACCCACCCTCCTCCAGTACCACCCTCTATCGCCACCACCCCTGCCCCACCCACTATCACCCACCCTCCACTCCAGTACCACCCTCTACCACCACCACCCTGCCCCGCCCACTATCCCACCCCTCCTCTCCAGTACCACCCTCTATCGCCACCACCCTGCCCCACCCACTATCACCCACCCCTCCTCTCCAGTACCACCCTCTACCACCACCACCCTGCCCCGCCCACTATCACCCACCCTCCTCTCCAGTACCACCCTCTATCGCCACCACCCTGCCCCACCCACTATCACCCACCCCTCCTCTCCAGTACCACCTCTACCACCACCACCCCAGCCCTCCTCTCCAGTATCACCCTCTACCACCACCACCTTGCCCCACCCACTATCACCCACTCCTCTCCAGTACCACCACCAGCCGCACTACCCCCTTACCTACTCCCAGCGGCGACACGTGCACATTCTAGACTACTGACGAGACCACCAATAATCCATCATGACGCGCCAGTGACCAGGTTGAGGGATCCACCACTCACACTACCAGACGGTGGTGTGGTTGAGGGATCCATCACACACACTGCCAGACGGTGGTGTGGTTGAGGGATCCACCACACACACTACCAGACGGTGGTGTGGTTGAGGGATCCACCACACACACTACCAGACGGTGGTGTGGTTGAGGGATCCACCACACACACTACCAGACGGTGGTGTGGTAGAGGGGTCCACCACACACACACTACCAGACGGTGGTGTGGTTGAGGGATCCACCACACGCACTACCAGACGGTGGTGTGGTTGAGGGATCCACCACACACACTACCAGACGGTGGTGTGGTTGAGGGATCCACCACACACACTACCAGACGGTGGTGTGGTTGAGGGATCCACCACACACACTACCAGACGGTGGTGTGGTTGAGGGATCCATCACACGCACTACCAGACGGTGGTGTGGTTGAGGGATCCACCACACACACTACCAGACGGTGGTGTGGTTGAGGGATCCACCACACACACTACCAGACGGTGGTGCGGTTGAGGGATCCACCACACACACTACCAGACGGTGGTGTGGTTGAGGGATCCACCACACACACTACCAGACGGTGGTGTGGTTGAGGGATCCATCACACGCACTACCAGACGGTGGTGTGGTTGAGGGATCCACCACACACACTACCAGACGGTGGTGTGGTTGAGGGATCCACCACACACACTACCAGACGGTGGTGCGGTTGAGGGATCCACCAGCAGTGCTCAATAGATGGTGGTGCGGGTTGAGGGATCCACCACACACACGCTAATAGACGGTGTGGCTGAGGGATCCACCACACACTACCAGACGGTGGTGTGTAGTTTATGGATCCATCACACGCACTAATAGACGGTGGTGTGAAGGAGGATCCACCACACACACTAATAGACGGTGGTGTGGTTGGAGGATCCCACTACACACACACAGATTGGTGGTGTGGCTGAGGGATCCACCACACACACTACCAGACGGTGGTGTGGTTGAGGGATCCACCACACACACTACCAGACGGTGGTGTGCTTGAGGGATCCATCACACACACTACCAGACGGTGGTGTGGTTGAGGGATCCATCACACACACTACCAGACGGTGGTGTGGTTGAGGGATCCATCACACACACTACCAGACGGTGGTGTGGTTGAGGGATCCACCACACACACTACCAGACGGTGGTGCGGTTGAGGGATCCACCACACACACTACCAGACGGTGGTGTGGTTGAGGGATCCATCACATGCAAATTGCAGACGGTAGGGAAGTGAGGGATTCACCACACAATACACTACCAGATGGTGGTATGAGGATCCAATTCACACACACTACTGAGATTTGGGGTGTGTGGTTGAGGATCCACCACATATTACTCGCTACCAGATGGTGGTGGCTTAGGACCACACACACAGACGGTGGTGTGGTTGAGGGATCCATCACACGCACTACCAGACGGTGGTGTGGTTGAGGGATCCACCACACACACTACCAGACGGTGGTGTGGTTGAGGGATCCACCACACACACTACCAGACGGTGGTGTGGTTGAGGGATCCATCACACACACTACCAGACGGTGGTGTGGTAGAGGGATCCACCACACACACTACCAGACGGTGGTGTGGTTGAGGGATCCACCACACACACTACCAGACGGTGGTGTGGTTGAGGGATCCATCACACACACTACCAGACGGTGGTGTGGTAGAGGGATCCATCACACACACTACCAGACGGTGGTGTGGTTGAGGGATCCACCACACACACTACCAGACGGTGGTGTGGTTGAGGGATCCACCACACACACTACCAGACGGTGGTGTGGTTGAGGGATCCACCACACACACTACCAGACGGCGGTGTGGTAGAGGGATCCACCACACACACTACCAGACGGTGGTGTGGTTGAGGGATCCACCACACACACACTACCAGACGGTGGTGTGGTTGAGGGATCCACCACACACACTACCAGACGGTGGTGTGGTTGAGGGATCCACCACACACACTACCAGACGGTGGTGTGGTTGAGGGATCCACCCTATCAGCTTCGTGAGAGGAGGCGGGGGAGGATGATCAGTCAGGCTGAACCAGGTGGTTGACTCCCGGCCTCCTCCACCACGTGTTCTCACCCCCTCCGCCACACACACACACACACACATCTGGGTAAACACGGAGGATGCTGCTCAAGTGAAAAGTTAGGGTGCAGTAATACGTGCAGTCAGACAATGTCAATAACCAGGACTCAGGTGAAAATATTTACCTCCTGGTATTCAAAGTTATTGAAGGTCCGTATCCTGTGGACATTTTCTAAAGTCTTGCCAAAACTTTCTCTTTAATTTATAATAGAAAGGGGAAATAAAATTATTATTTTTTTATAAACTCAGTCTCTCTGTTCTGGAATCTTAATTTGGTTACTTTCCAGGACCCGGAATCTTATAGGTTCTTACATTGACTATTTCCCCTAACAGAAGATGAAATAATGTAGCTACCTAACTAGTAGACTTGAGTTTAAAAGTAACATGATTACTGCACATTTTCTTGCGCAGTTGAGACTCTTGAACGTGTTGCAGTAAGCTTAAAAAACAACATAGGACTAATTTTAAAAACTTTCTGGGACGGGGGGGTGGGAAGCTGGACAAACTTCTTTGGAAAACACGGAGTTACCCCGTGTTGTAGTGGACACGACAGCCTCTGGCTTGCAGCAACAACAGGCTGGACGATCAAAGGTCGTGATATCTTTATAGATCGAGCCTCAGGGACAGACTACAGGTAATACTGGGAACTGAACAGGTACAGTATGCCACAATACAAGTCGAATCTAACAGCGCAGGGAATATAAGGACAACTTTGTCGTCTGTTGCGAGCATTTTTTTTTTCACCCGACAAAACCCATTAAACATTGAAAAGAAACAAATGGCTGTGAATTTGCCGATGTGACGTCGCAGCTCACTTAGCAACCAGTAGCCAATCTTCTTCCGCGAACTGCGATGGTTGCCAGGGAAGTTTAAAAATGGAGGAGCATAGCGGATAGATTAAACGAGACGGGCTAACTTAAAGGTTAAGTTACTGCGGGTAGGAGCAAGTTGGTCAAACAGTCTACCAGCGTCGAGTAACACGCAACTTGAACACGTTTACATGTATGGAAGTGACGGAGGGGGGGTTGAGAAGAGCAGCACAGGTGAAAGCGGGCGGAAGTGAGAAGCAGGGTGAAGGGTGAGGTGAGGTCACGGTGCTGTTGAACCAGGAATGAAGCACTGCACAGGTGAAGGAACAGGATGAGGCGCGGGAAGGTTGAAGGGGGAGGTGAAGGTGTAACTCGAATGACGGAGGTGAGGATGGGGATAATTCGGGGTGGGAGATGTTTATGTGGTTGTGGGTGAAAAATGGGTGTACATGAGTGTGGAGGACTGGGTGGAGGAGAGTGTGGGTGTGTAGTGTGAATGTGGAGGAGAATGGGTGTGCAGTATGAGTGTGGAGGAGAAGGTGGATGGGCTAGAAGGCGCCACACTCAGTGCTGGAGACTGATGACTCACGCCGCCCTCTGCCTGTCTGGCCAGTGTCTCTCCTCCCTCACTCCATATTGCTTCCCCGCCCACCACCCCTCACTCACTCCCCACTCCCACCACACAATCACCACTGCCCACCCCTAACTCCCCACAAAATCCTCACTGCCCACTAAAGGCAAGCCTGAACTCCGCATGCTTCCCAGTTGGGCACTGTAAACGCTTCACCTTGCGCAGGATGTAAGGGGGTGCCCAATAAACTAGCCCCCTCCGGGACAATCTGTAAAAATCACTGCCCACGCCTCAACACATTCTCTTGCTCCCCATTTCAGCCAGACTCAACCTATTCAAATCCTACCCGAGTTATCAACAAACAAGTATGGTGTTGTAAATGTCCATCTTTACTTAATTTCAGATCTTCAGTAAATTCGGTAGTTATACATTTCCTACTGTTATCATGTCACTGTAAGTCACCATATCACCGACTCATTTCGACCATTAAGTCAATGATCTGTCAACTCACCTCTCTGACATTTATATGAACATGACCCGTCAATCACAGCTCACCACCCCTCGACGAGATGGTTTAAGCCAGCGTCAATCATCCACTCATACGTGTTAAATCCTCTCCTGAATGACTTAACCCAACTCATCCCTCTCAACTTAACGTCGCCTTAAATAATCGTCACTCCTTACACCTAATAACTCATCCACTTCATTCAGTATAAAATGATTTATATACTTGTTACCGTTAAGTGGTATATACCTAGAGTTGTGAGAGCTGCAAGAAACACGTAACACTAACGACAACTTCGCCAAGTCATAAGAGAAAATGTCAGCGTTGAGTCGATGGTTGGTACAGCGTTTAGATGGACTGAACCAGACGAAGTAAACTACAAACACCTGAGAGAAATGACCTTCTGATCGACGCCAGCAACTGATCGACGCCAGCAACTGATCGACGCCAGCAGCTGATCGACGCCAGCAACTGATCGACGCCAGCAACTGATCGACGCCAGCAACTGATCGACGCCAGCAACTGATCGACGCCAACAACTGATCGACGCCAACAACTGATCGACGCCAGCAGCTGAGGACGCGCCGACCACGTAAGGATTAACTCACCTGAGCCAATGTGGTGGGTGACGGGATGTGTTGAGCTGTATTGTGTTACGTTGAGTCATGACCGCCGGAACTTGACAAGGACAACTAGACTCTACCTCGGGGCACCTGGGAGACACAACACCCTGACCAAGGATTCACCAAGATCCTGGGAGTAATATTTTCGTCCATTAACTGATGTAAATATTTTGTAGTATAATTTCGTCCATAAACTTTAAAAATTTGTCCCTATTTGGCACTAAGATTTCATACTTTAACTTTGCCTTGGTGCTAAGTTAATGTATCTAGCCGAGGTGAAGTCTCTGGCTAATTCAGATGCTATTATTTTCTTATCGCAGTTTAAACCAGCAAGACAGATTCACTCTCCAGGTAGTCAGTGTTTTCTTACATCTTCACCAACTTCTTGTCAATCTATAATAAACTGACCTTGGAGAATCGTATCTGGTTAAATATTATCAATCAAACGAATCATTTTTCTCCGTAAGGTTTAATGTTTCATCTATCAGTCCGACTTTTATAACACAGTATACAAAGATGGCGGTCAAGACCAAATCGAAATTACATCCAGTTTGTTAAAAATTTTGTTTACACCAGCTGGACTTTTGTGTACATTGATCAGTTGACGGCTCTTGTTATATTCAACTGATGAATTTGTTTACTAAGATGAGCTCATGTTCTTGTTTACCCAGGTGATGCCTTTGTTTACTTAGTTGAACTCTTTTGTTTTAATCAGCTGACGTGTTTGTTTACTTAGATCAGGTGATGTCTTCAGGGTATGAAAAACTGTCAACGTGTGAATTTTCCCAAGCCAGGGATATCACACACACACACACACACACACACACACACACACACACACACACACACACACACACACACACACACACACACACACACACACACACACTACTCTTAACAGCTTTATATTCATCAGTAAAGTAACAGTATCAATACAACACATTTTCCTCATTAAGAACAAGAGAATGACATTAAGTTACCGTATTGACGTAATGACACGAGAACTTCAATTAATTACTCAACCTAAGTAAACGTCACCAAAAACGCATTCTAATCCCACAAGAACTATAATCATGCACTTTAACCAAACAAACACCCAGGACAACTACACACCTTATATACAAACGACCTGTTGTATACATTAGTAACATGATTCATATACAAACTGAGAGGTAAGAGCAGTTACAGAGCGCCGTATATACTGTATATACTTGGGTCACCACCATTGTGTCGCTCGCTGTACGTATCTCACTCAACACTCATGTTTTCCTGTCCTATTTAGAGGTTTCTGTACCCCTCGATCCATCCTAATATAAAAATATGTAAAGAAAAAGATAGATATATAGATGAGTATGGTGGGATACACTGTACGTGTGGTTACGTCTACTTGTTGCCTCAAGTTTTCCTTGTCGCTTTCTAGACTTGTCCTACCCCACTCACTCCATGACTCCTTCCTACACTGAGGCGGCTGTTACACAGAGGGAAAACAAGAAATAGATGATATCACTCAGCATCAGCAAAATAACAAAGAGAAAACTAAACTATGGGCGGCCAATGGTTACTATGATCACGTTAATCTATTACAAAAATCCATTCCATGTCCGTGCAAAACTCAATTCCATTACCAGCTGTCATTCACGGTAATGTTCCAGTGGCTGCCAGCGTGTAGTAACGACAAGTGCGTTTGGGTAAATTATCCGAGATAAATTGTGTGTATGTCAGGGTGGACACATGCTGTGTGTGTGTGTGTGTGTGTGTGTGTGTGTGTGTGTGCGCACTCTACAACATGTACAGTACATTCATGGAAATATATATATATATATATATATATATATATATATATATATATATATATATATATATATATATATATATATATATATATTGTACATACGTGAAAAGTGCGACATACATTGTGTAGTCACCAAAAAAAACCCTATCTATACTTGGGGAGGTCGACGAATTTCAGAAGGAACACTGCAACTCCTGTTGTCTCTGTAGGGTCGTCAAAATCCTTCGTCAGTTGTGTCATATTTTCCCAACACCATTTTATATAGAAATTTCTTTTAACGACTGTACATAAAGAGTTGATAATTATAACCATGGACACCCCCAGACTATCCACACTAGTGTGTGTGTGTGTGCGCATTCTAACGTGTAAGTCTAAGAAAATATATACTGTACACATGTAAAACTCTGTATACATGAGTGTACGTCCGTCAGCCTGAGCACCACTCTGCAAATATATACACATGTAAAAACTGTGTAAGAGGGTGTGTTGGTAAGTGAGCATTACAACAGTAAAACTAGACGTGCACACACTTGATACTTTGGAGGCATATAACTTGATAGAAGAAGAAGAAGAAGAAGAAGAAGAAGAAGAAGAAGAAGAAGAAGAAACCGGCAACGCGTCAAGGATGGGCAAGCAGGAATCCGGCCACTTCCGCCTATCAGCTTCCCTTCTATCACTACCGTCACCTCTCTACTGCGTCCTACAGCACTCTGTACCACGATCTGTAACTGTATTAATACCTGTAACTCTGCCTCACGATCCGTAACTGTATACCAATACCTGTAACTGTGAACCAATACCTGTAGCTGTGTACCAATACCTGTTAACTAATACCTGTAACTGTGTACCAATACCTGTAACTGTGTACATATACCTGTAGCTGTGAACCAATACCTGTAGCTGTGAACCAATACCTGTAGCTGTTAACCAATACCTGTAACTGTGTACCAATACTTGTAGCTGTGTACCAATACCTGTAGCTGTGTACCAATACCTGTAACTGTGTACCAATACTTGTAGCTGTGTACCAATACCTGTAGCTGTGAACCAATACCTGTAACTGTGTACCAATACCTGTAACTGTGTACCTGTGTGCTGTGTGTACCAATACCTGTAACTGTGTACCAATAAACCAATACCTGTAGCTGTGAACCAATACCTGTAACTGTGTACCAATACCTGTAACTGTGTACCAATACCTGTGTGTAAAGCTGTACCAATACCCTGTAACTGTGTACCAATACCTGTGTGTGAACCAATCTGCTGTGTACCAATACCTGTAACTGTACCAATAAGCTGTGTACCAATACCTGTAGCTGTGTACCAATACCTGTAACTGTGTACCAATACCTGTAGCTGTGTACCAATACCTGTAGCTGTGAACCAATACCTGTAACTGTGTACCAATACCTGTAACTGTGTACCAATACCTGTAGCTGTGAACCAATACCTGTAGCTGTACCAATACCTGTAACTGTGTACCAATACCTGTAACTGTGTACCAATACCTGTAGCTGTGAACCAATACCTGAACTGTGTACCAATATTTGTAACTGTGTACCAATGAACCAATACCTGTAACTGTGTACCAATACCTGTAACTGTGTACCAATACCTGTAACTGTGTACCAATACCTGTAGCTGTGAACCAATACCTGTAACTGTGTACCAATACCTGTAACTGTGTACCAATACTGTAACTGTGTACCAATACCTGTAGCTGTGAACCAATACCTGTAACTGTGTACCAATACCTGTAGCTGTGAACCAATACCTGTAGCTGTGAACCAATACCTGTAACCGTGTACCAATACCTGTAACTGTGTACCAATACCTGTAGCTGTGAACCAATACCTGTAACTGTGTACCAATACCTGTAGCTGTGAACCAATACCTGTAACTGTGTACCAATACCTGTAGCTGTGAACCAATACCTGTAACTGTGTACCAATATTTGTAACTTACTTCAACACATTCTATCATTTACTGTTAGTGTTCCATTACCTCCGCCGGCGTCGACAGAGGTATGTGACAAGCGTTGTTTATGATCTAATTACCCAAGTGTCCCGAGAGGCAAACATGACACACCTGAATTAAAGGACCTGTACTGTACCTGGCTTATCAAACTGTTCCAAAGCAGAGGGAGCAATTATGAAGGGCTGACAAACTACGGCAATATCATTTGTAATAATAATAATAATAATAATAATAATAATAATAAAGGAATTGGATTTAAACACAATGGCAACTAATTCATAATGACAGTCAATCTAGGAGACAATATGTGTACAGGTCATAATGTTAATTCTAAAAGGCAAAGAAATGAAGCCTCGACGTTCTATTTTTAACCCTGATAAAAATACCCCCCCCCCTCTCCGTGAAGTGACTCCCAGCGTTATGCAGTGAAGACCCTGACAGATGTACCAGCGGTGCTCGCCCTAAGAGGATTAACAACTGAGAAACGTAAACAATATTAATTTACTTCTGAGTACAATAACAACATCCTGATTTCAATGACTTAGCCATTGGGGTAAGGTATCTTAATCCCTGAGAACAATGTCAACACCCTAAATTCAATAAATTAACCCACGGAATATGTCTTAACCTGTTGAGTACGATGATTTAACACGTCTTATCTTTCGCATACGATACAAAGACAATGGCCATCAGCCTCAGGTGGACTCTCGACTCACACAACCACTCCGTCACGCCTCGTTTAGTAGGTATACAACTTTATCAAAAAATTCTGGGATAAAAAACGATTCTGACTCGAAAAAAGAAGAAGAAATGGATCACGGTTAAAGTAAAATTCAGTTCCAGAATGTGAACCAGGTGAGCAGGTCCCTTCGCTTGGTAGTTCACACAGGGAAAACAAACAGAACATTAATACTTCAGCATCACCTCCACTACACCAGGGAGCTTGACCACAGAAACGAACTAGTACCGGTATAGGTTTAGAGGCGACTCTCCCGGCAGTATCCCCTTTAAATGACATTATACAAGTGCTGCAATACTAATTATCATCTATAATTAACCATCGGGGCCGCGAAAAGTGTCACTCAACTGGGATATGTGGGAGGTGGCTCCATCAATTAATAATATACTGGAATAATTCATTAACAGTTTTCCACCACAACAAAAGCAGCTGTTTTACCGTAAAAAATGTATTTATTTCTAATTGAAAGAGCTTTAAATACTGAGAATTATACACAATGTACAGACGATACGCATAAACGTTTGGCGTAAATTACCGTAACTATATAAGGTGCTTGGTGCAGGTGTAATGTGAGGTGGTGCCGGCACATACCACCCAGGTCATCACTCTTCTGCCTCCTCCTGACACACACACACACACTTCCCTTGACCTTGACACGAAGCAATATCCATTCATTTTAAACCTTCCTTCGCCCACCCTTTAAACTCCACCTACCCACTCCCTTTAAATCTCCCTTCACTCAGCTTTTCAACTCCACCCCTCCTTACCTTCCATCACGACGATAATGTACACACGTCTGGGTAATGAGAGAGAGAGAGAGAGAGAGAGAGAGAGAGAGAGAGAGAGAGAGAGACACTTCACCAAAACATAATACAGAGAACAAAATTTCCTCACCGAGACGCTGTAACGCCAGTATTTGATAGCGAGGACACAATATAATAGAAGGCTCGAGAGATTCACCGGAAAATACTGTGGTATTAATTTTGAAGAATGGAGACGGAAGACTTTAACCACAGCACTTAAAATCCAAACCGTGGTGAGATAAGAACCACGTCTTTAGCCTTTAAGTATTGATCTCTGTGTTAACCGTGTGGTGGTGGAAACGCATACCGACTCCTGCCTGCTTCATGACACACACGTAGCAGTTACTCAACAGCAACACTGACGCAAGTTAATGTCCACTAAGAAACCATAATTATACTTTCTCCCTTCCCCATCGACCTCCTCCCGTGTGTGTGTGTGTGTGTGTGGTTCTCCTTCCTTTAAGAGAACCACAGCCCCCTTGCTATGACCCCCCCCCCACCCCCAAGCGACCTGTGGACTGTCAAGTTATGGAACCTTAGAAGTGTAATAGTTGTCCTTCTGTTATTAAGTACTGGGACTCCTTGGTTTCCCTGTGTGAGTGGTGGGGACGTCCCTGTGTGAGTGGTGGGGACGTTCTTGTGTGTGGTGGGGACGTTCCTGTGTGAGTGGTGGGGACGTTCCTGTGTGAGTGGTGGGAACGTCCCTGTGTGAGTGGTGGGGACGTCCGTGTGTGAGTGGCAACAGCCCCACGACCATGACACAAGCCCCATATGTAGCCTCCGACACCGAGGTATGCCGGGTGACGCAACGCCCACATCCTCACCCCACCTACCTCCTCTATCACCTACCTCCTCCATTAACCATTTAAGAACAAACTTTAAGAAGCTCACGGTACACTCACTCAATTACCGGAGTCCTTCATGAGCTTATAACAATATACATTTCACAGCTTTGTACTCCCGTCAAACAGCGTCTATATACTGCAAGTATACCCCAGTATGGTGTGGTGAGGAGTAGAGTACATATAGAGGTCACAGGTAATGCCAAAATATTAAACCACTTGTGAGCCCTCGTGGTGGATGTAGCAATTATTTTTTTCCTGGTGAGGATAATGTTGTGGTACTGCGGCGGGAGCTCATACACGGTATTGAATACCAGGCAGCCGTCACCACCACACCGTAACCACAACCAAACAGCTTCCTCCCACAAACACGAAAATGTTCTCTCCTTCAGAACATCCACGCACACATCCTACTGTCCACCAAACACAACTGTATCCCAAGCTAATACCCTTACCCTCGAAAAACTATATACCCATAAAAACAGCTATCACCACAACAACCACCAGTCAGATACCACCACCACAACAACCACCAGTCAGATACCACCACCAGCACAACTACCAGTCAGATGCCACCACCACCACAACTACCAGTCAGATGCCACCACCACCACAACTACCCCCACCCCCCAAGGTGTCAGCGTGACGGCTGGTATAAACAGCAAGAAAGTTGGTAAGTCAAGACCTCCGCCCAGACTTTGTTTACCACACCTCAGTAAACTATTCCTCAACCACTTGGTCCTCACCCCCTCCTCCCTCACCTCAACCAACGCCCTTCCCGACTCTGGCCAGATAGGGAGACAGACACATGAATCAGGTCAGTGACTTATGCCGTCACGTTATTCCCTGGCTCACCCACTCTTCCCTGAGTGATACGCAAAGCCTTTATGTAGAAACCATTTCTATTATAAATGGCGTCATCCTCAACCAATGAGAAACACTCTGGTTTAGTGACAAGTGATGATGCCCGCGAGCCGTGGATATAGTGAGGAGGCCACGGGGAGCGTTGTAGGTGGGGGAAAAATTTTCTGTCAATCAGGACAACTGATTAACACGGCTAAATAACAGATTCATCCACGATGCATAACGGTTATATAAAATTTCATAGAACAATATGGTAGAATCTTCATAGCTATACTGGATATAATGGATTCATTCTGTACTGAATAAGCCATCAGCCATGATAACTAGACCAAGTACCAAGTTGATCTTCCAAATTGTTTCTCAGATATCGTGTGCACACGATCCAATCTAACCCACACAGTACACGACCAATGGCATCAGCTCTGAACATATTCAGTGAAAGAGCCTATAAGTAAATTCCCGTAACACAAATTGTTAAAAATCTTACTTGCCGACTGAAAAAAAAATACATATTAGTGTCAGATTCTAACAAGATTTTTTTAAGAGGGCACTGCCGAATATATTGACCAACAGGAAATAAATGCACAAATACAATTAATAAATAAACCTTCAATCCTAAAATTCACGTTTAAGCAAGACATACACTGGGCATGGTCACCAGCCACAATAAACTACCCAAATTGCGTTAGAACCGAATCAATTAATTCCTGAAACAAACTTTTAATTTTCATGGGGTGATATGAAGATTAACACCCCATGTTCATTTCACCAGACAAACACCCTAACCTAACTTAACCCTCATCCAGGTAGTGTTAATGTGTTTAATCCAGGTGAAATAAGCTGGGGGTGCTACTCTTCACATGAACCTTTTAATGATTTGCAGCAATTACGGAAACCTCTTGCTGCACCCCCCCCCCCCCATCTCAACTCTTCAGCCTGCTACCTGTATCCACTCACTCAGGCAATTCCCCGAAGCCCTCCAGCTCACATTATTTACCAAACATCCACACCCAGCCAACAAATAAGGCTTTTCTCTTTTTACTTCCTACGCTCATATCACACGATTTAAAAGCACATTTTTCGTAAATTCATTTCAACCCCCCCCCAAAAAAAAAATCTCCAAAATTCACCTCAAACTACTTACAAAAACCCCTTACCTCACCTCCCACCACTAACTAACATTACCAAAGAACTATCCTCTCCCATTTTTTAACAGCGAATTCAGCATTATGTAAGGTCGACCTAGGCTCCGATTTTCTGTAACAGCTGCCACCAGTTAGGCAACTCTGAGTCCCTACTTCACAATGCTGTTTTATATCTGCCGTTCAGAGCCAAATGTAAGAATACCTTATTTGAACTATTGCCTCTAAATAATGGTTTATGTATCTGTACTGTACTTTGGAATATGTTTTCCCGCCGCTGCCACATGACTCTATTAACTTACAAATCGCGACATGAGACTCGAGGAAAACATCCCTTTGCCAGCTTCTAAGGATGATAATGAGTTACGGCATATCCGTGGCTCAGTACAGTGTCAGTAAATAAGCTCGGAACACTTTACTTGGACGACCAAGATAAGACTTGAATTTAAACAACTGGCAACTGAACCCTACCCTGAGCATTCATCATCATCATCGACATTATTGTTATTACAGTATTATTAAAAGTTTACCTCGCAAATATAACCGAGATTTAGATAATGTTCACGTGTGTTTACTAGTCAGCATCATATACATGGCTCTGGTCAGCATATGCTAACAGTTGCCACAAACTTCTTGTAACAGAATTTTCGGTTTTGTTTGGTCAGTCGCCAAATGTTCTAACATTGTTAATATTTCAAATGCCATAATAGTCTAGAAGTGCTAGCGTCTACTTTCTATAAACACACTTGTATAAGTTTGTACACATTTATTTACGTTTAAATTCAAATGATAATGTAGACAAAAATATAGTAACAGGACATTTATTTTTTTGGTGTAATCTAATTTTATGGTGTATAATACATGATGCAGGATTATAAGTATGTCGCTTTATGTGAGAGAATATGCACTTGGACCGTATGATAGGTAAATTCAGGCATCATCAACAACAATGATGCTAGGGGCACCGGCTACGTAAGTAAGTTCACATACCAGCGCCCTGCACACCGCCCTCAGTCTTATCTGCTGAACCGCAACATTCCTGGCGGCCAATGATACCTTCTCTCATATCTTTCCACCACGGCAGAATCTCAATACCATGACAGTAGTGAGTAAAACTAACCTAAGAGACCACTGATCATAAAAAAGAGCCATAACAGACGGGAAGACGTGACCTCAGAGCAGTCGTGGTGTTCGCAGGGCGAGGTTGTTGGTGATGTTGCTACGTTATCCCAGGCCCAGGGAGCTGACGTCAGGCCCGCTCGCTACCAACCCCCTCACCATAGTACTTTGTTGCGCTATTCATCTCTTTTTCACCAATCCTATTACCCAAGACCAAACATTCATATTTTCGATACAATAAAATTTTCATAAACTAAAAAAAAATGTATAACGAAGTGAATAAACATAACAGTAGTGGGTTAATTTTACATCCAGTAAAGGAGAGGATGTGGCAGTACAACAGTCAACTCTCACTCCTCACCACCCTGGGGCTCCTGCCAATAGTTATGTAATACGTGACCAATTCTCTATTACATCATTTTAAGATAAACTGTGCCGACTGATTTAAGTGTTAGATAATAAATTTTTCATTTGTTTTATTTACATAGCAGATTCATAAGAGATTCAGGGAAAGTTTACTAGACACACTAATGCTTTCTTCGCCGCGTTAATAGTCGTGTGGATAATAATATATCCATCTTACTTTTAAATACAGTCATAGTTATGTAGAGAGCATAAGAGTACACCAACCCTTAAGCTCCTCCAGCCTACACTTATACCCTAGCTGGCATCCCTGGTGAATATAAACAGTCGGCAGGGAGAAGAGGGTGAAGCCTTGCCTCACCACCATAAAAAATCTGGCCTGCTTCTTGGGTTAGAGATATTATATACATATTATACGGTACATACAATTTTACAACATGTATTAACAACTTAACACATTCGATAACATAGGACACAAACATAATGGTCACAGATCGCATTACCAAAAACGAAAAACAAACAAACAGGACAACATTATGTAAACTAAAAGTACATCTCAAAGATATTAAAAAAAAAGTCGTCTCGCTTCACATTTCTTATTTGATTACGTTGTAGTCTCTGCCCTGCATGGCAGTGATCAGTGATATAACCCACATGATTCTGACCTATATATACTGTTAATGAATAAGATATATTACTTTGTGTATGAAACTCTGTCCTACGTGGCAGTGAGAAGTGATTCTACCCTGTGTCAAGACCTGACTAAATTACTCAGAATAAGTAAACTGTACTCCAAGCTTTGTCAATAAATTTGTTAAACTAATACTAAACTTGTAGCGTCACTGAGCAGTAGGAATAAGACCAATTACCCATTGAGAACAGTGCGACTCGGGTATTGATAACAGCCCACTCAGGTTTTTAAGGAATGGTATCATGATCAAACTCCTTGTGTACTGTGATCTAACCCCTTGTGTACCGTGATCTAACTCCTAGTGTACCGTGATCTAACCCCTTGTGTACCGTGATCTAACCCCATGTGTACCGTGATCTAACCCCTTGTGTACCGTGATCTAACCCCTTGTGTACCGTGATCTAACCCCTTGTGTACCGTGATCTAACCCCTTGTGTACCGTGATCTAACCCCTTGTGTACCGTGATCTAACTCCTTGTGTACCGTGATCTAACTCCTTGTGTACCGTGATCTAACCCCTTGTGTACCGTGATCTAACCCCTTGTGTACCGTGATCTAACCCCTTGTGTACCGTGATCTAACCCCTTGTGTACCGTGATCTAACTCATTGTGTACCGTGTGGTCTAACCCTTGTGTACCGTGGTTCAACCCTTCTTGTGTACCGTGATCAAACTCCTTGTGTACTGTGATCTAACCCCTTGTGTACCGTGATCTAACTCCTAGTGTACCGTGATCTAACCCCTTGTGTACCGTGATCTAACCCCATGTGTACCGTGATCTAACCCCTTGTGTACCGTGATCTAACCCCTTGTGTACCGTGATCTAACCCCTTGTGTACCGTGATCTAACCCCTTGTGTACCGTGATCTAACCCCTTGTGTACCGTGATCTAACTCCTTGTGTACCGTGATCTAACTCCTTGTGTACCGTGATCTAACCCCTTGTGTACCGTGATCTAACCCTGTGTACCGTGTGGTCTAACCTCCCTTGTGTACCGTGATCTAACCCTTGTGTACTGTGATCTAATCCCCTGTGTACCCGTGGTCTAACCCTTGTGTGTACCGTGATCTAACCCCTTGTGTACCGTGATCTAACCCCTTGTGTACCGTGATCTAACCCCTTGTGTACCGTTGTCTAACCCCTTGTGTACCGTGGTCTAACCCCTTGTGTACCGTGATCTAACCCCTTGTGTACCGTGGTCTAACCCCTTGTGTACCGTGGTCTAACCCCTTGTGTACCGTGGTCTAACCCCTTGTGTACCGTGGTCTAACCCCTTGTGTACCGTGATCTAACCCCTTGTGTACCGTGGTCTAACCCCTTGTGTACCGTGATCTAACCCCTTGTGTACCGTGATCTAACCCCTTGTGTACCGTGGTCTAACCCCCTGTGTACCCTGGTTTAATTCACGGTACGCAAGGTAATTAATAATAGTAAGATTAAAGGTAAAATATAGGTATTACAGATCAGTATAAAATAACTCCTAAAGTATTACAGGAACAGCAGTGGCCATCAAGATATCCGCTGGTCGAGACAGAAATTCGTAATTTCCTTTTTTGTTTTTATTTTGACTATTTTTATTTT